>NC_133388.1:183045269-183348299 GCF_047511655.1 Castor canadensis | reverse complement strand
TCAGTGTTCATTAAAGAGATTAGCCTGTAGTTCTCCTTTTTGGATGTGTCCTTGTCAGGTTTTGGGATGAGTGTTATACTGGCTTCATAGGATGAGTTAGGCAGTACTCCTTCCCTTTCTATTTTGTGGAAAAGTTTAAGGAGTGTTGGTATTAGTTCTTCTTTAAAGGTCTGTTAGACATATTATCCAGCAATACCACTCTTGGGGATATACCCAAAAGAATGTGACACAGGTTACTCCAGAGGCACCTGCACACCCATGTGTATTGCAGCACTATTCACAATAGCCAAGTTATGGAAACAGCCAAGATGCCCCACCACTGACGAATGGACAATGGAATTTTATGCAGCCATGAAGAAGAACAAAATGCTATCATTTGCTGGTAAATGGATGGAATTGGAGAACATTATTCTGAGTGGGGTTAGCCTAGCCCAAAAGACCAAAAATCGTATGTTCTCCCTCATATGTGGACATTAGATCAAGGGCAAACACGACAAGGGGATTGGACTTTGATCACATGATAAAGCGAGAGCACACAAGGGAGGGGTGAGGATAGGTAAGACACCTAAAAAACTAGATAACATTTGTTGCCCTCAACGCAGAGAAACTAAAGCAGATAATTTAAAGCAACTGAGGCCAATAGGAGAAGGGGACCAGGAATTAGAGAAAAGGTTAGTTCAAGAAGAATTAACTTAGAAGGTAACACACATGCACAGGAAATCAATGCGAGTCAACTCCCTGTATAGCTATCCTTATCTCAACTAGCAAAAACCCTTGTTCCTTCCTATTATTGCTTATACTCTCTCTACAACAAAATTAGAGATAAGGGCAAAATAGTTTCTGCCAGGCAGCGAGGGGGTAGGGAGGGAGAGGGAATGGGTGGTGGGGGGGTAAGGGAGGGTGTGGGGGAAGCAGGGAGAAATGACCCAAACATTGTATGCACATATGAATAAAATAAAAATTAAAAAAAAAAAAGTCTGGTAGAATTCAGCAGAGAATCCATCAGGTCCTGTACTTTTCTTTCTTGGGAGACTCTATTGCTGCTTCAATTTCATTACATGCTGTAGATCTGTTTAGATGGTTAATGTCCTCTAGGTTCAGTTTTGGATGGTCCTAAGTATCTAGAAATTTGACCGTTTCTTCAAGATTTTCCAATGTATTGGAATATAGGTTCTCAAAGTAGTCTCTGATGATTCCCTGGATCATCAGAGTGTTTGCTCTTATCTCCTCTTTTGTTTCTGACTTTATTAAGTTGGGTCTTTTCCCTCCTCATTTTACTCAGATTTTCCAGGGGCTAGTCAATCTTGTCTGTTTTTTCAAAGAACGAGCTTTTTGTTTCATTGAGTCTTTGTATGTTTTTTTTTTTTTGGTCTCTAGTTAATTAATTTAGCAAGATACAAAATCAATTTACAAAAATCAGTAGCCTTTCTATACACCAACAATGAACAAATTGAGAAAGAATATAGGAAAACAATTCCTTTCACAACAGCCTCAAAAAAAAAAAAATCAAATACCTAGGAATAAACTTAACAAAAGATGTAAATGACCTCTACAAGGAGAACTACAAACCACTAAAGAAAGAGATCGAAGAAGACTAAGAAGGTAGGAAGATCTCCCATGTTTGTGAATTGCCAGAGTCAGCATAGTAAAAATGGCTTTACTTCCAAAAGCAATCTACATGTTCAACAAAATTCCCATCAAAATCCCAATGCCATTCATCACAGAGATTGAAAAATCTACCCTAAAGTTCATTTGGAAACACAAGAGACCATGAATAGCCAAGGCAATACTGAGTAAAAAGAGCAACGCTGGAGGTATCACAATACCTGACTTCAAACTATACTACAGAGCTATAGCAATAAAAACAGCATGGTACTGGCACAAAAACAGGTATGAAGACCAGTGGAAGAGAATATAGGACTGGGATATGAACCCACAGAGCTTACTTTTTTTATTCATTTATTCACATCTGCATACATTATTTGAGGCATTCCTGCCACCCCACCCCCCCCCCTTCCAGGCAGAACCTGTTCTGCCCTTATCTCTAATTTTGTTGAAGAGAAGACATAAGCAATAATAAGAAAGACAAAGTTCTTACTAGTTGAGATAAGGATAGCTATACAGAGAGATTCCTAGCAACAGCTTATTTTTGACAAAGGTGCCAAAAACATATGATGGAGAAAAGACAGCCTCTTCAACAAATGTTGCTGGGAAGAGTGGTTATCTGCCTTCAGAAAACTGAAACTAGATCCATGCCTATCACCATGTACTACTATCAACTTAAAGTGGATTAAGGACCTTAATATCAGACCCAAAACCTCACAGTAAATACAGGAAAGAGCAGGGAATACTCTGGAAGCAACATAGGTAAGGACTTCCTCAGTAAAACTTAAGTGGCCCAGCAACTAAGAGAAAAGATGGACAAATGGGAATACATGAAATTAAAAAGCTTCTGCACAACAAAAAAGTGGTCTTTAAATTGAAGAGACCACCCACAGAGTGGGAGAAAATCTTTGTTAGCTATACATCAGACAAGGGACTGATAACCAGAATATACAGGGAGCTCAAAAAACTAAACTCCGCCAAAATCAATGAACCAATAAAGAAGTGGGCAACTGAACTATACAGAACTTTTTCAAAGGAAGAAATCCAAATGTCCAAAAAACACATGAAAAAAGTGCTCACCATCCCTGGCCATAAAAGAAATGCAAATCAAAACCACACTAAGATTTCACCTCACCCTGTTAGAATGGCTACCATCAAAAACACCACCAACAACAAATGTTGGCAAGGATGTGGGGGAAAAGGAACCCTCATACACTGCTGGTGGGAATGTAAGCTAGTACAAGCACTTTGGAAAACAATATGGAGGCTTCTTAAAAAACTAAACATAGATCTGCCATATGATCCACTCCTAGGGATATTCCTGAAGGAATGAGACTCAAGTTATTACAAAGGCACCTGCACACCCATGTTAATTGCAGCACTATTCACAACAGCCAAGCTTTGGAAACAGCCAAGATGCCCCAGTACTGACAAATGGATTAAGAAAGTGTGGTATTTATACACAATGGAATTTGATTCAGCCACAAAGAAGAATGAACTTTTGTCATTCGCAAGTAAATGGATGGAATTGGAGAACATCATCTTAAGTGAAGTTAGCCAGGCTCAGAAGGCCAAAAATTGCATGTTCTCCCTTATATGTGGATTATAGACCTAAAACAAATGCAGTAATATTATTGGACACACACTAAGGGGAGAACACACATGGGAGGAATAGGGAAAAACTTGAATGTGGTTGATGTGCTCACTGTAGAGGAGAGAATACAGTAATCTTAAAGTGGCAGAGGCCACTATGGGAAGAAGACTAGGAAGTAGTGAAGAGGTCTGGTAGGGATGAACTAAAGTAGGTTGCAATACACATGCAAGCAACACTAGGATCTAACACTAGGAATCTCTCTGTATAGCTATCTTCGTCTCAAACTAGCAAAAACGCTATGTCTTTCTTATTATCTCTTATGATTTCTCTTCTACAAAATTGGAGAACAAGAGGGCAGAACAGGTTCTGCCCAGAAGCATGGGGGCAGGGAAGGAAGGGGGAGGTGGCCCAAACAATGTATACACATGATTAAACGTAAAAACATTAAAAAAAAAAAAAAAAGAAATTGTAGCACATGGAATTATCCTCTAATAAAATCTGTAAATTCACTGTTTATTGAACTTGTACCCCTTTACCTAAACAAGAAGTATTTGTTAACTTAAGAGTCTCTAGGTAACCAGTATTAAGAACTGAAAGCATTCTATCAAAAGTTTTGTAGGTTTTTAATGGAATCTTTTAGAGTTAGGCTTAGACAAAAGAAAAAAAAAATCAGTGCAGCTTAAAGATTATTCTTCTTGGACTGGCAGAGTGGCTCACATGGCAGAGTGCTGGCTAGTATGTGTGAAGCCCTGAATTCAAACCCCAATGCTCACACACACACACACACACACACACACACACACAGAGATTACTCTTCTCTCAGTGTCTACCACTGTCACCCACATCAGCCATCAATGTCCTTTCTACAGCTGGCCTGATTTCGCCAAGAGTCAGCCACAGGAGAGCTCAGAGACACTGCATAGTATGTGTTGGGCTATGAGTAGGGGAATCTCTTCTATAACAGCTGTGTGATTGCTAAAAGCTCCAGAAGTTTCAAAACTTGTTCCCCCTCCTCTTCCATCGCTGCACTGTAGTCCACCCTGATCTCTAGTTTGGTACTGTAAAATGAGGGGGCAGTAGTGAGCATTGGTCAGAGTCTCTCTGTTTTGCATGGGATAAGCTCTTATGGCTTTGTGAAGGTAGGCGTTACCACTTCCTAGTAAGCAGTGATAGGACTTTCCTCCATTAAATTTGTTTGGACAGTTTAGAGGATATCCAGTAGGGGCTAGGTGGTCCAGATGGTGATGACTACATGAAGTTCAACATGTAAGCTCAGCTCACATCTTGAACCTTCGAAGCCTATCCACTGCTGAATGTCCTGCAGCTGACTGTTGCTGCCACACTACTCTCTTCTCTTTTGTGTCACTGGCTCCATCTCAGAACATGCTTTATACTCTTTGCACTCTCTTGTTCTCTTCTCTGTTCTCTTCTCTCTTCATGGTTTTCCAGGTCCAGTCCTCCTGGCCTCCTCTCCTCTCATTCTACACATTTCTTGGGCAAGCTCATCCACTTCCTCACTTCAACTGTCATCTGTATTAGTAGTTCTTGAACTCCTCCACCAGAATATTGTTTATATAGGAACAACCTATCTGTTCCATCTGCATAATGAATGAAATCATTGTCCATTGAGCTATCCACTCTCAAAGCCTGGAAGTCACTGCCACTAGACTTGAGGACAGAGATCTGTCTCTCTTATTCACTACCATATCTAATGGAGTAGCTAACACAGCAGCACAACAAATATGTGCTAAAGGAATCAATTCAGTCTCCAATTCACCTTTCAACTTGTCCTATCTTTTTCATCCATGCTATCCATACATTGGTTAAAAGCACTACTATTGCTACTGCTTACCTGGCTTAAGAGCACTCTCTCTCAGCCATCAATCCTGCCTCCTCCAGGCATTCTCCAAGCTCTAGTCAGAGTTGTCTTTTTCAGTGATCAGTTCTTATCACTCTTCAATCTAAGACCTCTAAAAATCAAGTTCTGAACACAGCATACAAGTCTACATCTCTCTTGACTTTGTATATTGCATTCTGATTTCAATGTGGGAGTGCAACTCAGATATCACTCTTAAGAATTTCTTGATACCTCAAGATGAATTAAAAACTTGTCTGACATTCTCCCCAAATCCTGTACTTTCCTTCCTACTAAATCTATCCTGCATGCCTATTTACTTGTCAGTCTCTTACCTAGAATGATTTTTTTTTTTTGTGGGTAGAGCAGTGTCTTTTCATTGTATCTCAGTGTCCTGCATAGTTCCTGGCACAGAGTAGGCATTCACTGAATCTTTTGGTGAAAAACTATGATTTCAAATATGAACAGTTACCACAGAAGTAGACAACTTTGGAAGTCCATCATGGCACAGGGATCTGAACCCAGTTGGGATCTATAAATAGGTATGAGGGGGTTCATGAACACTCAGAATGTTAAGAGTCAACAACCCTAAAAAATGTAAGAAATATGACTACTGAAATGTGTTTAGTTAGAATGGGATATTCCTAATTATATTACACACTGATGAAAACAAGATATATTATCTATATGCCACACACATAAATGGCTTTGCTTAATGGTATCAAGCCTTTATGGTAAATTTTTACCAAAAGGGGACAAAAATCTAAGGAGTTAAAAGGGCTGCAGGAGACTGAAGAAGAACTCATCATGACAGAAAAAGCAGTTAGAAAGGCAGAACAGAGAAAGAAACCTCTGCCACTTACCGCTACTGGATAAGGTCCTCATGCAGCCAGTATGTGCAAGGCTGGCTTCATGACAGAGAATGCCAGTCTAAAGATAGTAGCACAGTTTTGAAACTACACTTCAGCATGACCTAATGCTGCTCAATAAGAGCCCTGTTCCACAGCCTAGCTGCCTTTTCAGTTCAGTCTAGTGAATCCCTGTTAAGACCCTGACCTTCAACAGAAGAAAAAACAGAAAGAAAAAGAAAGGCAGTAGGGTGGGCTTATGGGCAGGAATCAGTGATCAAATACTCAACATCTCTCAGGTGACCACCTTTCTCTCACTTATGCCTTTAATTATATTATAGTTTATGTACTTCATATTTGGAGGAATCTGGACAATAAAATGTGTAAGTGTAAGTTCTGAAAAATATAGGTAATTTTTAGAGTTCTAGGCATTTTCAATGTTGAACATGTTTGTCCTCTCCTAATTAAGTATTCATTGAAGCAAGGGACTATAATTTCTCTTCTTTAAAAAAAAAACCTTTAAAATTTCTCCATCAGCACATAACACATAATGCCTAGTTTGCTGTTAAAACACTAAGTTGTGCATCTAAGATACTGACACTGATCCACTAAGTAACTCTTAGAAGTGGCGGTAACCAGTTTGCTTTTGGCTTTGGATTCTACCTAGCCTAGCATCCATTATAGTCAAGCTGACAGGGTGGCTATTGATTTTCCAGCCTTGATGTTTCTGGCTGGGAAGCAAACCTGCTCACAGGTATGCAAACAGACCTGCCTCCTCATTAGCATCATCCTTCAGCCAAGGCAAAAGGGAAGCCACAGGATAGTGAATTTGATTAGAGGACCTGGAGAGTTCATTGACTAGTCAATCAGTATCTAAACAATCAGGAATGGTCCATAGGTCCACATCACCTGTACAGTAGTAATGCACTCCCATGCCGTTAAACATCAGTAACAAGAATAGTTCTGTAATAACAACTACAATAGACAGGAGCCTAGTGAATTCCTTACATGTACTGGTAATCACACAGGGTTTTATTTTGCTGTAGAATTCTAATTGTATCAAGAACACTGTGATTGTGAAAACTAGTACATTTTTAAGAACCTAGTTTGCAAAAAATAAGTATTTTCAAGATTATATATTTACCCATCCAATCTGAAATTTTGGTGAAGTCAATCTACTATTGAAACATATTTATATATCTTACATATGCATGTATATGTATATACGTGTATGTTGCTCTAGATAAATTTCTGATAAATTCACAGTGACATTTAGTGATTCTGGCTGGAAGTTGTGGGAGCAAGAGAAGAACAGGAAAGAAAGTGACAAATGGTATTTAACAAAGTCCCACATAATAGTATACTTGTTGGATACAATATCCAATTAAAAAGAATCCAAGATTCGCGTAAGAGTTGCCGTGGGCTTTGCCCTCTGCTCTGATAACCTTTTGGTAAGAAATCACTGTAATGATTTATCAGAATGTAGTTTAAATTCTGTTAAATTCACAGATAAGCTGAACAAGTAACAGAGAACTTGTGCTTTATTTTCTTCCATAATACTGCATAAGACTGAAGTCCTTTCTAATGCGATTGGGACTGTTTTGAAGAAAAAGACACAGATGAGAATGGAAGGAAAAAGAAATCTGTACTCTCATTCATTGCCTGCTCTACTTACATTCTTGTTCTTAATCTGATCCAACTCATTGTATCTTCCATTTTCTTTGGGTTTCACTACTGCAAGACAAATCAGGTCAGGGAGAGACTTGAGTATAACATCAGGATCAATAGTGACAATGGGATGAGAGCCAGAGATGCTATGAAACCAGCACTGGAAATAAGTCATTGGAGGTCCGCATAAAAGGCATCCACAATTCATATTCCATTCATCCATACAAGTGTGGAATTTGCAAAACTGAACAAATAATACTCTCCAGGAGAGTAAAGTCTACTGTCACCAAGATAATATTTCTAAGTACTCTCTAGGTGAAATGTGCAATTAGAAGTTCTAAACATGTTACTTCTGGGAAGAATTATTCTGGTGGAGTGTGGAACAGAAAGGAAATGTGGTGCATGACAAGAGGGTGAGCATCACCTGGGAAATCCACAGTAGCACCACCAGTGGATGCCTACAAGGTAGTATTTACCTTGCTGAGCCTGGAGACTCGGATGCCGGCTCTCACTGACAGAACCCAGTTACGCAGATTCACACTAACAAAACTCACAGAAATTGGTGAGTGTGTGTGTGTGTGCATGCGTGTGCGAAGGTGACATTATTAATTCACAGTGAACATTAGAATACATTTGTAGCAGCCTACAGTGATCTATCTCCTTGGGAATGCAAATCAAGGCTTAGTGTGCACGGAAGCTGAGATTATGCAGGATTTCAGTGTGACACAGAATGAAGCTCTGCCATTCTTTTAAAACAGGACTACCCATTTGCCGGGCCCACTGGATACTTCCCTCACTCTGGCAGGTGTTATTGGTCTGACAGTACTTTTTTAGGTACCATAACAATTCACATTAATAGCTTTTCTTTTTCTGTTTGAGACAGAGCAAATGTTCTTCTGATGAATAGTGTGTGTGTGTGTGTGTGTGTGTGTGTGATGCCAATACCCTCAATTAGGTTATAATGAGGGTACTTACTCATTACCTTACTGCTCAAGGTCTCTTCATATCTCTTAAGATCACATCATTTCTCTTTGCTTTAATATATTAGGTATTCACTTCTCAGCTGAATAATTTTCAGAGGGTATTTTCATTTCCCTGTTTTCTGAGAGCAAGAGGGATCCACATGGTGGAATCCACATTTGTCTGCAGTTCCACAAAGTGTTGGTTAAATTCAAATCAACCTATATTTACTGTGCCAACTTTATGCCCACTGCTGTGCCAGGTACAAATAATATTCAAACGTGTAGCAAGAGCCTATAAGGAAATGTTTCATCCCATGTTCTTCAGAAGATACATTTACTCATTCAGTTTTCATCAAGTATTTATGGTCCCTTTACTATGTACCAGGATCTACTAGATATAGAAATATAAACATGTTTTAAGAAACCATGTAAGTCTAGCAAAGAAGATACATTTACTTAAAAAGAAAAAGGTACTGTGTCATGTGGTAGCACAGGACGGAGGGAACACTTTTTATCTAGGGGTAGAGACAGAAGGTTGATCTTTTAAAAAATCTGATTATAAAAAAGGAAAGAATAATGATCCCCTCTCCCTCTCACAATGGGGCTTGCTAGGTAGGTGCTCTACCACTTGAGCACCCAATAATAATGATTATTTAAAAAATTTAACTACAGAGATATAAAGGGAAATGTCTAAGTTCTTCCTTTGCTCCTTTTCTACTCCTCTTTATCTCAAGTTTGACTTCCATTAGTAGTTTGATATTTCCAGATCTTTTCCTATGTATATAAAACACACACATATTAATATATCAATATAAATATAAATTTATATTATATACCCCTATTTATATAATATACAAATACACATGTGCTACTGATATAAAATACATATACCCGTATTTTTGGTAACTTGTTTTACATTTAATTATTTGTTGTAAATTACAAGTTCATATAGAAAAGTGCACTATATATATATATATATACATATATATATATACTTATATATTATATATATACTTATATATTATATATTATTATATATATTATATTATATATATTATATATTATATATATAATAATAATTATATTATAATTATATAATATATATATAAGTATATTATATAATATAAGTATATATATATATATATATACTTAGTTTAGAAAATAATTTAGTTTAGAAATAATTTTGTATTGGAAAATTCTAAGTCTTCCAGAAACTCCCTGCTCTCATTAACCCCAAATCATTGCACTGAATTTTATAGTAATCATTTCCTAGCTTTCTTTGTACTTTTATGATTATGAGGCATAAAAAAATTCACATTTGCTGGGATGCTCTTAGGGTAAATGCAGCTTCGCTTCTAAAAGTCCCTCTGATGCGAACTTTAGATTTTAGCCTCTAATTCTCTATCTTTCTATGGGTTCTTGAAACTATTTTCCAAAACAAAATGAACTAAATGCACTTTGATTTTAAAAGTCCCAAGCCATCTTTGTACTAACACAAGGAGGCCACTCTCCTCAGTGGGGAGGATTGTGGGTGAGGGCAGCAGAGAGATGGAGATGAAACTGCTCTGTTGCCCTGAGTATTTTCTTTTATATAGTCAAAAATTTCAATTATTTTCAGCAAGAGGATTGTTTAACCCAATTGCCATATTTCCAGAAACAGAACTCTGTGTCACTTCTCAATTTTTTCATGCATCTCAGTTCTAGACATACATGTGCATTCTTATCTCTAGATTATAACTTCTTCGGGGTTATGAGAGGAAAGAATTTTAGATTTTCCACAGCACAAATCATGAATATGCAGCAGAGGCACAAAGAATAACCAATAAAGGAATGGAGAAAAGAATGAATACATAGTTACTTCTACTCTTGAAGAGCCTCCATTTTCTTTTTTCATGACAGATAAGAGGCGTATGCATAAATCAACTTGGTATGAAACAATCTGAGGCAACGAAGAGATGCATTTAAATACAATGACATTCACGGACATGGATTTCTGATACATTGCCAAGTGAAAAAAGAAACTTTTAGAATGATGTATAATATATTACTTATATACACATTTATCTACTTTTATCTATTTTTCTATCTATCCATCCGTCCATCTATCTCCTACATGTGTACATGTGCATACATACCTAAGTGTATTCTTGTTCATGACACAGAAATGACTGTAAAGACATATAACAGTGGTTACTTCTATGGCTGGAATGGTGAAGTCAGAGAAATTATCTTTTCACTTGCAACTATTGTATACGATATTTTTTTTCACAACAAACATATATTACTTTTATAGTTAGGACAAAGCAAATCAACAATATAGACTGACGAGGAAATATATATTACAAAAGAAATTAAGAAGAAAAAATAGACCATAAGACAGAAATTATTGGGGAAGGCTTTTGGGAAAGATAGGACTGGCAATTAGTCCTGCATGACTGGAAGAGAGAGGGTTAGGTGGTCAGAACTGTGTTTTGAGCCATTAGGGAAAAAATGAAAATGGTTCTTGCCAAGGGCCATAAAGAACTTCACCTGCCTCAAGCTAACTCCAATTTATACTGAGGAAGAGGATTGAGTGACATTATAGAATCACAGCATAAAATGTGCACGACTATTAAAATTGAGAGTTTGTAACTGGTTTGATGAGAAACAGAAGTCACTGCAGGTCATTTAACAAGGAATCTGAGATAATATGAATCTCATGGGGCAGTTAGTGTAGGATGAGATAAAGCGTGAAATTCTTGATAACTTGCCAGTAACTACAGGTTTTATTAAGTAAGTTATATTAAAAGTACATTTTAGGGAGATTACCTTAGCATCGTACAGAATGCATCACAGGGGAAGAAAGACTCTCAGCACAGAGATGTAGCAGTACAAAGAAGTTAAAAGGGCCCAGCCAGTTACCATAATCTGAAAATTGCAGACACTCCCACCTCACTGGATTGTGCTAAGGATTAAATGTACACAAATGGCACAACCAAAATGTATTAGTTTACTTCTTCTCAAGTACTATTATAGTCTAGATGTATACTGATAAAGATCAGAACTGATGATTCCCTAGTTATGGGAGTGGAAAAGATAAAGCCAAGAGATTTTTCTAAGTAAACAATCAATAGGGACCTATTTCTTGGATGCAGAAAACGAAGGAGGAAAAGGCAAATACTTATAGGTTTCCAGCAGGGAAGACTGGAGGGATAGTGCTGGATTATAGACACTGACCTACATCTGTGATCTACAGCATGCCGGAGTCATGACAACCTCATCATGTGAGTTTTACGCCCTCCATCTGTTACCCCCAATGCACAACATCCCTCAATTGGATGCAACTGCCTTGCTTGAAAATTTTGAAATAAAGGTGTATTTATACTTATTTTGTTTCAGAAAAAAAATTTAAAAAGCACAAAAATCTTAAAATAATTGAGACATGAAAAATTACTACATATCTAATTCTTTTGGGGGCAAAACTTTGTAATAACAGATTTAATGAGGAATGGAAAATGGAAAGTGTTGAAAGTAAAAAGTCCCACATGTGACTTTAAGGAAGAATTCTACATACGTAAAATATTTGACAGCATGAAACATCTTTAGGATTTAAATGTATTTATATTTATAACATATGGGAGCCAGAATGGTAAAATTATTAAAACTAAAAAAAAAAGATCAACAAAAGTGAATCACCTAAGCAGTTCTGATTCGCTGTGCTTTCTATTTTCACTTATTCTTATTTTTGACTTTTGCATGACCTTTCGATGTCAGGGAAGCACTACACCACTGGGCTATGCCCCCAGCACCAACTGTGCCTTTCATTAATTATTTATTTATTTAGGTGATTCTGGGGTTTGAACTCAGGGCCTCATACTTTCTAGATAGGCACTCTACCACTTGAGCCACTCCACCAGCCCTTTTTTGTGTTGGGTTTTTTTGAGACAGGGTCTTGAGAACTATTTGATCCACCTGGCTTCAAACTGCGGTCCTCCTGATCTCTGCCTCCTGCGTAGTAGGATTATAAGTGTGAACCACCAATGTCTGGCTCCAACTATACTTTTAAAATTCTTTTTGTTCGCTTGTTTGTTTGCTTTTCTGGGATGTGGGGTTTGAACTCAGGGCCTTCACTCTGAGCCACTCCACCAGCCCTAAATTCTTTTCTTTCCAGTGGATTCTAACTTCTAAGTTACATGTTACAAGCCCTGGGTGGAGTTTTAAAGCAAGGCTTATTATAGCATTGCAGAATTCCTAGAAGTCAAAAAGCTTGAGAAGCATGACATGATAGAAGGCCAAAACTGTGACACCTTGGATGTGATCTGTCACAGTAGAGTCCTTACTTTTCTGTAAGGTCACATCCTTCTAGAAGATGACAGGGCTGGCAATTTCATAACGAAGCCTCCAGAACTAGTTATAACTCTGGAATATGACAATTCTTTTGCAATGTAGTTGGTCACCATCACATGAAAATCTTGAGAAACAAAAATGCCTCTACCTGCTAGTTCTTGTCAGAATAATAACTCAGTCACACAACAGTCCTTATGTCTAAACTACCAACATATCTTTTCAGTATTTATGATTATATTTTCAAAAGAAAGTTAAGAATATGTCTACATATGATAATTGAAAAGGTGAGGAGGAGGAGAATAGTAACAAATCTTTGCTTGCAATAATAAAAGGATGAGGTAGTGACTAGGACTTGCTAATTGTGGCGGCTGGGGATGTGTACACCGAAGTCCACAAGCTGCTGTGCATACATACTTCGTATATGTTTGAAGTCTTCCATAATAAAAATGGGTGCATGCCTAATTTTTCAAGATTATCTCCTAATCCCATATGGAACATCACGGTACTATTAATAGTAACAAACAAATCTGTCATCAAAACATTAAGTTAAGATTTCAAGAGTTCCAAAGGCTTACTTGTTCAGCAGCAATAACAAAATTTATGCCAGATAACAATCCTCATTTTGTGCACTGTGCTTAATATAAAGCACTTTTACATCCATCACCTCAGTTGATCTTCATGAGAACACTGAGAGATACAGTGGGTACCACTGTAATTTGTGAGGAGTTAAGTGACTGACATTCATTCATTAACTCCATCAATGCTTATTGAACACCTACTGTGTGTCAGGCAGATCTCTCATAGGTGTTAGAAATAAAGAGAAAAAGAAATGTAGTTCCTTCTTTCAAGAAGTACAGAGTACACGAAACACATTTATAAATTGATAATTACATGATACCAGCTACGCTACAATGAAGTGTTTTTCAAAATTTTCTTTTACTGTGACCCATATTAAGAAACACATTTGACATTACATCCCAGTATTCTCAAAAATGTGTTTAAGTGAAACAAAAGTTTTCTGAAACAATACTCTTCTTACACATGCTACACACAGATACTAAAATCAGGTACTATAATTAGTCTTGCACTTGTAAGGCAAGTGCTCTACCAGGCTTACTACATCCCCAATTCCCAAGATCTAGCAATTTTTAATTAACCACAAGTTTACATTGTGGTGTTTTCAATGCTTTCACCCTGTCTTTCAGTCTCAGAAATCTGATTTTGATCCAGAGCAGATGTACCTACTATGTGCAGAGTCCAGTAAGGAGCTGCCTCCCACTGTCCAAGAAAGACAGGGGCAGGAACTGGGAGATATGCAGTCTTAATTTTCTTGGCCTTTTCTCCCACAGCAATGTTTCCAGTTTTAGGTATTTGTTTTCCAAATCTAGTTTGACCTATTGCACCAAAGACTCATTTAGTGAATTTGACCTAGATAGGTAAAAAAAATTTTCTTTTTACCATTAACAAATAAGAAAGAAAAAGTGTTTATGATCTGGGCATTCAATATACATTGAGAAGACTGATACTGACACAGAACAGAAAATAGACAAAAAGAAGAGAGTTAATTAGACTTCATGAGATATGGAGGAACTATTAGCTGTTTCTCATTTCCACTTCCCCAAAGGGAAACTTCCTTTGAACATCAATGATAAAAGATTTGGTTGTCTGACAGTTTAAAAAGTAGCACTCATGGTCCAGCTATGGTAACACATATTTATAATGCCAGTACTTGAGTGGCTGAGATAGGAGGATCCCAAGTTTGAAGCCAGCCTAAGCCACACAGTGAGACTCTATTTCCAAAAAAAAACAAAAGGATTCTTAATTAAAATCAAACTAAACTAAACCAAATCAAAACCATCCATCCACCAGGATTTGAATTTTTAATTATGAAACTGAAGGGCCTGATAAAATTGGAAGGATTCTGGTCTTAGGTATGAACTCATTAGTGGAGGATTAGCCAGAAGGAAGGAAGAATTATATTTTTGAGAAAGTTGCTTGAAAGCATAAGCCATCTGTAAAGACATTCTTATGTTTGGCTGAATCTCTTTGCCTGGAAGAGATTGATAACTCTGAGTGTTCTAAAGAAGTCTGAATAGGTGAGTGATCAATATTTTACAAGGTCTTGAAAAGATTTTCATGTTGTAGAGTTCAAGCCCAGAGCCTTGCACATGCTAGGCAAGTGCTCTACCACTGAGCTTTTATCACCAGGCCAGATCTATTTTAATTTAACCAAGGATAACCCTTTTTAAAATCTGTAAATACCTAGTTGAGAATCAAATGATAAAACACTCAATCAATCAACTAAAGATATATAGCTAAAAATAATGTAAGAGAGACTCCTGACTTTTAATCTATAATTATTTTTATAAGTAAAACTGGGAAAAGATACTGGATTCTATCTTGAGGTTAAAGCTGAACTTTGCCTAGAACATAAGCTTGGCATTATCGCACTTTCTAAAATCTTTGACACCACTTCTAACTTCGTATAAAATACCTTTGAATATAAGCACTTCTTTGGGTATCTTAAACATACTATATCCCAAACCAAACACTACCTCTCTTCTACCCTTTCTTCCTATCAAACCCTTTCCCCATGCTTCTTAATTAATTCTGGTGATTTCTAAAATGGGATGTATGATAAAATCTACTGGAAAAGAGGTAAAAATATTAGAACCTTTGGATTAGATACATGCTCAAATGTAGTTTATTATTAGGGGTTTGTGATTTTTTAAAAAAAGTTGAAACTACTAATCTAAGCTTCCCTCACTGCCCTTTGGGCTCAGGCTGTAAGTGCTTGGATTCTCTCTCAAAGACTTATACCTCTCTTCTGTGTTCCTTTCTACTGCTGCTGCAGGAGTTCAGATTCTTAGTGTCCTGCTTGGATGTCTGTGGTACTTAGTCCTCTTTTGTCACTTCCTCCAATATCTCTCTCCTTCACTCTGCCACTAGAGGCATCTTCACTAGTCAAATAACAGCAAACAAAAATGTACACAAAACAGTTCAAATACTTGACATGGTTTCCACAGTTTTCTAGAATCTTATCTGAACCTGGAGTAGTGGAAAGCAAGCATGAACCTCAGGCCTAGGTGTGAGTTTTGGTTCTGCCTCTTATAAGTATTTTGACTTTGGAGAAACCACTCAGGCTTTTCGAGCTTCTATTTCAGTTGTGAGTGGTGATATGAATAGCTCACACGACTGTTGGGTGAGCTGAATGATATCTATACATGAGGAAGCTTAGTACAGAGCAAGGCACACGTAATTGGTCACGTCGCTCTAGGTCACCTGCTACAACTGCCCCCTGCCTTGCTTCCTTCATGCTTGTCCTCACAATCAGCTCACCAGCCCCTCTGGAACATTCGGTGTTCTCAAGTATAATGTATGCTCTCTGCCCCTTTTGGCTTTGGTTATACTACACTCTCAGCCTCAAATGCCCTTTCCTGCCTTCTCCAGTGAAATTCTACTCATGCATCAAGGCCCAGCTCAAATATCAACTCTTCCAGGAAGTCTTCCCTTTATTCTTTGATCAAAAATTCATCACATACCCTTTGGATCTTCCTAGCACAGTGCTGGCAGTTTTACTTTAGTATTTATTTATTTATTTGTATTATCTTATTACTTATTTACATAGACGTTACCTGCACTAAATTATAAGCTTGTCCAAGGCAGAAAGCGTGCTTTTCTTCTCTTCATTCATAGCAATTTACACCTTAAACTAGAAGGGATATAATAAATGTTTGCTGATTTAATTAATAAATGTATCATAACACGTTTGAAAGGAATAAATTTTTACTAAAACACCTTTTTATGCTAAATTCTAAAGTATTTAGTTCAACATTTGAAATAATTTATAGAAAACATTACACATTATTTTTTATAATCAGAAAAGTAATTCAAAAAATACTGGATATGAAGAAGTTCTAATTAAAGCTTAATTTGATTTGAAAACACCTCCAAATTTATTAGCAAAGCAGAGACTTCTTGATTTTTAATAGCAATCACAATACATTCATGCTGACATAATTAAAAGCCAAGATAAAACTGGAGCTTGGGCAAAATATTAATAAGAGGGCCCTTAGTTCTAAGTAGGAAGCAAAATAAGTAAGCATTTGCCTCATTAACTGATAGGCAGCCTGGACAGGGAGGGACCCGCCTGGAATCCTAACTCAGCACCTCTTCACCTGTTGTGTGACTTACTCTTTCTGAGTCACAGGTACCCTATCCACAGATCAGGGACAATGTCCACACTCTCATCTCCTGCTCACAGATCTGGGGACTTACATCCCCCCCCCCCCCAGTGTGAGGATGGACAGGCTAAGGCAGAGGCTCATTCTGATTTGGAAGGCACCTGGAAAGTCTGGTTCAGCCTGTTGAGTAGTAACGGCTGATCCTAATGCATGCACTTGATAGGACATGGCTGTGGCCATGGCACTCACTGGTGCAGCCTCTGCAAAAGGCTGAGTCACTAAGGGAAGCTGATGGGGATGGGGGTGAGAAGCAAGAGTCAGGGAGGACACAGAAAAATGAGGGAGAGGAAGGAGCAAACAAGTTTGGAGGGCAATGCCACCAAAGGGAAATGGAGGGAGAAAGCAGAAATAATCAGACAGTCAAACAGGGAGAAGTTGGGAAGAGAGAAGTGGTTTCCTCTCCTCCTCTGTGTTCTTGCCCATACTCTCTCTGGAATCCACTCCCTGATTCCTGCTCACTTCCCTGTTTCTTCCTAATATCTTCTCCCTTCTCCTCCAGCCCTCTCCATCTTCAAAATCATGCCTAATTGTTAAGTCACTCCCACTCCTCTGGGACAAGTGTATTTCTTGCTCTAGGAGGCAGAGTGAGAAGCTAGGGAGACACTACCCAGGGTGGGCCACAATGTACAAACTGGCATTGCCAGCATCCCAAAGGAGATCTAGACTGATCCCAGCTGCAGATAGACGGGGATGCAGTGCAGAGACAACAGCTGCACACCTCTCTACTTTCTGTCCTTGGCCATCCCTGTCCTCATATGCACTATCTTCAATTACAAAGGATGCAACTGTCTTCAGTTACGAGCCACCCACGCGAATATCCCATGATTAGAAGTTATCATCTGATAAGCATATGGTCACCTTCCTTTCCTGGTGAATTTCTAAAATGTTATTTTAAAATGTCAGGGCTGGCTACAAGAGTATTTAGTTCAAGTCACTAGGCCTCGGGGTAGGAATGCATTATTTCCATGATGCATCATCTCAGTTCCCGAGAGATCAATTTAATGTGCCAAGAAATCACTCAAGACAAAAATGCTGGATTCTGTTTTGTTTTAAAGAAAAGTATATGTATTTTTTTTGTAAATAAAAAGGGTGAACTAAATCAAAAGTGCAAATAATTGTTAAGTGGTGAGCTTTGGATGCCAAATGGGGGGCAACCTCAAAGACTCAGGATACAGCAGTTCAATGTAAAAAGTCTATTAACAATTCATCTTCTGGAAATTATTATCTGAACCCCAAGAAAATGCTAGGGTTGTATTTGGAAATATGCTGGCTCTACAGCAGTTGTGTGCTATTTTAACCTCATCACATGTATTATAATTTGTCTACAATTGTCAAAAGCTGCACTCCCTGAAGTAAATACTAAAATGTCCTCACAGACAGTTTGCTCAGCAAAAAAGTGTAATTTTTCTCCTATGTTAAACCATTTTCTTATAAAATATGCCAAGAAGTGAAAAAGGTGTCCTTCATTAAATAAAACAAATATACCCTGAAGTCCGCTGGTCTGCCAACAGGCTACTGGGGACACCCTGCGAGGGCTTCCTTCTCGGCACCCACACACCCCAAGCCTTCTTGGGGAGCTGGCCAACTGTAGGCTATGGAAACAGGGAGAGTTGATGTTTTTACTCCATGCACCTCTTTTGCAGCTCTCAGGCCCTTGGTCAAAGCTAAGAGAGAAACAAGAGCTGCTGGGCTCTGGACAACTAACGAGTACTGTTGACTATTAAAATCAGTGGTTGCCTTTGAGGGGTAGGTAGGGAACCCAAAGGACAGAAAGGTTGTCAGAGACCTTAGAAAAGTCACAAGATGAGTGGGACCACTGCCTTCGATGGAAGGAAAGCTTTACTTTCACCTCAGTTGCTTCCTGCCCCACAGTGACCCTCTGAATGGCAGAACCCAACACTGCTTTAAAAGCTGATTATAGTCTCTGAGGTAATGTGTAGGAACATCAAGTTCTCAGGCTTGGCTCATTTGGGGGATTAGCAGAGATAGCCTAAGAAAGATATGCTGCATATGTGGTAATTCAAAGTCAGATTTAGTCTCCTTCACCAAGCTGCTTTATTTTAGCAACAGAGTTGCAGCAAAAATACTCCAAAATAATAATAATAATGTAATATCCTAAAAAGAGATCACACTATTACTGGCGTACAGACTTGCCTTCTTCTCCTACTTCTAAGAGCTCTTTCTTTTCCCTTAATAAAGCCAATCAGTAAGAGACAGTTTATGTAATGATTAAGGGCATGGATTCTGCAGCCAAATTTTCTGGGTTTCAATCACGAATATGATCGTGAGCAAAACACTGACGTTCTAAGAGCCTCATTGTTCTGATCTGTAAAATGGAAATATGACCACCCACTTACCTTACTTTGAACAGAGCTGGATGCACAGAAAGTGCTCCAAGAAGGTCAATAGTTGTGACTGGCTTAAAAAAAAAAAAAGTTATCATGAGATGTGGCAGAGCACACCTGTATTTCCAGCATTTAGAAACTGAGGCAGGAGGATCACAAGTTTGAGGCCAGTCTGGGATACACAGTGAAACCCTGTCTCAAAACAAAAACATCCTGCTTTACTCACTCATGAATAAAATTAGATAGAAGCTTGACAAAAACCCATGCATTTGGCATCAATTGATTTTGGCACAATTGCCAAG
This sequence comes from Castor canadensis, assembly GCF_047511655.1. NCBI lineage: Eukaryota > Metazoa > Chordata > Mammalia > Rodentia > Castoridae > Castor > Castor canadensis. The sequence goes on along the minus strand of NC_133388.1, from coordinate 183,328,550 downwards.
AACATGCAGTAAGGAAAAAAAAATAAATGGTGTTGGCAAATTGGATAGTCACATGCAGAAGAATGAAATTGGACCTTTGTTTCACACCATACACAAAAACCAACTCAAAATGGACTAAAGAATTAATGAAGACCTGAAGTCATAAAACTACCAAAAGAAAACAAAGGGGAAAAGCCCCACAACCTTAGTCTGGGTAATGATTTCCTGACTGTGGCGTAGGTAACAAAAGCACAATAAACAAAAAGCTTCTAAAAAAACAAGGGAAACAACAGAGTAAAGACAATCCATGGCTTGGGAGGAAATATTTGTAAGCCATACATCTGACAGGTGAGCTAACATCTAAAACATACAAGGAACTCAATTCAACAGCAATAAAACAAGCAACTCCATTTAAAAACTGGACAGTTCATAGAAAACAGCATAGAGATTGCTCAAAAAAACTAGAAACAGAACTACCATATGACCCAGCAATTCCACTACTAGGCATATACCTAGAGGAGATGGATTATTATACTAAAAAAGACACCTGCACTCCATGTTAATTGTAGCACTATTCACAACAGCCGAAATATGGTTATTACATACACACAATGGATACTACTCCACCATAGAAAGAATGAAACCCTGTCATTTGCAGCAACATAAATAGGACTGAAGATCATTACGTTGAAGGAATCAAGCCAGATACAGAAAGGCAAATACCACATGCTCTCACTCATTTATGGAAACCAGTAAGTCAGTGTTGTAGAAGTACAGAAGGGAATAGTGGTCACTAGAGACACAGAAAGGTAAGGGACGGGGGACAGAAATAAATTAAGAGGGACTGCTAGGGACTCGGAGGGGTGTTGGGAGGAAGGGAAGGGAGAAGAGGAGTCAAGGGTAGAGAAAGAGGGTGAATGGATATGTTCAATGCACAATGTATGCATATATGGAACTATCAAAGTGAAATTTAATTTGTATGGTAGTATATATTAATAATTATAATAGAAAATAATAGAAAGAAGTATTTAAAAAGGAACCACGAAAATAATAAAACAGTTCTCTGTAGGGGAGTAGGGTGGGAAGAAGATGGACAGGGGAAAGGGTAGGAGTGAAACATGCCAGTATTTCCTTATTTATATTGTTTTGGTCTTTAAACTACATAAACATACACTAATGACTGAAAAACTAATGCTAAAGGTTAAAAAAAAATGACCAAAGGACCTAAACAGTTGTTTCTGAAAAGACATATTAATGACCAACAAATATGTGAAAAAAATACTCAACGGTTTTAATTGTAAGGGAAATGCAAATGAAAACCACAATGACACATCACCTCACTCCAGTTAGTAGAACTATTATTAAAAAGGCAAAACATATGAAGTGTTGGAGAGGATGTGGATTAAAGGGACCCTTGTACACTGTTGGTGAGACTAAAACTTAGTACAACCATAATGGCAAACAGTATAGAGGTTACTCAGGGCAGGGGAGGGGGCAAAGGGACTGGGAATACGGCTCAAATGGTAGGGTACTTACCTAGCAAGTGCAAGGTAGTGAGTTCAACCCCCAGTACTGCACAAACAAACACAACAACAACAACAAAAACTCCTAAAAACAGAACCACCATCTGATCGCCATATGATCCAGCAATCCCAGTTCTGGGTATATAACTGAAGAAACTGAAATCAAGATTTCAACTTAACTCCCTGGTTCATTACAGCATTATTCACAATAGACAAGATATGGAAGTAACCTAGGTATTTGTCAGTAAATGAATGGCTACATAAAATGTGGTACATATACACACTGGGGGTAATAGTCAGTCTTAGAAGAGGGAAACCCTGCGACACAAGGTTTGTCCTATTTGAGGCAGCATGGATGAACCTGTAGGACAATATCCCAGGTAAGTAAGTGAGGCTCAGAAATACCAATACTGTGTGATCTTGTTTCTATGTGGAATCTAAGTTGGATTCATGGAAGTAGAGAGTAGAACGGTTGCTACCAGTAGTGGGGGAAGGTGGGGATACAGCAAGGAGAGGTCAGAGGGTTCACACTTTCGGTTAGAGTAAGTTTTGCAGATCTATGGCACAGCACAGTTTAACAATAATGTTTACTTTAAAACTGCTAAGTGGATTTCAGATGTTCACATCATAAAAAGTAGGTGAGGTGATAAATGTTAATTGGCTTGATGTAATCATTCCACAGACTTTACCAACATCAAACATCACATTTCACCCCATAAATACATCCAATTACTTTTTGTAAATTCAAAAAAAATAAATAAATTGTTACTTCTACAACATAATAACACATTTGTATGTAGTCTTTTAAAAAAGCATATGGATAATGTATTTACTAATTTTCCTAACTGCCTTTCTAAGAATGTACTTCTTAAAAGCTTAACATTAATTTTTTACTCAAATATCCTGGAATCTGGCATATAAGTGCCCATAAATGAGTGTACAAATGAATGAAAGTAGAAAAACAAAGCGGAACGGACCAAATAAGGTAAGCAGTTATAACATTTGTTCTATAAATTCAGATTTAATAAGCTTTCAGTAAGTGCTTCCTTTATGCTAGTCCCTGTCTGAAGACTGTGACACTACCTTACTTTCTATATATCTAAGGATAAGATGAATCTGCAAGCCACACATGGTGGTGAAGACCTACAATCTTGGTACTCAGTGAAGGCAGGATTATAAATTTAGGCAAGAGAACTCTAAGTTTGAGGTTACAGGGTTTCCAGGAAAAAAACCCCAAAAAACAAACAAAAGAAAACTCCCAAACCCCAACATCTGCAATTGTGACAGTGGCTACTGGGTTATGCTGGGTCCCATTTAGACCAGCCCTTCAGTTTACAAACTGTAAAGTCTTAGTAAACTAAACGCTGCTCAAGTAATTTTCAAGGCATGCAAAAAATTCACATGCTCTAAAATGTAGCGGGGCAAGGGTCTGCATGACCACAATACAGGGGATGCTACAGCAAGATCACTGTTCCCTCCTCTAGCTCCAAAGCACAGTGACGGTACAAAAATACTTCAGGGATATTTTTGGCAGCCACAGGGCCCGGAGTCAGAAAGGCCTGTTCTAAGGGATCTGTAGCCACAGAATAAGGAACTGCCTATTACATTCAAGATTTGGCAGCAGCTCAATTTTCAAATGTTGGTTTTCCTGCAATCATCATATAGCTCATGGAAAATTCACATTGATCTCAGCTCTTTTATTTTATTGGGAAGAAACTCTAAGCCAGCACAAGTGAATAAGCGGATTTCAATCACCTGAAAGAGTTTTGGGGTGTGGCTGAGATAGCTAGCTTTGAAAACTTAGCAACACAGGGTGCATTATGAGTGAGGCTTGTTAATAATGGTACTCACTCGCCAGGCCTTTCTGAAACAGTCCCTTTATTAATTTCAACGAAGTCAAGCAGGGAACAAGTTGTAATATGAGACACAATTTATGCAACTATTTGGAAATTCTCTGACAGAGTTGCGTCTTCTAATGTAGGATTTTATGGTAAAACAAGTTCAAAATAGTATTGAGAATTAGGTTGGCTCACTTTGGTTTTAGACCGTCACAGGAAAACTCTTTCTATACAAATTATTGAAATCAACAAGGCAAAATGATAGTGCCTTTAAGCTAAAAAAAAAAAAAAAACTACAAAAAACTCATGTTCCCTACAGTTTAAAATTAAAGAGCTGAAACTAAACTTCAATTGAAATTATACTGTTAGGCAACTCTAAAAGCTAAACACAAAAACATGTTAAAATGAAGATTGCAACATCAAGGGAAAACCACCTCATATATACAGATTTAGATTCTCAGCCACTTCTGACTCCTGTCCAGATGAGATCAACTGATCCTTCCGAGGCTTTCCCACAGTCGGCCAACAAGCTACTCACTCACTATCTCAGCCACACGGGTTTGCTCAGGGAAAGGCATGCAACACGTTTAAAGAGCCAATAGCGATCCTGTGGGTGGGTTTGGTCTGCCTTTCAAAACCCGTGAACTTCCCATTATATAACCTTTAATAACAAGAGAGCAGCTTGTAAATTATACATCCACCTTAGGCAGGCTATGCCATATACCTCACTGCAGTACTAAAAAAAAAGAGCTCTGTGTACAGCATAGTTCATCTTGTCTAGTAATGTCATAACATTAATGAATCCTACCTGACAGTACTACTAGGCTCTTTTTAACAATGATTTTTCAGTCAGTGTGGCATTTTCAATCAAAAGAGCCTAACAAATCGAAACAAAACTTCCATGATATTTTATTAATTCTTTATAAAATAGTCTTGCAACCACAGAATTCTGAGAATCTGACTTTTCAAAAAGCCCAAGAAAAATACTTGTTTCACCATTCTCAAATTAATTTGACTTTGAAACAAAATAAACATATTACTCTAATATCGTTGCACAAGCGAATTCACAAGAATGAAATGTGTTCAGAGTTCCTAGAAAAAAATGTAGCAATACAGGCTGCCAACTTGTTCAATGTCAAGCTCTAGGCAGTATAGCAGTAAATGACTCAGAGTGAATCACGCTTAAGCTATTTTTGCTTTTAAAGTACTGCCAGGCACTGTGTTAATATTCAACCCAGAGTAAATTTAGCCCAACAAGAAAACAAGTGTTTCCATGGTTGCTTCTTCACAATGTTTATGGTATATATGTAGCCATTAGGCACAGGAACCCAGCCAGATCAATTAAATAGAAATGCCCATCTTTCACTTATATCCAGGCTTCAGAACACTGGAAACACTAAATGCAACTTAGGCTAGTCTTCCACCTCCTGTCTAACTGCCTCCCCAGATTCTAGATAACAAATATGCAGCATATATTATTAATGGCTTGTTTAAAAGTATCTTTAATGGACTGTAGTCCCTATATATTTGACTATGTATCATAACCACTCAGATTTCTCTGATAATGTAACCACAAGGGACTAAAATGCTTAAAGTACTTAGCAAAAACAGTGGATACTTTGGTCTACAGATACCAAATGGACTCCTCACACAGCATCATGCATAGGGAACGGTCAGAGTCTGGTCACACAGCAGCTGACACTCAGAAGGTATTAAAAATACTAGTATAAGGGATCAGTGGATAACAGCCGATAATTTTTATTGTTAAAAAACATTAAAATTTATCATCTTAACTTTTTTTTTTCTTTTTTTGGTGGCACTGGGGTTTGAAGTCAGGTCCTCTACCTTGAGCCACTCACCGGCCCTCTTTTTATGAGGGGTCTCAAGAACTATTTCCCTGGGATGGCTTCAAACCACCATCCTCCTGATCTCTGCCTCCTGAGTAGCTAGGATTACAGTCACCATATAGGTATGTTCTTTGTTTCTCAGCTGCCATTAGGTACTCCTGCCATGCTGTTCTGTGCTGCCACAGACCCAAAGCATCTGGGCCAATCAACCACAGATTAAATAAAACTTCTGAAATGGTAAGCCAACAAAAACCTTTTTTCCTTAAAAGTTGATTATCTCAGGTATTTTATTACAGTAACAGAAGGCTGACCAACACAATTAGTGTTAAATATATTCACATTGTTCTGAAACAGACTTCTAGAACTTTTCATCTTGCAAAACTGAAACTCTACACTAAGCAATTCTTTTAAAATCCCAACTTTTCAGAATATGCTATTGGTATTCCAAATGCACATGAAACTTTTATACTTGAATAGTACAGTGAATCAGAAGGGTGGAGAGATAAATGCAAGAAAATTTTCCTAATTAAACCTTTCTGTCTATTAAAATCCTCAGCATATAGAATCTATACACAGTGACTAGCATTAGGCTATTCTTCCATTAGGCTATTCTTACTAAGCAAAAATAATCAAAGGTAATTTTTACAGCAGAAGGTTCTAAGGTGGAATCCATCTGCCTCAGTATATGCAGAACCTTAGAATTTTATTTGCAATTAACTTTTATCTAAGAAAATGAGAATGTGGTTTCATTAATAATATATATACTGCCACTCTGCAGATCATGTATAAACGTGAACATAAAAAACACAGGAAGCTCATGCAGGAGTGAATAATGAAAAAAGCACGGAGACCACCACTTGCATGACCACAGACTCCACAGAGGCAGGAACACTGTCTTCTCTATCCTAGTGCATTTTGTTTTTTAAACATTTCAAGGGTCACTGCCACAAAGGAAGCGTAGTGGAAATGGCTGGGTCAGCAAGCAACTGGAGAAGAGAAAGGACGGTAACTCGAGCCCAAGCAAGGCAAGTCTGGAAAAAAGCCACTCAAAGGACCTCAGCACAGCTGTAATGAAAGGACTGGGCACAGTGACAGTCACATGGACAACCTTATCGAAGTCTCATGCTCTGATTTTTAAAAACTCTTATTAAGCTCCTTAGGCCAGTAGAACTCCTTGAAAATGATTAATGGATGTTCAAAATCTATTTTCAATATTCTGAAAAGGCTAGCACAAGAGTAGTTACGTAATAGACAGGATCTTTCGAAACACATGACTCTGAGGAACAGCTGTCCAAGCAGTACCTCAGTGATGGAAAAGGTAGAAACGCCTAAAACAGTCTAACTTGCTTGGATGGACTCTTTAATGCCTATGGAAAGTATCTAGCACAGGCCTGAGTGTACAGTAGAAATGCTTAAAATAGAACTTTGTATGCCAAATGTCACACACACAAATTGCAAGCCCATAAAACAGCTTACTTGAAACCCATGAATTCTAAAGCTTTGTTGCTACATATATTTTAATTATGTAGGCAACTTTCAGAATCTCAAGCCCTATGGGACTATAAATAATTTCTCAAAATATCATACTTTCTGACCTGCTTGATCACTGATTTCACTAACTCGTTTTTGCCTAAAAGTTCCAATTAGAGGAGGAAAACTAGTGGTTAAATCTTTACAAAAGGAGCATGTTCAAATCTAATCAGAGACAAACATGGGGGAGGAATAAACAGGTGAAGCATGAGGTTTTTAGGACAGTGAAACTATTCTTTATGACAGCTACAGGACATTATGCATTTGTCAAAACCATTTGATTCAGCAAATTCTAGTTCTGGGTACATACACAAAAGAATTGAAAGCAGGAACTCAAACAGACAGATGGACATCCATGTTCACACTAGCATGACAGCCAAAGAGTGGAAACCCAAATGTTAATCAATAGATGAATGGATGAGCAAATGTGGTGCAAACAGTGGAATATTATTAAGTCTTACAAAGGAATGAAATTGTGATTCATGTGATAGATAAACCTTGAAGCCACTGTGGCAAGTGAAATAAGACAGGCACAAAAGGACACATATTGTATGACTTCACTTGGATGAGGTTCCTAGAACAGTCAAACGCATAGACACAGCAAGTAGAACAGTGGTAAGTAATGGCAAGCAGATGGAGAACTACCATTTAATAGGTACAATTTCCATTTGAGATGTTGAAAAAGTCCTGGCAGTGGATATGATGATGATTGCACATCAGCATGAATGCACTTAAAGCCAATGAACTGCACAATGAACAATGTTAAAACTGAACCATGGTTAAAATGGTAAATTGTGTGTTATATAAAATTTAACACACACATACACACACATACTCCATGAACGTGTACAACACAGAGTAAGCCCTAGTGTAAATGATGAACTTTAGGTAGTACTGATGTATCAAATATTGGTTCATCTATTACAAATGTGCCTTCCATGCCCACTATTAATAAACTTAAAAGTGGTCTGAAAAATACAGCCTATTAATTAAACAGAAATTCTAAGCAAAAGCAGAGAAACTCCTTTCTTTTGTGCAATGCCCTGTACTAAGTCCCCAGTGATCCATCTTCTCTGAGGGCCCTGAATCCCCACCACCTGTTGCCTAGTTCCAGCCTTCTTTCCTGCAGTGTGACCTCACTCTTTAATGCTCATGTATTTTCTACTCCTGGAGGCTGGGATTCTGCATTCTCTTGATCCGATGGGCCCTGTCTGCCTCCCCTGCTCTGACCTATCACTTGTTGAACCTCAGTGTTTATGTACATTCTGGCTTGAAGAGACTAGTCTACCATTGACCTTTGGTACTTTAAACCTTGATACAGTTCGCTAATTCTGTCTACTAACCTGCATTTATTTTGCTGTAAGGCACAGTTCAGTCTAACAGTAATTAAGCAGAAAGAGTACTTAGAGGAATGATATTGGCACAAAATTATAATATTCAAAAACATTTCAATAAATATGAGTTCTTTGTTCAATGCAAACTGCTTTTCTATAAAGCTCTTATGGCAGACTTTTATTCTACTTTCTAATTTTCTGCCTTAATTCTATGTTCATAGAGGGTCCTAAATGTAAAGCAAGAACTGTAAACTTGAACGCCTATGAGGAAAAAAGAGTTAAAGTGAACCAGATGTAACACAAAAGGGTATAGTCTGAACACTGACTAATTGAGAGGCACAGTTCTTATCTAAATGGACTTAAAAACAATAAATCCTATGTGAGTCAAAGAAAACAAGTATTTTAGTCTAGATGTGGCCTGCAGACCTCTATGCAATTTAGGAATGGAGGGAAGAAAGAGAGGGAAAGGAGATGAATGAATGCCTTAAGTGGACTTACTATTTTAAGACAATACATTTAAGCTAAGTCACACTATAAAAATTGTGTATTTATTACAATGCCAGAGAGATGCTTAAGCATAAATTACATTTCAGAATGGCTAACCCTTTGGCCAAGTGAGAATGTAATGAATAAGTGACTAGTTTAATTTACATGGTTGGATGGAGATAACACTACAAGAACCAAAGGGAAATTCAATGACATGACTCATGTTGCTTTCAGTGTCCGCCAAGGGAAAATCATATTGCAGAGAATAAGTTTAAGAAGAAAAAAGCACAAGTGTTCAAGATTTCTTTTTCATACTAGTCTGCTCTTTCTTATAGATATAAGCTCTATCTTTCCCATTCTCATTCAATAATAAAAGGGAATTAAACTGTGACAGTTACAATTTATTACTGAGTACTATTTTTGAATCAGAAAATATTGTTATACACTGATCCTAAGATTTTTTTTAACACATTACAGGATGTTCTTCACAGTAGGTCTAGAGCTGAGGTAGAGGAACAAGGCCTCTGCTTGCCTTGCTGCCCTAAGCACTTGCACTAGCAGATAAATTACAAAGTGGCACTTTCCTCCACGCAGACACACCAAAACTCCAGGCTGGAATTTGTCACCCTTGCTCCTCAGTTAGGTGCTTTTATGTAGCACACAATAAGCTCTATAACTGTGTACAGCAGACCTATTCTAGCCTATGTTTAGAAATATGCTATTTTAATAAAGGAACTGCTTACAGTGCATGAGTCGGGGCTTTGTAGCCTATGCTTTCTCTTCATCTGATCAACCACCCATAATTTAAAATTATCAAAGATGTCAAAATAATAAATACTCTAGCCATGGTTTTTAGTGATTTAATATTGAACCACTTCCTGAATCCTCCACTCAGCCTGGCTAACAACTTCACTGCCTACTCTCTTCCTGCTGTGTAGTTCAGACAGGTCTGGTCACAAGCTGGGCCTTCCTGCCTCTCACTGCCTTAGCTGGGTTGTCAGGGAACAGTGCCCCTTTTAGCTCAACCAAGTCCAGAGATTTCTTCATTACCCCAGGATGGCACATTTTGCAAGATTCTTCCCACTTAACTCAACCAGCTCTGCTGGGTGGACCAAGACTGACTATTGAGGGCCACTAGGAGAAAGTCATAAAATCTTATTGACAGCTTTAACTGAATTTATGTTAGCATCTGTAGAAAGTAAAAGTCAGTAGCAAAGAGGCTGGGTTTGAACACTGAGAGACTCATGTACGTGGTAACAGATACTGATGATGTTAATTAGTCTTTTATACAAAGGCAGGAGGTTTTAAATATTTAGGAAGCAATACCTCTCTCTTAAATTCAGAATTATACAGACAGATGAACCTCAACTGCTTTGGGTAATCACTCCATAAGTGTTCACGGCACATGGTGATGTGGAAGTAGCTGAAGAGGGACACCACAGAGAAGTACAACATAACGACTGTATTTTTCACACCAGAATGTGGGACAAAAGGTCTGACAAGTTCATATTAATGGGACAGAACTCCAGAAACTAGAACTCTCCTAGCAATTGAGGTTATCAAAATGAAATGTCACGAAAACTTGAGAGTATCTGAGATTGAAAATCACTAAGGTAAGGTAAAGAGCCAGAACAGAAGTATTGTAAAGGAGAACAAACAGCAGGAAATAGAATGAGAGCGACTTATCTGCAATCTGTAAGTGGCAAAGACTAAAAGGTTAGCAGGGCAGGGTGGTGCACACCTATAATCCTAGCACCTGAGAGACCGAAGCAGGGGGATGGAAAGGTCAAGGCCAGTGAAACCCATCTCAAAAAAAAAAAAGACCAGGCATAGCAAAATGTGGCTCTCCTGTACACTGCTGGTGTTCATTTACATCAATACAATCTCTATGAAGGGCAGTGTGTCTTCCATAGTAAAAATTCACATATTTGTTGACTCAGTAATCCCATCAGTATTTAACTCACAGATATAGGCCAACTTTTGGTTATGGCTAAGAATATGCATTGCAGTAATGTTGGTAATAGGCAAAGAATAATTAACCCCATTACCAAGGACTAGTTAAAAGTTGTTAGGTATTAAAATGACTAAGGCAGCACTGTACGTATGATATGGAAGAATACCTAAAATGTGCTATGTGAAAAAAGCAAAACACAGCACAGTGTCTAATATGCTACCATTAAAGTGTACTCTGTCCACATAGAGAGCATTTCTCCAGGGATACACAGGAATTGGTAATAGTAATGGCCTCCAGGGAGGCTAAGGCCTACTTTCACCACACAGTTTTTTGCACTTTACGAATGAATTTTGTACTATGCACATGTATCAACTAATCAAAAAGATAAAAACTTTAAAGAGAGGCACAGAATATATAGTACAAAGAGTGCTACAGAAGAGAAGGGATTGTCTAAGGCAGTAGTGGTTGTTGAAGGTTTCCCACAGAAGGAACTCTGAATGAAACAATTTGGGGAAGAGAGGGCTATGAGAGGCTGGAAAGATAAACTGGAGGTCAGACCGGTGAGGAAGAAAGGAGCAAGATGAGGCCATTTTGGGGCTGAAAAAAAGTGAGGTGGATCAGAAAGAGATTAACATTATATAGCTATTGAGAATTTCCTTTCCTATGCCTCTCCTGTAGTATTCCTTCCTTAACTGGCCATGTGTATAAATATACAATGTAATCCATTCACTTACTGAATGTATGTCATGAGCCAGGAACTATGCCAAAAGCTCAGAACATAAAAACTGCTGAGATTCAAGCTGGGCATGGTGGCACACACCTGTAATCCCAGCTTCTTAGGAGGTAGAGGAAGGAGGATCATGGTCTGGAGCTAGCAGGGGCAAAAAGCCAAAGACCCTTTCTAAAAAACAAAGCAAAGACTAGAGGTGTGGTTCAAGTAGTAGAGCACTAGCCTAGCAATCTGAGCCTAGGCCCTGAGTTCAATCCCCAGTACCATCCCACTACCCAACCAAAAGGGTAAGATTCAGTCCTTATCGTCAATGAGTTATGAGAGAAAAACATGGTTTTCGTAAATCCTAGAGCAATGAAAACAATAGTAAATACTTAAATAGCATTTACTATGTGCTAGAGCACTGTCATAGTGACTTTTATGTATTAATTCATTTATTATTCGTAACAACCATATGAATGGTCATATGAAATGACTATCATGTCATTTCAACAGATGGAGAAACTGAGGCACAGAAAGGTTTAGAAGCTTATCCATGGGTTATACAGTTAGTAAGGTCCTGAGTCCAGACTTAATCCCTGAACACGTGGCTCTAAAGTCTAGGCATGCTATGAACTACTACTGCTCTAGATACCCTGAACTAACAAATGCTAATCTCACAGTACCACTTTACGTTTATTTGCATAGGACTTTGTGGTTCAAAATACTTACATGTGCCATCTCATTTTCAACTTATACCTGTGACAAATTCTCTGAGTTGAACATATATTACAGACATTAAAAGAAATGAAATGACCGAAATTATTATAAATTTCCCCAATTCCTATCATTAACGATAACTGAAGTAGTAGAAAAATTTCTTTCAAAGAATTTGACAGAAATTCAATGCAGGTAGCAGTTGTTATGCAATACTGGGCAAATACCTCTGCCATACAGGAAAGGCAATGGCTAACTAGGTGATGGGACTCATTTATAATGGTGTTTCAAATGCCACTTTAACAGTGGAGAACTGCCTTTGATTTATTTCAATAAAATTATGATCTTATATTTTATTATTCATTATATAGTTTGTTAAGCACTTTGGTAATTGATACATGTTTAAACATTGTACTACCCAATTAGCACTAAATAAAATGCACTTACACTGGTTCTTCTCAAAATAGTTTAAATTGAAAGTTTAGGGAACAAATTTATTTTTCAAATTCAGGAAAGAAAATTCCCCAATTATTTCTCGTAGTTTAGCTCTTAAATCAATCCAGATATACTTGCAGAAAGTACCAGCCGACATGACTCAATGGGGGTTTCCTTACTTTTATTAATTATGTATTTCCTTGTCAGTAAGGACACACATTTGTTTCTATTTTTTTCAATCAATATATGGTAAAGAGAGCACTACTCAATGACAATGAAATGTGTCCTTCCTTTATAAAATAAGCATTCCTTAGGAGACTTTCCAATGAAAGAACATCAAGCCTTGGCACCACGGAGAAGAAAACAACTTGCAGCATAATGTCCACCACAGTCAGTCTACAGTTGTATTATCTCATGTTCTTTAATATTTGCCACATGAAAAAAAAATTTAATTAAATAATTATCTTCTTGGAAAAACACAATTCTAAATTGAGTAGGATTCTCACCTCTTCAGTTACTCAAATTCTACCTGTTCTTCAAAGTCTTGTTCCAACTCATTTTCTCTCTGAAGCCATCATGCTGCTTTCAAAGATGGTTCCTTCCCCAGGTGTTAATTATATGAATCACTTATGCTGGCACTCGATCATTTGCCTCCTAGTTTTTACTTTCAACTCAGTAAACACTGAGTTTATGTTTCTTTCATTGTACTTACTATTCTACTTTTATAGTTACCTTAAATACCTACTTCTCCGTTCTACTAAAGTACTATGTTATATCCATCTGTGCACTACTCTCGATTAAAGCAATTAATAGTAAGTGCTTGTTGGATATAAATTTTGCCCATTCTGTAAGAATATAAGCATCTTGAAAGTAAAGAATACTTTACGTTTCTTTTCTTTTTTTCTATTCCTAAATGCCTAGCATAGTGTCAGGCATAAAAGAGATACTCAAAACTATTCAGCAGCACTAAAGAAACTCTAGTCAAGTTTTACTTCTGTTAAATTCTCTTTTCAAGCTGCTTTGAAACCTGATAAATAAATATGTCATGGATCAAACAGACTAATTTGAAAAGTATGACTCTTTGAATACCCCTTGCTCTTCTGGGGTAGCATACAGAGAAAAATACTCTTTGGGCAGTTGAAAATGGATATTGCAGTATTCAAAATGAACAACTATGAGCTACTGCGGCAGACTGAAAGTCTGGCCACAATACTTTCTACCTCTTCCCTTACAGAGTCTATTTTCCTACCTGTTGAGTCTAGGATGACTCAATACTCTAAAAAAGCCATATTGTTCAATCTCTAAGCTGAGACCTCAAGAGATCTACAGCTTCAGTTCTTGATGCTGTCTCCTTCTCTGCCATCAGATGAACAAACCTGAACAAGTCTACCAGAGGCTGAGGCCACACACAAGACACCAGCCCTCCCAGCTGAGGGTACGCTAGACTCAGAGGCCTCCCGTCAAGTCTGGCAGTGTGAGAGAGCCCAGCTCAATCAGTGAAAGAAGCACATAGCTAAACCCAGTCCAAATGGCAACCCACAGAATCGTGAAACCAATAAATGGTTGTTATTTTAGGCCACCATGTTTTAGGGGTAGTTTATTTCATAATAGAAGCTAACTGAGAGAGTTCAAAACTCATTACCATTTAAACTAAAATCAAACACTTATATGATGTTCTAATGCTAATTCCTATTGCACATTTAGAACTGTATCATTGAAAATCATTCCTATATGCTTAATATTGATTTTTGAATATTATTAAACATTTTTAAATTTGAATTATGACTAAGGCACAGTTTCTAAATAAAAAAATAACTGCTATCTTTTTGGATTAACTTTTCTTTAAACTATTATGTAATAAAATGTGTATACCTCATCTCTATCCCACTTATGTGCCACGAGAATTTTTTAAAAACTACACAATACGGTTTATGAAATTGGATAGGGGAAGTCAGGTTTGACCTTTACTCATTGCTTTAAATACCAACTTCTGGGAAGAGATAAAGAAGCCATGGAGGAAACTCAGCCAATCCTGTCAATGCAGTATAATCACAGGGAAAAAAAAGGCTAATTCTACCCCCAACTAATTTATTAAATTATACAATTTAGCTTATGAATTTTAAAATATTAACATTATATAAAATATGAACATAATTTTCTGTTTAAGGTTCAGAAATTTGTGCATCCATCCTTGGTAAAAGGAAATTCAACTAAAATTATAACAATGACACTAAGAAGACAAAGTCTTTTCTCCCTTTAATATTTTTGTTCCATAAAAATATCTTGGTCCTCTTTCCAGGCATCTAAGCACTCCTTGCTGGCCTCTCCTCTTCTTCCTCTCCTTAGGCTCTCTCCACATTCTTTCCCTTGCACAAGTTATCTTCTCCCAGAGCTCCTTCTCCTCTTCTCTTCATCCATGGTCTTATATCAAAGCTTTTTTCATTTCCCAACACTTCCAAAAGACTTATACCAGGACCTTAAATTCAATACACCTGACACTGAAATCATCCTTCCACTTAAAGCCCAGCTCTTCCATGAGACATCTTACTACTTCTCAATGGTATCACCATATCCACAGTTGCCCAAGCCAGAAACCCCAGAACCATCTTTGACTCCTTATTCTCCAAGGTCTACTATTGTTTTAAATGAGTTGACGAGTCCTGCAGATTCCATGTCATTATCACTTTGTGCATTCAGTCTCTCCTTTCCAATTAGTCCCTGGTAGTTCTGGACATCATCAGCACTTGACTGGACTGCTGCAGCAAGACCTCTTCCCCCTACCCCTTTACCCCATGTACCACAACCACAGTCATCTTCTTCAGATCCAGCTAAATGACTCAGCTAATGAAAAACCTTTAAAATCTTCACTGCTAATTAATGATACTGTCCTGTTCAAGGCAACAAGTAACTCCATAAATTAGTCGTGACTCATCCTTGCAACGTTTTCCTATGCATTCACAGTCTAACTGGATTATGTGTTCCTTGTGTCTTACGTCTTTTTCCCCGTTTCTATTCATAGATTAAAAGTATTTCCTTGTCTAGTAATGGTCATAATATATATTAATATTTTATATATATTATGGTATATTATATAATATATACACACATAAGGTTAAACCTAAACATTACAATATATTATATATTATATCACAAGCAATATTATATATTAATATGTTTGCTATAATAATACTTTGTATGTATTTATAATATATAATTATATAATATTGTACATATGTACACACTTATTGCTTCAAACTTTAACTTTATATGATAAAACACTTTCTAAATATCTCACTTTACAGGTAAGTAATTTTCTCAAAACTCTTGACTGTTGCTGAATTTTCCTACTGAATATTGTGGAAAAATAAATATCTTCACACATAAAGTATTTAATTTTGAACTATCATATTAGAATCAATGTCCAAAATGTATACTTATCCAGAAAATATACAAAAGAATCTTGGTACACACCTGAACCTTTAATATTCAGTTGGTTACAATTATCTCAAATTATCACTGTATTATAAAAACTTAAGCTTAATCCTCAGATATGGCTGGTAAACTTTATTAACGACAGTGATGATATTTATAATCTATAATTCAATACTCTGCTCTCGACCCTCTGCTCCTTCACTGCCTTCTTCTCTGCTTCTCCCACTATCATCTCCAGTCGCAGCCCATGAAATAACCAGTCCAGTGGTCATGAGAGCAAAAACAAAGTATAGTGCACTACTTCTCAAAGTTTGGTGTTCTGAAACATAATAATACACTTTCTATTTTTATAGGCAGGCTCATGGTGGAGCTTGCTATTTGTATCATATGAGCTGGTTAAGATGAGAAAGTGGTATATTTCAGTCAGTGTGTCTGCTGGAATGCACTGCCACCAAAAGGTAAGGCTACAGCTGGTTCACTGATATAGTTAAAGAACAGTATATTATTCATTCAAATATTCAATTAGAAGTTGGATATTTTGATAGTGACTTCTATTCTGCACATTCTTGAAACAAAATAATATATTTCAAAGCTACCATAAAACTTGTCTCAAATTCCTCTTCCTTCCAATAATCTCACATGAGTTCTCCTAATCTGTAGGATTAGGACCTCAGCTCCAGGCTGAGATCTTGCATTATAGATATACATTTCCTCTACCTTAGGAGAGACTCCCTGAAATCAGTGAAACTGTGGTAAGGCAGAAGGATAGGTTTGCCTTAATCAGAGAAAGAGAGAAGGGCTAGATTCTTACACTGATGAGATCAACAAGTGTGCAAACCGAGAGGTAAAAGCAAACAGTACTTTATAGGAGTTGCGAGTATGTGGGTTGCAGGGCTAGAGGAGAGTGGAGAGAAAGAGAAAAGAGCTGATGCGAGAAGGGACTTGAGCACTCCAGAAGGGCAGAGGACCATTAGCTTCATGGGGACATGCATGACCAACCTATGGATACTGTGGAATGGTCAGTCACTCTGGTGACTGAAACTGGGAGGAGGCAAGTTTGGAGCTGGGAGCATGTAGGAGCTGAAGGGTAAGGTTGGAAAAACAGTTGTGGGAGCAGCAAGAAAGGAAGAGAGCATTGGTAGATTTTTGTAGGATTGGGACTAGGCAGCACATCTAATTAATTGGCTGATAATTCTTACCCATCTCTTTTTGGGACTATTTTTTATTTGCTTGCTTGCTTTTTGTCCTTCACAAACATAAAATAAACTCATTGTGCTCCAAAGCAGAAGGAAAATACATCTAAATATGCTGTAATATTTTACTGACTCTATAATACTATCAAATGTAAGAAGCCTGGTCAACATGACATGGTCAACTGTGAGGGAGGTGGGATTAACACTATCACATAACAGAGAAGACGGAGGCTTCTAAGGCTGATAGTAGAAGGGAATTAAAAGTTCTTTAGGCTAAGTTTTAAGTTTCCTACTTTATGTAACTGAAATTAAGTCAAAGTACACTGTATCTTAGGGAGAGGAGAAAGAACCTTCTACCAAGAAGGATTCAATGGTTAAACTAGGTGAGGAAGGTTGCCAGAGGTTTGGGGACACCTCCAGCTAACTGGCAAACACACTTTGTACTCAAAGCATGGTTGTTGTCCAGGTCTGCCAAGGTGACCTTGGCAAAAAGGGACAAAATTCTTTACCTATCCTTTCATTTGCCATGGAACACTGTTCCATGGAAGAAAAAATGATTTCTGAGTTAAGGTATAATCCCCTTCATTCATTATATATTCATTCATATATATTAAGCCCTGGTTCCACACCAGATCCTGTTCTAGGCACTGGGGGTATAGAAGATCAAGGCAGACAGGTGCCTGGTCTCACTGAACTGACAGCCTTACCAAATGTAAAGTACATACCAACGATGAAGGAACCCTATACAAAAGAAAACCAATTAATTACCTGACCTTGAAACTTTGTTTTATTTTTCAAAATAACCTGACTACATTTATCTTGGAAGCTCTATTCGAGACCTTTCATCCACTTCCCCACATCCCCAGATCTCTCATTTCTTCTCCAGATTTTGCATGTCAAGTCCTAGGACCAAGAAATTTACAATAAGCAGTCTCCTTCTCTCTCACTCCTAAGACATCAATTACTTGTTTATATTCCTGATGCCAGCACAATGCTCTGCACATGGTAAGTAACTGTTCACTGAAATTATTATTGGGGGCTGTGCGTGTTGATGGGCAGAGCCAGGAGGAATATGGGAAATAAATTTCTGTGCCTTTTGTTCAATATTGCTGTGAACCTAAATCTGCTCTAAAACAGTCTAATTAACAGTTTTTAAAAGGAGGATGCAGCATGGGCTGAGTGTGTCTGAGGTGCTATGGGCTGATTATAGAGGTCATCTTCTTTCTCTTTTTTCAGTGAGGGGGCTATTTCTCTAAGAAGCCATCTTTGCCTCTCTCCCTCCCTGTTTGAGATCTTATATTCATGCAGGGTCCCTGGGGTAATGCAGTCTGGGAAGCTGGTTAACATGAGATAAGGCCACTAAAAAATACACTTAAAAAAAGTAAGTTACTAGGTAACTTTTTTTTTTTAAATAAAAAGGCAACTAAATAACTAAACTCAAACAGCAGTCAGTTTTTCCAATTAAATCTAATGTAAATCTACAGAAGGGTTCTAAAATGTCAAAGGCTCAACAAGCACATGGTGATAACTACAGTGCCATTACATTTCCTTACAGTGAATGCTTTCATCCACACATAGGGTGGTTCATTTTATGAATAATACTATTCTTGACTTCAGTCTCTGCCTCCCTGTCAAGAAAAGGTTGTCAGAACCAATACTGACTGCAAAATGATTTCTTACTTTATCAACATTTTTGTTCACATCCTTGCCAACTAGAGAACATACATTAACTACCTGACAGTCTAGTAATGTCTTTATCCTTCATTAAAATCTCTTAGCACCTTAGCAAATGACTAAAACACTCTGAGTTTGTTTTCTTGCACTTAAGAACTCATGCCAGCTGGGCACCAGTGGCTCGTGCCTGTAATTCCAGCTACATGGAAGGTGGAGATTGGGAGGATCTTGATTCAAGAACACCCAGGGCAAAAAATTTGTGAGACCCCATCTCAGTAAGAGCTTGGTATGGTGGTAGGCACCTGTTACCCTAGCTACTCAAGAAGTGGAAATAGGTGGATAGCAGTCCAGGCCCAGCCCAGGCACAGATCTGAAATCCTATCCCAAAAATAATGAAAGCAAAAAGGGCTGGAGGCATGGCTCATGTAGTAAAGCACCTGCCTGTTAAGTGCAAGGACTTGAGTTCAAACCTCAGTACCACAAACAAACAAGCACCCCACAAACCAAAGAACTCACGCCAACTGATAAATATTTCAAATATCCTCACACATTTTAGGCATAAATAAAAATTCTGTACATGCCTTTAGGGAGCTAAACAAGAACAGGCAACTAACATTTAAGCAATATATTATAGCTTATACAACACGTTCATGTACTGTATCTGATTTAATATTTAAAACATTTCTGTAGGCTAATTATTATTATAAATTCATATCTTATTGAAAATTAAAATTTCACTGAACTGATCAAAAACAGAAACTATTGGTTGAACCACAATCTGAACTTATATTTTCTGATTTCAAATTTACAGATCTATGACACTGATGGTCTTTAGCCCCAATGGTGTTATCAATATATAGGTAGTAAAATATGTCAGTTGAAAAAGTTATCCAGAAAAGATGACTGAATGACTGGAATACATTTTAACAAATACAAAGGTAAATAATTCTGAAGGACAGTACTTGAGCAAAACAAGTATGCAAATATGGTAATATCTACCAGTAATGTGCATAAATTAAACACACTTGTTTTAGAATTACAAAGAGATATGCTATATTTCTATCAAAATACTATAAAGTAATCAGTGCTAATTAGGTGCCAAAGAAGTCCTGTGGAGCATAGAGACTTTTCTATTGTGCTCATTGTTGTATTCCCAGCAGATTCAGCAAACAGTTTTAGGATGAATGAGTGCTAAGTACAACATGGAGAAAAAAAAATGAAGCTTTTTGGATACAGAAGACTAGTACTAGTTTATATAGCACTCAGGACATGAAGCACAATTAATTCATTAGGTAATTACTGAGTAACATACATGCATTTGTAACTACACTAAGGCATGCATGCATGAGCCTTTCCTTGTAGACAGTAAGCGGCATGGTATCTGGAATTGGCATATCTGCATTCTGGTTAAAGTGACTTTTAGTAGATTAGTTATTTTCAATACTGATTGTACACTAGCCTTACCTTTGAAACTTAAAAAATGCCCACAGGCCTATGAGATAGCAACTAAATCTGAATCTGAATCCCTGTTTTCTGTTGCTTATTTCTGGTTTTGCTTTACTTGTCATGGTTGATACTGATGCCCAGTGACTGGTGAGGACCTCTATTGCACAGCAGTGCTACAACAGTAGCACTAAGTACTTAGTAGTGCTAAGTAGAGCACAGAAGAGAGCCACCTGGAGCACTGATTAAAATTTAGTCCCACTCCCAAGTGCAGACTCAGCAGGTCTGGGGTGGAACCTGAAAATCCACATTGTTAAGAAGTTTCCAGGTGATATAAATGCTGCTGGTATAAGGGCCACCTAGAGAGTTTTGGGAATGAATTAAAGGATAAAAGTAAGAGAAGCATGACTAGAAAAACATGAACATTACATGAAAAACTGAAATACAAAAAAATCAGAAAAATTTAAATTAAAACTGCAATATGATCGCACTACATACTTATTAAAATAGCTAAAATTAAAAACAAAACCACCACGCTTTGGTCATGATGCAAAGCAACTAGAACTCTCATGCATTGAACACTGGAGAAATTTTCATTTCCTTCTAAGGTAAATGCCATATACTTAATCATACGAGCCAGCAATGCCATGCATAGATATTTACCCAAGGGAAAGGAAGACATATCCACATAAAAGCTCTATTCAAACTGGCCACATACCGAAACAGCTCAACTGTCCTTCAAATGGCAAATAAACTACGGTCCACGTGAATGATGACTACTCAAATAAAATGCAATGAACTGCTGATACCAGCAACCCCACAATAAATTTGAAAGGCACTCTGGTAAGAGTTCATTCAAAGGGTTGTACACACTGTATGACTGCATCTGTACAGCATTCTAGGAAAATGAAGACTAACACTACTTGCCAAAGACTGATAATGTGGGGCGGCATCCACTACAAAGGGGCAAAAGAGAATCGGAGGGAGTGACAAACTGTGCAGGTCAATCAACATGCAGAATCTCATCTGCAAAATAGGACTAACAATGCAATCTGTCATTTGAAGTGCCTGTTAACATTAAATGAAATTATACATGGGAGAATGTTTTGAAATATAAAATATGCCTCATAAAAGATATGTACACATGCAATTTGCAAACATTCCTCCTCTATTGCCACACATGCAAAGAGCAACACTTCTTATAAGAGCCATTAATACTTTCTGATATTTCAGAGCAAAGTGATAAGGCACTGACAAATAAACCAACCCCGACATCCAGTTAATGGGTTAATTAGAGAATAACAGATGATGCCCATCAAGCTACTTCCCATGGTGTGCCAGCTGACTTAGCAACAGGCGATCATAGAAGGGACACACTTGCGATACGCCTACAGGCAGGTATGAAGCATCCAGGTACCTTTTTTCTTCCAGTTCTTTTGAAATCTTCGGGGAAAAATGTTTTTGTTGTTACATGTTAAACTTTTCTGGGGGTGAATGGGTCCTGAAATGGAACCCAGGCCCTGCATATGCTAGGCAAGTGCTCTGGCACTGAGCTATACCCCCACAGCTTACTTGTTTCTTTTCTAAGAAAATATCCTCCCAAGTAAGCATGTCATGTCACTCCTAGCTGGTAGATCTGAGTGAACTGAAGGATTTTGTTTATCTGATTATAAAACTATGCAAACTCACTGCAGAAAGTAAAATACAGATGGGGCTGAGGTAGAAATCATAATGCTTATCACCAACAAGCAGTGTTTATGTGTGAATGTGTTTTTTAAATTACTTTCCATACATTTATTAGTCATTTGTGTGTATCCTCCTTTGTTAAGTGTCTGTTCAAATCTTTCTTAATTTTTACATAAGCATGCTTATCTTTTTACTATTAGTTTTAGTCCTTTTTTTGGGGGGAGGCAGCTAGTGGGGTTTGAACTCAGGGCCTTGCACTCGATGCTTGAGCCACACCTCAGTTTCAGTTCTTTATACAGCCTGGATATACAATATCCTGGAGCCACTCCACTATCCCTTTTTTATATTGGATATTTTCTTGTTTTCTGGTGGTATTGGTGTTTGAATTCAGGGCCTCATGCTTGCTAGGCAGGCACTCTACCACTTAAGTCACTCTGCCAGCCATTGTGTTGGGTATTTTTGAGATAGGGTCTCATGGACTATTTGCTCAGGCTGGCCTCGCGTTGTCCTGATCGCTGCCTCTGAAGTAGTTAGGATTACAGGCATGATCCTCCGGCACCGAGCTCTGGTTATTCATTTTCTTAATGGTTTATCTTTGAGGGGGGGGGGGCTGAATGTTTTAACTTTGATGAAGTCTACTTTACCTGAATGCATATTTAACCCAACTATAAAAATACTAAACATTCAGCTTTGTACCCTGCTTTACAAAACTCTTAATAGCATAAACATTTATTTCCTAAAGTTATTAAAACTATTCTCCATCATTTCAAATGCGAAATATTCCACATTATCAATGGAGCATATTTTGTTTAACTAGCCTTTTGCTGCTAGTCTGTCATATGATTAAGATATTAATTACAAATAATATTATAAGGTATATTATTGAATAAATTTTGCTCCATTATTTTAGAATACCTCTCTTAAGAGATTCCCAGATATGGATTCTGAAGAAAACATACAGGAATGATAGCAAGGAGGCAGTGTTTGTTAGCATTCACCATTTTTCACCACACCGAAGCGGGTCTTCAAGGTGAGAACATAAGGTTCAGAGACAGAAACTAAGTTGCCAGAAGGGACACAGCTCATTCATAAGTGTCAAAGACAGGTTTTTGATGCACAGTATGGTATATTGACTGTTGTATCACATGTATGCTTCCAAAATCTTAAGGTGAAATGCAGTGTATTTACCATATAATAAGAATCACGGAGGTGACGTATTTACCCAGTGTCTCATACTCCCGAGGCCACAAGGATAGCAAATATGTTCATATTTGAATGTGCAAAATTACACCAGTTGGCTTGATTTCAAATGTTGTTCACAGTGATACATTTCTACATCAGGGGTTCTAAATGTTCCCTCTGTATGACTGCTACCATACACATAAAATAATATTCCATTAGAGCTGCCTTTCAAAGCAAATAATACTGAATGTGATAAATTTTATGACTTTAATATTTCAGAATTATTAATTTTCCCTACTTGCTATGCAAAGTAACACACCACAGCAAGCTGCCAAAATTCTATTTAAAATCTCGTTCCAAAAAAATACACATCTTTAAAAATAAAGTACTAGAAATATTGAATAACTTTGCCTGACATTCCCATTGTATCTAACAATTACAAAACTTAAATAATAATTATAGAATTATCATTTGACAAGATAATAATTTTAAGTATAATATCACCAGCTCCAGGACATGTATGATTTGGTCTTCCTACTCCAGATTCCAGCTGCTTGCTGAGAATGGCTAACATCATACTCATAAAATAAGTCACAATGAGAGAAAACACCCCTAGTTTGGAGTTGTTTGAATTCGCTGCTGACTCATTTGTCCCTTGATAACTGAACCTTTCTTTATTAACTTTAATTACAGCCATCTCTCATTCTATAACTTCCCTTTTCCTTATGAACATATTTGCTATCCTTGTGGCCTCGGGAGTATGAGACACTGGGTAAATACGTCACCTCCGTGATTCTTATTATATGGTGTTTGGTCTGCTAAAAACAGAAGCTGCAGTTTTCATGCATTCCTTTCCCCATATGGATGCTATAAAGATTAAATGAGATGATATAGATGCAAGACATTACTTTTGCTATGCTTGAAATAAATTTCATGGAGCCTGCTCTAAACTTGTGATGTGATACCCTATTCTTCTCTGCTACAACAGCAACAATTCACACCGGAATTATCACTCTTTGGCACTATTTATTGAATGTACTACTAAAATCTTGGGTTCTGGGAAAAAAGAATAAATGCTAGAAAATGTCTGATAGCATCCTGACTCCCTGATACCTAAATCCACTGGCCAAGAGTCTGTCAGCAGACAAAGCCGCTTTCCCTCAGCGACATCAGGGTACATCACTGCAGCTCTAGATCTAGGAGACACAAAGAGATGACCTACAGCTCAAATCTTAGCACAAGTCAATTTTTCAAGAAATGGATGAAACAGTGAAGTTAAGAGAAAGAAAAGCAGGTTGTACAGCATGGGAGAGACCACCCAAACCTGGGCTTAAATTTCAGCAGTTATGGTCTTAAGCAAGTGTATTAACTCTCTGCCTGTTTTCTAATCTACAAAAGTGATACAGCCATCTTACAGAATTATGAGAAACAAGTAACAATGTATATAGAGTATGTATATTCCAGGTACAGGTAGGCACTGAAACAATACCAGTTGTTATCCATTCAGATGAATGTGGAGTATGTGTGTCTTTACTGGTCGACATAAAGGACCTATACAAGTTAATGTGTCACTATAACATAACTCTGAGAACTTAGCAGATTAAAACCCCACCATTACAGAATCAAGTCTTTAATTTGAATTAATCTTTTTCTTCACTTAGTTATTCACTTGATCCCACAAATGCTTCAATGCTCCCTTCTCTAGCATCTCCTGTCTTCTGTCCTGTCCACTACTTACTGTCTTTGTAACCTCAGGCATGACACTTTACCTCTAATAGGATCAAAACTCTCAAGTGATGGAGGGGATCCTAAAGACTCTGCTATCCATTGAGGACCTATACTTTCAAATACTGTGTGCTTAAACCTCACACTTGAGTTCAAAGAATATAGCAGTGAGCAAAACATCAAAGTCCCTACCACCTGCTTCGATTCTGAACACAAGAAGAAGGAAAGGGGAAGCCGCCAACCAGGAACAGCAAACTGAAGGTAGCCTAATGTTTCTGACAGGAACTCCTCCCAATTTGACGGCATCCTTCAATGGTGAGTGGCCACTCCTTATGTCATCAGTTTTAGATCTAGATTGGGTATGCTTAAGTGCATCCAGGTAATCACTAGATCACAGCACACACTCCTGTGCATACATATACATTTGGTACAAATGTCACTGTCACACAAATGATTTCTACATTTCACTCATAAGTATATTATCATATTTTACATCCTACATATAACAATAACCTAAATAACTTTAAATTAGCAAAGTTTCATTAAAAAAATAAGGTATGTTTTCCTTTACACTCGGCATTTAAACATTCTAACAAAATTACATTTCATACTCAATTATATTAACATTAAAGATTTCAGATTCATAGTCAATTCTATTTTTGACTACAAAGCAAAGCCCTTATATTTTGGAAGTTTCTAAGTATTAGTTATTATCTACTACCCTCAATTTCTGCCTTTTCTGGCCTACACTAAAACCTGTGATGCTTGCTAGTCATACAATAAGTAGACAAATAAATAAAGAGATGCCAGAAATATTGCTTGGTGACTTGAGAAAGAGTCTGAGAAGAATTGCAAAAAACTATAATTTGTAGTAGTAAAGATAGTTTAATGAAAAAAAACTACTTTAACATATTCAAATAAATTAAAATTACTTTGTCCAAGTAAGTCTGGATATGTGTGCCTTAAACCAAACCTTATTGTTTATTTCACAACTTTTTAGTAAGAATATGATTACTTATTTAGGGAAATGAAATTCCTTTCTGTGAAACTGTTGCCTAACTCAGTTATCACCACCATCCCATCCTAGTCATCTTGACTAGAAGTACAAAAGTTCTCTTCAATCAATCTTAATTTTCTAAGTCACAAGAATTAGAAGAAAAATGGGTAGCATCTGCAGACAAAGCAGGCAACACACTGGGTGACTCAAACCTAGGTCTTCTGGCTGCTTGGCTCATGTTCTTTTCACTATCCTATATTAGCTTTCTCAAAATAACTTAATTGTAAAGTGAACTTTGGGAAGTCTGCAAAGAGCCAGTATCTCATTTAATCTGGGTAATAATCCTGAGAAGTAAGTTGGAATAGACAATTTTTTTCTAATATAAAAGTGTTACAGTTCGAATACAAAATGTCCCTCACAAGCTCAAGTACTAAATACTCGGTCCCTAGTTGGTGGCACTATTTTGGGAGGTTCTGGCAACTTTAAGAGGTGGGACCTAGCTGGAGGAAGAAGGTTACCTGGGATGGGCACTTACAGGTACCTGTCCCTTGCCCTTTCCTCTCTCTTTCTCCGCTTCCTATCTGCCATGAGGTGAATGGCCTCCTCCTCCACATGTTCCCACCACTATGATGTTCTGCCCAAACACACACAGTCAAGTGGACTGAAACCTCTCAAATTGTGAGCCAAAATAAATCCTCCCTCCCTTAGGCTGTTTCTCTTGGATATTTGTCACAGCATAAGGAAGTGACTGATAGGACAGGCCACTGGGTATCCAAGGAATAGAATACTTGTTCAAAGAAATTGTGTCTAATGCCTGGTAATATTTGTAAAATATAACACTAAAAAATTATTACATGCAACTGAAATATGTGACTTTAGACAATATCTTTAAATGAGTATAGCCTATCTTTCGGGTTTATATTACTAGGATGGCAAATGCTAGCATTTGTATTGGCCCTCCCCTTTCCCATTGTAATCCTTTGGTACATTCTTTCCTGCTGGGCAGAACTCAGCCTCAGAATCTTTCTGAACGTACTGCTAGAGGACCCCTATTGATGATGGCAACACTAGCAGGACATTTTATCATGTACATTCCTATTTTGATTCTCTTTACTTGGATCTCACTCACATAACACTTGTTTCTGGCATTTTTCTTTGCTTTTGATTTGATATTTGTTATTAATAGTTCTGACATTATTTCATATTTGTATCCATTGTCTTTTCCAATACAAGGGCTCTGACTTTTATTCATTTCAGAGCCTCAACTGCAATGATTCATATACAATAGGCACTTAATAGGTTCTGAACATATCTGAGACAAATTATGGTATTTAGGGAAAAAAACAAGTAAACAAAAAACCTCAAGAAACTGTCCTTGTTTCTGAATATAATTTAATCAGGGATCAATACATGTTTTCTGTAAACAGTCAGACAGTAAATACAAGCTTTGTGGAGCATGGTCTGTGATATAACACTCAACTGTGCCACAACAGTTTAAAAGTGTCCACAGAACATACATACACAGGTGAGAGGTCTGAGTTCTAGTTAATAATTTTCATGCCACTAAATATTATTCCTTCTTTTGAATTTTCTCCCTAACAATTTAAAAATATAAAAACCACTCGTAGCTTGAAGGTCATAGAAAAACAAGAGGCAGGCTGGATTTGGAGATCTCCAGCCCAGACTTGGTGTTTTCAAAAGTGAGAATTTCTGGTGGTCTGTGATGCCAGTTTCCAATGAGAGACCTTATTTTCTTTGTCTACTTCAACCAAAACAATGGTATTACGACAGACCAAATGCAGAAGCAAATATGAGGATCTAGATTGCTTCTAGCCAAAAACTGAAGAGATCTGCAAAAATGTAAAACAATGCCAACCCTCTCAGTAGCTTTTCTTTGTGTTTGGAAAATATATAGTTATATTTCATATCAAATGCTATTTATATTAACATGTAATGGGGTTAATATTTTTTTAAGACAAACATTTTCTAAATTCCTCAGTTTTGATTTCTAATATGATTGATACTAATAGATATACATCATGTGAACAAAAGCTCTCTGGGGGTTCTTAGGACATTTTAAGTGTGTTAAGGGAGCAGGGGGTCCAAACAATTTGAGAACCAGCAGCTGAGCTATAGCAGAGTGCACCAAGGCCTGCCCATCAGACTTGTCACCTTCAGCTTCCACCTTGACCTCTCCCCAACCACGGGCTGCCTGGAAATTGATTGATTGAGGCCTGATTTGATACAATTCAGTCTCATACAATTATGTTCTTACATAATGAAGTTGGTGATAACATCATGGTTATTATCATGAAAGAACCCTTTTGATATACTCAGGCCATAGGAAACACTTTGGCCTTTACATTGCCAAAATAGCAACTAGAAGCAAGTATTCCTCCCTAGCTTTTATTTTCCAATCTTTAAAAACAAATTATTATTCTAATTCCTTGTCTCCAGAACATTATCTCAAACATTTCTCAATCACAGTACACCTTTGATCAGGGCCCATAAATATTGTAGGAGCCCAATCTTATTCAGGACCCTCATAACAGGGTTAAATTTAAGAAATAAAATCCACAGGACATGGTGCAAGTTTAGTTGACAATGTTCATAATACTGTGCTAAGAATTCATTTTGTAAATAAGGCGTATCAAATTATAGAATACTTTAATGAGCACTAATACTTGGCTTGTTTTGTCATTTGAGATTTAAGAACTTTTAAAAGACGATTTTAGGGGAAATTAAAGGGAAATTTCTTTAATTCCAGTATTACAATATATGGGGAAACTTTACATAAGGAAGTATTCCTTTCAATATAAATTTACTTTGTCATAAGGTTTAATTGTCTATCCAAATGATGTGGACTGTTGCCCAGGAGAAACCTTTCCTTCCTCCCCCCCTCTACCCCTGTGTCTATCTCTCTTTCTGTCTCTCTCTCCTTTTCCTTTTGTACCTCCCTCTCTCACTTCCTTCCTTTCACATTTTAAAGAAAATTAAGGAAACAGTAACCATGAGTCCAACACACTTACCATTTTGTTAAATTACATCCTCTTAATGTGAAAATGTTTCCCCAGGAGTATATTATTCTAAAAGTATAATTTTACTTATGGAATAATAATTTTGTCAACAATAACCAAGAAGGAAGAAATTTATATGTTTGTATATTTATCCTTCATCTATATTATAAAACATATTTAAAACCAGGAATTAGGATTGGATAGTAAGTCTGCCAGTTTGTGAGTATTGGCTACAAAGAAGTAGAATAAAACATATCTGACTATTCTGACCAACATCGAAATTGAAATTTGTACTGGGAGCATGGCTAAAGTGGTAGAACGTGCACCTAGTAAACACAAGGCCCTGAGTTCAATTCCCAGTACTGAAAAACAAATCAGAACAAACAAACAAAAAACCCTGAAATTCACTAGCATCTTTAAGATCAGAAAGCTATTAGCAAATTATCACCTATTCTAGGGATTGTCACCCATTTGGGGGAATAGTACAAATTACAGAAGAAAGATTTTGGTGGCTATGACGTTCAATGAAGAACAAAAAATAGACCTAAAATGTGGGGAAAATGCTAACTGTTTAAAACTACAGTAAAAGCAAAAGTCTCATCATGATTGCAAAACACTCCAAATTGTGAAACTTAAGTTATTTGTAAAACAGACAAAATTAAAGCAGCTTCCTCAGTCATTTTTTGAGATCTCAGCATCAATTTAAAGAAAATGCTTATATTTAAAAGAAAGCCTATTTCAAAATATGGATCTCTTCACTAAGGACTTTTAAGGACACGAATTTATGTCTCATCACATAGCATTCCTGAACGATGTGCATGGAAATAAATGTCATGGAAGCCTGAAGGGAAAAAGAAAGTTATTTGCTTCACTATTTGATTCTTTTAAGGAATAAAAGAGCCTCAATGCTAAAGCATGTGAAGACTATAGAACTAAATAGATACTAAGGTAAAAGTGAAACAATTTACATAACTCTGTTATGTGAGCAAAGGAAAGGGCATGGGAACTTTACTGTGCAGAAAACAGATTATTTCTAGCAAATTCTGCCTCCTGAAAATTTTTTGTATAATAATTTTCCTCATTCTCATTTTTAAGTCTAAAGTATGTCCATCAAAAAACCTAAGTATAATAGTCTATTAAGGAGATAGCAAATTTAAAAATCACATGGAGTTTATTCTACTACAAGGATAAAATGACCAAAAGGATTTAGGCACATATTTGAGAAAGGAAAAAAAAAAAAAGGGTTTTGAGAAAACACTGCTGATATTACTCCAAAGGAGTGAAATTAGGAAGTATGGTGATTTTAAAGTTTGGCACAGCAGTTTAAAATTTGAAAAATACCATTTTATTGTCATAAAATACTTTACAGTTTTATTTTGCTTTCCCAATTCCCCTCCCCAGCGGTGGGACAATCCATGCCACTTTCTTCAGCTGCTGGGGAATTTTCTTAGCACTTTGTGGAAACTGTTGACTTTCAGAAATGGACAGACTGATTTGAACCAAAAGTTAGACAAAACACACAACTGCAACAACAATAAAAAGCAACTTAGGAAGAGGGGCAAGCCAAGCATACAAGCAAACTACAGAATCAGTTTTCTGAGACTTTTCATCAAGTCAGTTCCCTAATTCCAAAAGGCCAAACCAAAGCAAAGCATGGTGACTTACATTGCTTCTTCAGTTCTTTCAGTTGTTGCTTAAATTGTACAAATTTTTCGTTATTTTGAAAGTCTGCATCAGAATTCTTATTCTGTAAAGTCAAAAACTGCTTCTCCACTAATAATTTTAAATCTGGTATATTTTCTGGACGTTCTTCTTTCACCTAAGGAAGATAACAAAACCACCTTAGATAAGTGAGACTAGTAATAAGGACCTTATCACATTCTACATCTCATATGATTCAAATAAAGACAATGAAAAAACAGAATCCCCTGAACAAGAACAAGACTGCTAGGAAATAGTGGAGGAACCACTCGTCTGATCTGTTAAGCCCACTTTCCCTTTCTTGGACTATGCAGCCCTTCAATGCTCCTATTAGCATGCTGCTTCCTGATACCAGGGAAAATTGCAAAGTAAGGCACCTTCACCAGAACACAGGCATCACCATTTCTTCCTTCACCCAGTTCTGTTCAGCCACTCTCCCATGTTCAATAGTGGTTGTTCCACTTTCTAATGTCAGTGCTCCTCTTTTCTGGCTCTGGACCCCAGCAGGTGATAGTGACTCTTACTTAACAAAAAAAAAGTGAGGCTTTCACCTTGACATTCCATGATTTCCTGGCACAACAAGGAGTAGGTGTCCCCCTTGTTCACTGAAGGCTAAACTCTCAATCTATGTTTATCCCCTCACTAATATTACACAATTTTCAAGCATACAGAAAAGTCAAAGGAATTGTGCTGTAAGCACTTGTAATCATCTACTTCCTAGACGCCACAATTAACACTCTGCTGCCATCACATACGTGCCCATCTATCTATCCTTCTATCCACCCTCAACCTTGATCTTAAGTTTGTTATAGTTACATCTTCTTCATCTCCCTTAAAACAAACATTCTCTCACTATAGATCTTTCCCCAAAAATATTTACATTGGCTCTTCACTTTAATATTTTCTTAAAAAACCAATCTTTTATAATTTCTGTTCTGTGCCCCCCAGCTACCTTCTTTAGCTCAAAACCAAAAAAGCTCAACTGGAAAGAGAAGGTAGAAACACAATTTAATAAGCATGTGAATAAGAACACAGTGACTAGCTATCTTCCTCTACCTCTATGTAGTAGAACAAGATGAGGCAAGTCCAAAATTGTAGCATGAAGAGTTCAGAGCAGATCTAGAAAATAAATTACTGGCTCTTAGAAAAGGATTATAGGCTTTCTTTCTGAATTTCTAAAATAAAATGGGCTTACATTCACCTAAGATGTTAAGGGTAACACTACAGTCTTCTTAGGGTCTTTGATCAGTCTGAAATTATTATGCAATTTGGGATGATTAGAAATGACCTGATAGGAGCAGATAATACATAAAAGTCACATGTTCTTTTTCAACAAAGTCTCTAATGAGCTCAACAAACTTAATTCCTCTGGTTCAACCACAACCCCTACTGAGGAGTAGGATATATGACTGGGTAGGGAGTAGAGGGTGAGGATGGAGGAAGTAGGCATTTTAAGGATGACAGCAATATGAAATATAACTAGGAAAATATGAATAAGCCAAATGTAGTGATTTGGTATATTTTTCTGTCCATAACCATACCCTCTACAACGCTGTAAAGTACAAAATTCACTGCAGCAAGTATCGTCTATAGAAGTTTGATGCAGCATGTTTTTCATTGCAAAGAGAACTTTCTGTACCTTAGCTGTCAGAATGACAACATGGAAAATATTCAATTCATTATCTGTTTAAGTCAATGCAATAAACAGGGATTAGCTATTTTTAATGGGTTTTCGCTTTGTTTATATTTTTAAGTGAAATAGATAAAGGAGAGGCGTTCTTTTTTTCCATTAATTTTTTATTAGGATATGTTCATTGTACAGGATGGATTCATCATGTAACAATTTCATATAGGCTTATATTGTACATTGGTTAGATCACCCCCACCATCTCTCCCCCTCAACCCTCCCCGCCACTCAAAACTATTGCAAAAGGTTTCTTTATTCTAGTTCATGAGTATATGAAGTCTATCAACCATATACCCTCACCTTAATCTCCTTCGTACACCTTCCTCCATAAATACCCCCTCTCACAGTTCCTATTTTGCAGTCCTGTCTTTGTTATTAATATGTAAGTCAATGTTTAAAGGGTGTCTCAATGTATTCCTGCTGGTATACTTTACTTTGGTCTGTTCAATCCCTTCCATTACTCTCCCTTAACCCTTTACCTCCCGCCCCCCCCATTTTCAACAGCTTTCAATACACATCCTTAGTTCCTCTACCTTCACAGGTGCTTTTTTGATATTGTCAGTGCACTATCATTCTCTTTCCCCTTCCCTCCTTCCCTAAGGCCCAAAGAGTAGTTCCACCATTACAAACATGTTCTACACATGAGTTTGTATATGATGATTGTTTTGTGTATATGTTTATCTTTTGGATCTACATCCCATGTATTAGAGAAAACATGCAGCCTTTGTGTTTCTGAGTCTAGCTTACTTCACTTAACATGTTGTCCTTCAAGTGCATCCATTTACCTTCAAAATACATGTTGTCACTATTCCTTATGGCTGAGTAATACTCCATTGTGTATATAGTCACCATTTTCTTGATCCATTCATCAGTTGTAGGGTATCTGAGTTGTTTCCATACCTTGGCTATTGTAAATAGTGCTGCGATGAACACTGGTGTACAGGTTTCTCTATTATATTCTGACTTAAGTTCCTTTGGGTGAATGCCCAGAATTGGTATCACTGGATCATATGGTAGTTTTATCTTCAGCTTTTTGAGGAATCAGGGTTGGGAGGGGGCACTTTAAAAAGCTGATCATGTGTGTTATTCTGGTACAAAGAAGATTAACAATGGCTGTCACTTGAAAGAAATGTGAGATGAGGAGGAGATGATCCATTAGGTCATCAGGTCCACCCCTTTGCCAAAGATCACATGCCTCTATGTAAGACTTAACCCCCAGTGAGCAAGAGCTGTCATAACAAAGCAGCACAGCTTATGTGGCTTAAACAACGGAAACTGAATTCCTCACAGCTCTGGAGTTGAGGAGCACAGGATCAGGCTGGCAGCAAGGCTGGTTCCTTCTGAGCCTCTCCTTGGCCGTGTCCTTGGCTGTCCTCTCCTCGTGTGTCACACGGTACTCCTGTGTGTCTGCGTCCTCATCTCCTCTTACAAGGACAGTCACATTGGATTAAGGTCCACTCAGTGACCTCATCTAACCTTAATAATCTCTTTAAAGACACTATTTCCAAATATAGTTCTGATGTACTGGGAGGTAAGGACTTCAACATACAAATTTTAGAGAAACAATTCAGCCCATAAACTGGGTTAATGAAAATCAGAATTTTAAAAACAGCTATGGGTTATTAATCTTAACACCATTATTATTTAAAAATGAGAGGAGCTACTGAGATAAGCAGCACACCATACCTATATAATGAAAACTTAATCCTGCCATTCAGAAAGAAAAGGCCAGGTTTTTCTGCACTACCTAATCAATCATCAGAACAGAACAGTCAACTGGGAGTGGAGTGTGAGCAGCTTTGGGAGCCAGCCTATGGAACCAAGACTGACCTGATAGGCAGTGGAGAAAGACAGGAAAACATTTTAAGGACTAAAATAATCTTAATATCAGACCCCAAACTCTTAAGTTGATACAGGAAAGAGTAGGAAATACTCTGGAGTTAGTAGGTATAGGTAAGAACTTTCTCAATGAAACCCCAGCAGCACAGCAACTAAGAGACAGCATAGATAAATGGGACCTCATAAAGCTAAAAAGCTTCTGTTCATCAAAAGAAGTGGTCTCTAAACTGAAGAGAACACCCACAGAGTGGGAGAAAATATTTGCCAACTATACATCAGACAAAGGACTGATAAGCAGAATATATAGGGAACTTAAAAAACTAAATTCTCCCAAAACTAATGAACCAATAAAGAAATAGGCAAGTGAACTAAACAGAACTTTCTCAAAAGAAGAAATTCAAATGGCCAGAAAACACATGAAAAAATGCTCACCATCTCTAGCAATAAAGGAAATGCAAATTAAAACCACACTAAGATTCCACCTCACCCCTGTTAGAATAGCCATCATCAGCAACACCACCAACAACAGGTGTTGGCGAGGATGTGGGGAAAAAGGAACCCTCTTACACTGTTGGTGGGAATGTAGACTAGTACAACCACTCTGGAAAAATATTTGGCGGCTACTTAAAAAGCTAGACATCGATCTACCATTTGATCCGGCAATACCACTCTTGGGGATATACCCAAAAGACTGTGACACAGGTTACTCCAGAGGCACCTGCACACCCATGTTTATTGCACACTGTTCACAATTGCCAAGTTATGGAAACAGCCAAGATGCCCCACCACTGACGAATGGATTAAGAAAATGTGGTATCTATACACAATGGAATTTTATGCAGCCATGAAGAAGAATGAAATGTTATCATTCGCTGGTAAATGGATGGAATTGGAGAACATCATTCTGAGTGAGGTTAGCCTGGCCCAAAAGACCAAAAATCGTATGTTCTCCCTCATATGTGGACATTAGATCAAGGGCAAACACAACAAGGGGATTGGACTATGAGCACATGATAAAAGCGAGAGCACACAAGGAAGGGGTGAGGATAGGTAAGACACCTAAAAAAACTAGCTAGCATTTGTTGCCCTTAACGCAGAGAAACTAAAGCAGATACCTTAAAAGCAACTGAGGCCAACAGGAAAAGGGGAACAGGTACTAGAGAAAAGGTGAGATCAAAAAGAATTAACATAGAAGGTAACACCCACACACAGGAAATCAATGTGAGTCAACTCCCTGAATAGCTATCCTTATCTCAACCAGCAAAAACCCTTGTTCCTTCCTATTATTGCTTATACTCTCTCTACAACAAAATTAGAAATAAGGGCAAAATAGTTTCTGCTGGGTATTGAGGGGGGGAGAGGGAGGGGGCGGAGTGGGTGGTAAGAGAGGGGGTGGGGGCAGGGGGGAGAAATGAACCAAGCTTTGTATGCACATGAGTAATAAAAGAAAAAGGAAAAAAAAAAGGACTAAAATAATATCTTGTGGAGGATGCATCACAGGCATGGAGGGAGAGTGGAGTTACTGCTGAGTTAACTAGTGGCAGAGCGAGTGTCTGGCAACTTGAGCAGACTGGATGCTTTTCTTGAATCACCCAATCTTGTGAGACAAACACAGGGTTTGATAATGTCTCAGAGAAAGTAACATGGGGAACGAATTCCATGCCATTTTCTTGGGGTAAGCAGCAAGCACTGCTGCAACACTATAAAACGTAAGCGGTGGTATGTACCTAGTAAGCACTGAAAGGTCATTTGAAGTGAGGGTCTGGGAAGAAAAAGAAGAAAGATGATGCAGGAACTCTACAAAAGTAAAGACACTCAGGAGTGAGGAATGCTACAGAAGAAAGGAAAGGGAAAATGATGTCTTTGGAGGAAAATGATGCAAGAAAGCTGGAATTAAGAGAACTATAGAAAGTGTTGGATCTAATGACAGGCACTTGGCACACTGCACTGCAGGGTTTACCTGTCTAACCTACCCAAGAAGCTGCTGTCAGACAAGGATTATATTCCTGGTGTCCAGTTCAAAGTCTGCTGCACATTAGGAGCTCAAAAGATGTTTGTGCACGAGTGAATTACAGGAAGACCTAGTTATAAAGTGGTGAGATGAGAAAAGAGATTAAGAGAGTTCTGTGAAAACAAGTGGATAAAGTTTGATGTCAAAGGGAAGAACAGAGACAGGAAGCAGATCATGGGAAAGAGAGAGCTAGAGAGACATGTTTATTTGCATAAAGGAAAATAGTAGCTTGAAGTGAAGTTTACTGATGAAAGCAAAAACATGGCCCTCAGGAGCAGACAGATCTCAGTTCATCCTAGGTTGAGGATCTTGGGACAGTACACCTGGAAATCCTTGGATTTCTCTCATCTTTTAGTTAGGAATCAGCACTATAAAGAATTAATTGAATTATATTTGTATAAACTTTGGCTCATAATAGATGATCAAGATGTTCCTCCCAAATTCAGCACAGAGGACTTAACATGCTTGAGGATGGAAAAGAGGGATACAATGAAGAAACAAACCAAAACCTCTAAGAGAAAGCAAGTGAAATTTCATTCGAGAAAACTGTCCAAGTACTATGAAGACTGCCAGCTGGGAAAGCAAAACAATATTCTTTACCAGGCATCATAAATGCTTACATGGGTAGATAAGCAAGGATACAGGGAAGTTCACAAGTGTGGGACAATAGGAACCCATGAAGACTGTGCTGAAGCAGATGGTTAGGGGAGAGCTTCTACTCAGCTCTAGATTATTGCTACAACCTCAGAGTGGACTTGACCTAGGTTTCTAGAAAAAATTAGAGATCTAGATTTTGTTAGACATTTTTCTGGTTATTAAAATAAGCCATAAAATAGTTCAAACAATACTCCAGACTAGAGTTTCAATATTTCAAGTAGGAGTTTGAAACCTCTATCTAGTTCAATGCAAGTAATATATTTTAAGTTAATATAAAAGTACTTTTATACCAACAATATTTGAAAGTCAAGTGTAATTCCCAAGGACAACTTTAGGAATGAAATATATTTTTTTTCAGGGGTAGGGATCAAACCCAGGGCCGTATGTATTCTAGGCAAGTGCTCTACCACCAAGCTACACCCCCAACCTCTGAAATGTGGTTCTTTTTATGCGGGATAGAGTAGTGGAAGAAGGTAGATATAGAGGAGAGAAGGAAATGTAATGGATTCCACCCTGATATACTAATCCAAGGTGCTTATGATAAACTTGGGCTATAGGCTTGAGATTAAAAATAAGACTGCTATTGATTGAATGACCTTGGAAAAGTCACTAAGTGCATCTAACCCCAATTTTCTCTCTTGGAAATAGAAAATAACAGTATTTACTTCACAGTTTTTTCTGAGAAGACTAGGTGGAATAAAGTAATAATCACTCAGCTGCCTGACAGAGATCCATAATAAGTAGCTATGATTATTGTCATTATCATTGTTATTATCATTATGTATATCTTTGGGATGGCTGGATACACAGGTCTGCAGCTTAGTGAGACTTACATGGGAACACCCACGTGGAGAAATCCATGTATAGATTTTTATGGAAACCATGGAAATGAATGAGATCACCAAGGAGACTGAATGGAAAGGACTGCTAGAGAACTCTGGAGAACACCACATTTAAGAGGCAGCTAGAAGAATTTAAAAAAGAACACTACAAAAGTTAAGAAGACAACCAAAAGAAAGCATTCAAAAAGTCCAGAAAGAAATTTCCAGATGTGCCAAATGGTACAGAGAGGTCAAGCTAAATAAAGATTGAGAAGGGTCTATCAGACTTGATTTGAATCACTAGTGACCCTGGTAAGAGCAGAGAAATATACAAAGGCTCACATCAAACATTCAGATCTTTGTGTAATGAACTGTTTCAAAAAGATGGAGCAGTAATAAGAAGAAAACATACAAAGCTCCCAAAGTTCTACAGACTCTTCAATGAACTGCTCAGTTTCGACTCAAAATCACTTGTGACTATTTGGCTGCATTTAACTGGACCCCAACACTGCTGTGACTGCAGCATTTCTCCTCCTGTCAGCAAGGAGCAGGAGATCATTGAGTTCTGACTGTTAAACTACTGCCCTCTGAACAAAAGCTAGTTGTTTGAGGGGAAAAAAAAAAATGATGGTGGGAACAAAAGGCAGAACTCAGTCCTCACCCACGCTGAAGCTACATATTATTTTCACTAGGCTTTAAAATAAATATTAAATATAGTTACATGATGATAATATACCTCATTTCTTTCACACAATGCTGTATGCATATGTAATTACTCAAAAGTGTGTCATTTTATTGCCAAAGGACAAAGTCAAGGTCTCCTCCTCCTCCAATTATCATTATTGCCTTATAGCCATCGTTTCACTGGGAGGGGAGATCACAGGAGTGAAGGGTATTAATGACTTGAGTCATTCACACACTTTTTGAATCATGTGAGAATCTAGTATAAAATTAGTCATTACTGTAACTGAACCAACACTCAGAAGGAATGACTCTGTCGAAAGCAGCCAGTTAGGTGGCGTGGCTTCCAAAATAACACATACCCAGTGATTTACATTTTGCAAATCAGATAGCCTTTAGAAGTTTATCATGGGCACACTGATGATAAGTAATTTGTGTTGTGTTTAGTAAACTAAATATTCCAATTTCTAATTCATAGTCAGCTTGATACAAGACTATAAGACCTGCTTTCATGAAGGAAATCCAGAGCAAATAGCCTCAATGGGTTTTAGAGCACTCATTCAACAAATATTTACTGAGTTCCAATTGGGTGCCAGGCATTATGCTAAGCACTGAGACATTTATGGAAGTTGGCCCACACTTATGACACACCACCAACCTAACTGGTCATCCACAAGGTACATTTATAAAGGCCAACACTGTCTCCACCTTTATACATAGCAAAAAGGCTTGGTAAAGTTTTTATTAAAAGGCATGTCCAAACTGAGAATCATACTTTCACTGGGTATAACCTAATTGCATGTATATGTGGAGACACTATATTTTCTGCCAGGTTTTCTATACTTCCTTTCTCTGTGCTAAAAAAAAAAAAATTACACACATTAATGACCCCTTCATCTCATGCCAGTTTCTGTTGCCACTGCACAATGTACACTGAATTCTGTTGGATCAAATTATTTGCAGTTCTGTGTGTTTCCCAATGCCATTATTTAGCACGGATTTGCCATGTGACAGAACACTAAAGAGAGACTAGCTCCCCATAGAGCATCATGCCCAGTGGACATCAAATGCTGTTATACACCACAACTGAGCAGCAGCCAGACAACATGGGAACATCTTTCCTCCTTCAAGCCTTCCAGAAATATTTTGAAAATAAGGTTAAACATGTGTGCAAGTGCTATTGGTCTAGTTCTAATGGACAAATCCTATTAGGATAGATAGTTGCCCAACAGATGGCATCTGAATGAGGCAATCTGCCATCTACGTGCATCTGTTACTAAACATTTATGCTATTGAAAATTGCCCCAATAAATTTCTCATGTCACTATGTCCACTCTGAGATTATGACCAATAGGAGTCACTTATTTATATAGAAATAAGCCTTAGGATTCTCATATTAAGGGAGAAAAACCAAACGCTAATCTTGCCTCTTTGGGTTTGTTTCATTTTGTTTTGGCAGAATTCATAGAAAAATACACTATTTGTTTAAATTGTCCAATAAACATTCTCTGAATGTCTACCACACACAGACACCATGCTAGGCTCTGGAGATGCACTGGAGATGCACTAATACACAGATTAAGTTGGTCCCTATTATACTCTTGAGGTTTGGGATTTAATGGGAGAAACAAGTATTGATCAAACAGCCAAACAGGTTATCATAAACCATGGTTAAGTGCTCAGAAGGCAACATACCACATGTTAGAAGATCTTATAACAACACAGATATCGAGGCCACCATTTCATAGGCAATCTTTTGAAGGGCTCATTTGAAACACAGGTCACACCGAGGGCAGGGATGGATGAGCTTTATTTGTGTTAGCAACACTTTGTACTTGCACAGCACCTTTCCTCTGAGAGGTTTGAAGTCTTAATCAAAAGTCTCATTATCTCAATTTCAGAGATATGGGGAATGGGCAGCTCACAGTAGTTAAACGTCTCACCCAAGTCAGTGAGTTGGCATCAGAGGGGTTTCAACTCACTGAAGTTCCCTTTCATCTTCAATTTTATGAAAACACACAGGATTTCCAGACAAATATCCTAACCTTTCATGGTTTTTTGTGAGTTCATTTGAAAGTGCCTTTCCTGTTCACCATGCCTCGGCCATCCATGGAATGACTAAATGCCTTATTCATCATCATGGTATATCTCAATATTTTACAGTGAAAAAGCACAAGAATAGGTTGATGCTAATGGAATGTTTTGGTCTTATAGTGTACCTCACCATCCAGAAAGACACTGTGAGAATG
This sequence comes from Castor canadensis, assembly GCF_047511655.1. Taxonomy (NCBI): domain Eukaryota; kingdom Metazoa; phylum Chordata; class Mammalia; order Rodentia; family Castoridae; genus Castor; species Castor canadensis. The sequence continues at coordinate 183,288,203 of NC_133388.1, read as the reverse complement.
CTGGGCTCATCATGAAGACTCAGTTCTAACACCTCATGAGTTTAGGTAGGGAGGTGTCCCACTGGATGCTTAGAACCAGTGAATAATAGATGACACTGTTTCTCCCAAAGCCATAATGCATGGGCCCAGGAATCAAGAGACAAAAGTGGAATTAGTTTCACATCTCCTCCCTCCATCACACCTAATGACCATCATCACAGCAACTCTGGTTCTGCTGGTTATGCAGTCTCAGTACAGAAGAGAAGAATGCTTTCACCAAGAACTCAACAATGGCTCCACTGACTTGGAAGCTCAAACTGCAGCCTAGTGATTCTGAGCTCCTTACATCACTGAACAGACAAAAAAAAGGAGGTTCCAGAATTGGCTGGGGTAATGAATCTTGATTATCAAGGGTAAGCAAGATTGCTACTACAGAGTGAGAAAGGGGTGTGTGTCTGGAACCTGGATCATCTCTTAGTTTTGCCATGTCTAGTGGCAAAAGATAATGGAAGACAGAAACAATTCCATACAGGCAGGTCCACCAAAATGTCAGCTCTCCAATAAAAGCCTAGGCATGGCAGTCAGATAAAAACTTATAATGAGCTCAGAGTTGGCAGAGGGCCAAAAGAACATGGACGGGGTACTGAAAAAAGAGAGAAAGAAATACTAACTACAGGATCAGGACCAATAGCAAAAGCTAAGACTAAATTATCTACATGTGCGTCTATGTGTGCGTCTATGTGTGTGGTGTGTGTGTGTGTGTGTTTAATTGAATTTTTAAAAAATTGAATACTGAAAGAAAAAAAGAATTTAGAGTTTTTCAATCCAAAAAGTAGCCACTGGTCATTTAGATCTAAATTAATTAAAATTAAATAGAATTAAAAATTGGGTTCTTCAATGCACTGCCACATTTCAAATGCTCAGCACCCAATGTGGTTGGCGACTACCATCTGGACAGTGCAGGACAGAACATTTCCCTCACTGCAGGAAATTCTATGGGAACATCTGGCTGAGAGAATACTTCCTGGTGCTCCATAGGCACTCAAGTGATAACTACTGCTACTGTTATTATTACTGGGACCATCCCTCATGGTTACATTGTTAGTATTATTACAACAGCAAGTTTAAGATGCAGCCAACTTAAAATTTGGTGGAGAGAGACCAGTAAAAACAATTACAATGCAGTTTGCTAAGAATTACAAAAGTGGGCTGGAGGTGAGGCTCAAGTGGTAAGAGCACTTGTCTAGCAAGAGGAGGCCCTGAGTTCAAACCCCAGTACTGCCAAACCAAAATAAAAAGGTTTTTTTTTTAACTGATGCAAAAGTATCACTAGCAGCAGCTACTCTCAATTAGCTGTTTATTATCCCACAGGTACTGAGTGAGGCAGTCACTTCACATGGATTGCCCTATTTAATTTCCCTCAAAACAAGCAAAAGAATAAGAACTAATACAATTTATATTATGGTTAGTGAACCAAGGCTTAGGAGCAGCATAACTGCAATTACCTGAAGAACTCAGTGTTGTCATTAGGACTCCTGGCATTGGAAGGTTGGTTAAATCACTAAGGGCAGGATGTGACTCCTATTCTAGACTTCACCAACTACCTCTAGAGAGTACAGTAAGGGGCGCACACCACTGTAGATGCTGGGAATACAGTAGAGACCAAGTCCCTGCCCTGTGGAGTCTGCACTCTGGTTGAGTAGACGAATAAGAAGAAAATGTATCATTAGCCATAGGGAGAACAGTTAAACAGGATGGGACCAGATGAACTCTTCTGTGATGAATGGTCAGAAGGCTTCACTGAACACAGACCTGAACTAAATAAAAGGATGAGCCCATAGGGCTGGAGTCAGAGTGAACACCGAGGGAGAGTAACAAGAAAGGAGGCTGGAGTGTGGAGGGGGCAGATGGTAGCCTTTAGCCTTTACTCTAAGAGATGAGAAGGTTTTGAGCAGAGGAATGAGAAGATCTGCTTGTAAAAGGATTACTCTGCTGTTACGATTTTAGGGAGGAGCAGCAGAAGCAGGAGACTAGTCAGAAGGAGGAAACTGGTCAGTAGGCTACTGCAGGTGTCTAGGCAAAAGGTGATGATGGCATGGGTTAGGTGACAGCAGTAGGAATGATGAGAGGTGGTCAGAATCTCACGATATTTTGAAGGTAGACATGTTGCTGTTTATTGATGGAGTGAACATGGGCTGTGCAACAATTAAGGAACTGAGGACAGCTCTGGAGTCTACCCTGATTAAAGTGGGGAGGAAGTCTGGAGGAACAGTGGCTCTGGAGGAAAAACCAAGAGTTTGGTTTTGGAGGATCACCTGTGCAATGCCTGTGGGAATGAAATGAAGTAGAAATGAAAAGAAGGTAGTCCCATACTTGAGATGAAGTGTTGGAGAGAGGACTGGTTGTAGCTATAAATGGTATGGAAAATGATTTAGCACAGAGCTAGGGCAGCACGTGAGAGCCATCCACGTGGAGGAAAGCAATTAGATGCCATCTGGGAGGGCTGTTAGAAAGGAGCTAAAGTCAACTGTGAAGGGTAAGAAAGTGAAAGAGCACTACAAGTAGAGGGTGTGTGCTACGGTCAGAGGAAAGGAGAACATTTATAGCACTGGCATAAAAGAACAATAAAAAAATGAGACTACAGAGGTAAACAGGAGCATAAATCACGTAAAGGAGTCTAAATTCAATCCTAAGAAAAAAAGAATGACTTGCCAGGCGCTGGTGGCTCACACCTGTACTCCCAGCTACTTGGGTGACTGAGGTAGGGAGGACTGAGGTTTGAGGCCAGCCCAGGGAAATAGTTCGCGAGACCCCAATCTCCAAAATAACCAAAGCAAAATGGACTGGAAGTGCCACTCAAGTGGTAGAGCACCTGCTTTTCAAGCACAACACTCTTGAGTTCAAACCCCAGTCCCCATGGGGGTGAGGGCATAAGGAATAAATGAGGAAGGTAAAGTGGTGGAAAAGGCAGGCAACGTGGAAAGATCTCTCAGTCTCTTAGGTGCAGCAAACTTGCCCTAGGAGACATAAGATTGTGAAAACGGGATAAAGGCAGATGAATTAACTTAAGAATCAGTAAATTTGGAGATAGAATATGAGGTATGGAGACCTAGGAGTAAGAGTGGTAACTAGATTTCTGAAGGTACTGCCACAAATAACAAAATGCCAGGGAAAACTTAAGGGGGAAATTCCAACCTGAGACGTTGAAGTAGCCTTTAGCACACTGGAATGGGGAACGTCACGTATATCATAGGCTTCCTGTGTGTGGTTTTCAGACAAGAACTATGGAGTAGAAATTGGGATTTGGGACTCAGCAGCTTAAAGGCAGCAACTGAAGTTATGAGCACAGGTGTCACTTCTCAGGAAAAGTGTGGAGCATGGATGGGAAGAGACAAAGGGCAGCAGGAATTCAAGATTTAATGAGTGGAGCAATGAAGGACCCACCAGGGAGGATTTGATGGGGTGGCAGAAGCCAGAGAATAAACAGACCTGTGCTGTCCTGAAAGCTAAGGGGCCATAATTCAGGGAAGAGGGAGTAGTTCTAGTCTATGAACAGTGGGGCGTCAAATGGAGCACATCTGGTCAGTGTCCTGGACTTCTGAGGGTGTAACCCTGGGAGATTCACCTGCCAGCTCTGGCTTCCTCATCTACACTAGAATTTTGATCTACTGTGCTCCTTGGTGTGGATACATGTTGATGCGCATTCAACACTGGACTAAGGTTAGACGGTTAGACATAGGAGGCTTCAAAACGCTCTCTCGGGATTAACACAAATCTTATCTAAGTGTGAGATAAGCAGGCCCAAGTAACAAGGAGAACAACAATGGAAAGCAGGAAACAGGAATCAAATATTAAAGTCTGAATATCTGTGTCTCCCCCAAATGTATGTTAAAGTCTTACCTTAGGATTCAGAGGTGGGCCTTTCGAAGGTAGTTAGGTCAGGAGGGCAAAGTCCCCTCCAATGGGAGTTGTGCCCTTATAAAAGAAACCCTCGGGAACTTCTTTGTCCTTTCTTGTGAGGATACCTCCAGAAGAAGGTGGGTCCTCACTGGACACTGAACCAGCCTACACCTTGATCTTGGACCTCTATGCCTCCAAAACTGTGAGAAATAAATGTCTGTTGTTTATAAGCTACCTGTTCATGGTGTTTTGTTATAGCACTCCAAATCGACTAAGACAATGCCCACAGAGGGCAACAGGCACTTTGAAAAAGAGCAACTAAGAGAAAAGAAGCAGTCTTTTTCCTTCTCTTCACTCTCCTCCCAAGGTTTCCTTTCAAAGGGACTTGTTTAAAACCTTAACATTTACAGAGACCTGTGTCTTTGTTGTCACTCATCATGATCGTCAGGAGCTGTGCTCATTGATACAGACATTGCAGTTTAGAACCATGAGTAATCCACACACAGATCATGCTCCGTACAAGTTAAATCTACCAACTGGTGACTTCAAAAATTCTTCCCACAAGTTTTAAAATGGTAAGTCGGATAATGTTTATCAAATGAAGTATTCTAACTCTATGATTAAAGGGAGACCTTTGAACAACCAAACTGACTTTCAGCTTAGTTTCGATACAGAAGCTTTCCAGATGGCACCCAACACATTTTCCTGTCAAGGATTAAAGTTCTACACGCCCTTGCTCTCACCTCCTCAGACACATGGGAGCAAGCTGACCTGAGAAAATGGACTCAGTGCTTACCTTTCTAATGTACCTCAAAATAAAAAAGCTGTTCCTCAAAGGAAAATAAAAAAGAATCCCACTGATTTTTTTCTCTATCTAGTCTAAATTATTCCCATTCCTTTAGCATAATTTCTTTTACAGCCTCATTGTTTTAGGATGGACTTTGCAATTCTCTTTCATGATACTGTCAATGCACAAAGCCTATATCATATTCCTTGCCCTACCTGCTTATTCTATGTTACATCAAATTCAAGGTTCTTAGCAATCAAAGTCCTAACTAATGGAGGACCTCAACTTTCATACAAACATTTAGATAAGCTTCTTTTTACTATGTAACTCAGTATGGGTGGGGATAGATACTGATGCTTATTACCTCGTGGTGAAGAGCCATCTTGCACTAAAATCTAAACAATGAAACATTGAAGGTGTAATGAAAGAAGTTCACATTGCTGCTGTCTCTGTAAGAGAGTATGCCTGGAGGTGAGAGATAGTGGGAGGAGAGACTTACATACTTGCTGCTATTTATGCTGAGGAAGCAGAAGACTTGGGAGGAGAAAGGAGCAGTTCTGAGTTTCATGGAAGGCCATAGTTTCTGAGCACTCTGAGTAGGAACTTCAGTAAACCTGGGATTACTGGGGAGTATGCTAGCTACATGGTAGCTAAGAATAAGACTGTTCTCTTCTGTGCTCCATGCCCCCCTCGGGTACTCTAATCACACCCTAACAAATCAGAAGTTCTTAGTAACCAACAGAACTCACACCAAATGCTGCCTGTATACTAGACCACATATCTACAGTACAGAATAAGGATACGAGATTGGACCCTTTCCCTCAGTTATCCCATCTCACCCAACACAATAAGGGCTATGGAATTATTAATATCCAGCAATTCATTACTGCTTCTTTTTTTTTAATTTTTATTTTATTCATATGTGCATACAATGTTTGGGTCATTTCTCCCCCCTTCTCCCACCCCCTCCCTTACCCCCCCCACCCCCTCCCTCTCCTCCCATACCCCCTTGCTACCCGGCAGAAACTATTTTGCCCTTATCTCTAATTTTGTTGAAGAGAGAGTATAAGCAATAATAGGAAGGACCAAGGGTTTTTGCTGGTTGAGATAAGGATAGCTATACAGGGAATTGACTCATATTGATTTCCTGTGCATGTGTGTTACCTTCTAATTTAATTCTTCTTGATCATTACCGCTTCTTATCCTTTCCCTGCTTCATTCACTTCAGTCTAGTGGCCTATCAAATTCTCTGATGTTACCTGCTCTACAAGGAATATTGCTTCCTGACACTTGAAATTACTTCTATCAAATTACTGTTTGCCTTCTAATTTTTCTCCTAGAATTTGAGTGACTAAATGAAAATGAATTCTATCACTGAGCTAATAAAGAAGCTACTGTATTATGGGACAGTTAAAATAATAAATAAAATTAAAACCAACCTTTAGATGCTTCATTTGTATATAGAGTACTTTGTAGAATAGTGTATGTATTTTGATTTTCATGACTTTAAGAAATTAAATAACACCTCTCAACTAAATACCTAATAGGTGATAAGTTGATACAACAGCTGGCCACCACGTCTGGAAATAGGACTACAGGTTGAGGGTCCCTATTCAGAAAATCTGAAGTCCAAAGTGCTCCCAAATCTGAAATTGTTTGAGCATTGACATGATGGTTTAAGTAAAAAATTTCACACCTGACCTCATGTGATGGGTCATAGTCAAAATGAAGGCACAATAAAAATACTGTACAAAATTACCTTCAACCTATGTATATAGTAAGATATACAAATAATTCAAAATCCAAAATATTCCAAAATCTGGTCCCAGACACTCAAACATTTTTAACGTTCCATATAATGTCAAACGTGGACTGTACCACGTCCTTCTTCCATGGAGAGATCTCTCAATTTAGAGACCTCTCACAGCTTCTAAAAACTGACTGTGAACAAGTCTATAGGCCTATCTGCCAAGAAGAAAATTACCCAGGGACTGGAAGTGTAGCTCAGTGGTAAAGCGCAAACTTAGCACATGTGAGGCCCTGTGTTTAATTCCCAGCACCCAAAGAAAAAAAAATTACAATCTCAGCTGTAATTAACCAAATACAACTTACAATGCTCTCTGGCATGTGGCAAGCACTAGAGAAATGTTAGCTAGGTTCACTCTTATTATGGAAAGGACTGAATATTTAAATAAATATAAACATAAGGCCTCTCAGTAAAACAAGAAAAATGCTTATTTCACTTTTATTTTACTTTAAATCCCTAAAATTCCTTCATACTCATACCATTGCCACTTAAAAAATATAACACAAGCCGGGCACTGGTGGCTCACACCTGTAATCCTAGCTACTAAGGAGGCAGAGATCAGGAGGATCATGTTTCAAAGCCAGCCCAGGAAAATAGTTCGTAAGACCCTATCTCAAAAAAACCCACCAAAAAAAGGGCTGGTGGAGCAGCTCAAGGTGCAGGCCCTGAGTTCAAATCCCAGTACCATACAAGTCAAACTCAAGTGTCTTATGCCTCTAATCCTAGCTTTTCAGGAGGCAGAGGTCAAGAGGATCACGATTCCAGGTCAGCTTAGGAAAATAGTAAGACCCCATCTCAACCAATAAAAGCTGGGTGTGTGGTGGTGCATGCCTATCGTCCCAGGTACTTGAAAATCATAAATAGGAGGATCACAGTCCAGGTAGGCATGGGTGTAAAAGCGAAACCCTACTTGAAAAATAACTAAAGCAATTTAAAATAAAGGCTGGTGGCATGGCTCAAACACAGAGCACCTAGCTAACGAGTGCAAGGCCCTGAGTTTAAACCCCAATACCACAAAAACAAAACAATGCACAAATAAAAGTTTTAGAAGGGTCTTCTAAAATTTGCTCTTATAGTTTTTATTCTTTTTCATATAACACTTAAATATAAAGATATCCTTTTCCTCCAGTAGATCTTTAATACTAGCAGAATCAACCAAGTCAGTAAGAGGACTCACATTTTGTTAAGACTAAATTTCTCAAAACTTTACTTCTGAGAAATTTATAATAAACATGCAAAAAATTCTAAGTATACTAAGTATATTTTATAACCAAAATGAGATAAAAATTTCCTTACTCAACTGAAAACTACAATTCCAAGTGAATTTAATGAACTACATTCATCTTGAAACAGAAACATCATAAAAAAAAAAACCTTGAATTATAAGTAAAACACAATAAAACAACAACAACAACAACCTGAAGTTCAAGCCTGACTCTTGAGCTAAGTGACTAGGCAAGTCCCTAACCTTCCTGAGGCAGACCACCTTTCCTAATATTGTGAGGTTACTGTGCTCATTAAGGAGGTTAGAGATCCAAAAGTGCTCTCATCCCTTAGCTAGGGTAAAGAAAATTGGTTTCAGACTCTTAGTCACATGGTAGGGGACTGGAATATGAACTGATATTGACAAATCCAGCTTAGGCAAACATTGGACAAACATTAAATAAGTGGGGAAGACAGAAGAAGTAAATTCACTATCTCTTACCCAGATTTGGCTAAGTCCTCTAAGACACATTAAACAAATACCAAACTGACACCCATACTACAAATGGGCTTTTTGACAGCTTTATAGAAACTGGATCACAATAAACTACTTATGATTAAATTTTTCTTTAATTGGTTAGCCTGGAAACTTTGCTACTGATTGCTATCTCCATGGGAAAATAGCTTCAAGGGCTAGCAGGGACTCTCTTCCCATTTTCTGGAATAATTAGAAAGTCTCTTTCACTCTTTGGTTCTGTGGTCATTCACATACATGTTATCAGATGAATGGACAGTCATATATTCAGTAATTATTTAACCACCTTTCACTTTTTTTTTTAGTCAAAATACATTCCTATTGGGGGCATGGCTCAAGTACAAGGCTCTGAGTTCAATCCCTAGTACCAAAAAAAAAAAAAAAAAAAAACCTATCACAATCTTGCTTTATCTACATTGCTCAACAAGGTATGTAGGACAAATACTATTCTTACCTCATTTTAAAGATGAGGAAACTGAAGTACAGAAGTTACATGACTTGTTCAAGGTCACAGGCAAGCAGAACAAGGATTTAAAGTCAGGTCTTTATTTCTCAGCCCTACACCCTTATCAGTCATATACTGCTTAGAAAAAGAGGGAGAGGGAAAGAAAGTATTGTTGCTTACTTTAGGCCTTATTTTAGAATTAATTTTTAATTATCTCTGGCCTGTGGATTTTCATTCATTTCATTCTTTACTGTTGCCATCAGATCAGAAAGTACAAATTGTTTTATTTAATCATTATTTCTTCCTTGTTACACATAGATGTCCAATTTTAAGTGTTTCATAACAAAGTGACTCAGTGACTAAGCCTGATCCACATTAGTCACTTGTTAAACTGTTACAGGAGATTCATGTAAAACTCTTGGTGGGAGTGGGGTGGACAGGAATAAACTTTTACCAAAAAGATGACTAAATTAAACATAAAAACTGAATGTGAATCTTACACATTTTTTCCTTTCAGTTTAAGCTGTGAGTTAGAAAAAAATGTGAAGAAAGTTATCTATCACCATTTATTCCAAGTTTAGATGGCTTGGAAGAAAGAGTTCACTAATTTAAATCAGCATATGGTGGATATTTCTACAGCAAAAAAAAGAAATTAAAGGCTAGGGATGTAGCTCAGTGGTAGAGTGCTTACTTAGCATGCAAGAGGCCCTGGGTTTTACAAAGAAAAAATCAGGAGAAAGAGAAGGGAAAGAAGAGAAGGAAGTTAAAAGTTAACAGGGCAGAACAGTAAGACTTTGCCTTTAAGCAGCACTTTTACCTCTCAGGTACTTTCACATCTTATCTTACTTTTAAAATCAAGATATCACTCTGAGATAGGCTGGGACAGATACTAAGCTGATTTTGCAAAACAACAGTCGAAGCAATTTGCTGAAGGTTACATAGCTATTCCATGGATAGGTACTGAAGAAAACTCATAGTTAAATTGAACATTAACACTGAACAACTTACTCTGTAACAGGATCATATGATACTGATACTATGTGTTATAAAGACAAAACACTTTAAATAGGATAAAGTTAAATAGAATTAAATTCCATGTTCTGATGGATTAATTCCACTACTGTTATAGACAATGTGGTACAACATATTCTAATTTCATCTATATTATTTATAGGTGCTTTTAGGAGCTCAAGAATTTCTTCCAAGAAAAACTGAGATGATATTTCTGATGACACTTCTAAAGACATGGTTCAATGACATCTTATACATCAAATTTAAATTCTGATTTTGCAAGAGGAAGATTCTCTGAGTACATCTAGTGCACTTAGAGTTCCCATTTAGTATTTTATGGGACTCTTTTGGCTTCTGTTTCATACCGGGGCTAAAATAAACTTCAGGGTGACAAAAGGGTAACCTGTTGGGCTGAGCAGACTTCTTGGTACCAATAGCATTCCAAGAACCACAAACAGCAGAAGCAACTGGAGGGCAGGTAAGGAAGCATGGGAGGCCTTGCAGATCCTGGTAGAAGGGAAGGTAACAAGCAAGCAAGTCCATGTGAATGTCTGGACTGTCACAAATAATTAAAGGAATAATGGAATTAAGAACAATTCATAATAACTGACTGCATTACTCTAGCTCACAAAGAAATGAAGTTTAAAAAGTTCCCATGTTTAAAACAACAAGTTGGCCATGAAGCTAAAGAAAGTGCTACTGTTGCTAGAAGAGCAATACTGACAGAGAGAAAACCTCTCCGTCCTCTCCAGGGCAGTTCACTGGGCACCAGCCCCACTGCAGAAGGAAAGCTTTTTCTTACCAGCACCACTGCACTCACGCAAGGCCTGGAAACACAAAACCCCCTCATGTGTGCCCCGTTTAGCTTCCCAGTCTCTTGCTTGTCAACCAACCACAAGATGATGCACATAACTGACAACTGACATGGTTCAAAAATCCAACACACTTTTCACGCCAATAAATACCAAAGATACCAAGAGTTTCTTAAAAATGAGTGTGACTAATGAAGTAAATAAAGATGACATAAAGAAGCAAACAAGATAGTTCAATAAACAGCCTAAGTATGTACTGTTGTACACAGAGAAATATGTTTCTCTGCAAATTTCCACAAATTTGTTACTTGAATGCCTTAATTAAAAAAAAAACAAAAAAAACCACAAGTTACTCCTGAATTAGAAACTGCAGTTTTTACAGTTTTCTAGTTCTTCTCTCTAGAATGATTCCCTCACCACTATTAATGAGCACATGTTAAAGAACACAATCTCTTTTCCTAGTTACATACACAAATAAATAAAGATATCAAGGAACTTCACAATTCCATTTACAATAGCCTCAAAAAAAAATCAAATACCTAGGTGTAAACCTAACAAAAGATGTGAAAGACCTCTACAAGGAAAACTATACACTTCTGAAGAAAGAGATTGAGGAAGACTATAGAAAAGTGGAGAGATCTCCCATGCTTATGGATTGGTAGAATCAACATAGTAAAAATATCTATACTCCCAAAAGTAATCTACATGTTTAATGCAATTCCCATCAAAATTCCAATGACATTCATTAAAGAGACTGAAAAATCTACTGTTAAATTTATATGGAAACACAAGAGGCCACAAATAGCCAAGGCAATACTCAGTCAAAAGAACAATGCAGGAGGTATCACAATACCTGACTTCAAACTATATTACAAAGCAATAACAATAAAAACAGCATGGTACTGGCACAAAAACAGATATGAAGACCAGTGGAACAGAATAGAGGACCCAGATGTAAAGCCACACAACTATAACCAACTTGTCTTTGACAAAGGAGCTAAAAATATACGATGGAGAAATAGCAGCCTCTTCAACAAAAACTGCTGGGAAAACTGGTTAGCAGTCTGCAAAAAACTGAAACTAGATCCATGTATATCACCCTGTACCAAGATTAACTCAAAATGGATCAAGGATCTTAATATCAGACCACAAACTCTTAAGTTGATACAGGAAAGAGTAGGAAATACTCTGGAGTTAGTAGGTATAGGTAAGAACTTTCTCAATGAAACCCCAGCAGCACAGCAACTAAGAGATAGCATAGATAAATGGGACCTCATAAAGCTAAAAAGCTTCTGTTCATCAAAAGAAGTGGTCTCTAAACTGAAGAGAACACCCACAGAGTGGGAGAAAATATTTGCCAACTATACATCAGACAAAGGACTGATAACCAGAATATACAGGGAACTTAAAAAACTAAATTCTCCCAAAATTAATGAACCAATAAAGAAATGGGCACATGAACTAAACAGAACTTTCTCAAAAGAAGAAATTCAAATGGCCAGAAAACACATGAAAAAATGCTCACCATCTCTAGCAATAAAGGAAATGCAAGTTAAAACCACGCTAAGATTCCACCTCACCCCTGTTAGAATAGCCATCATCAGCAACACCACCAACAACAGGTGTTGGCGAGGATGCGGGGAAAAAGGAACCCTCTTACACTGTTGGTGGGAATGTAGACTAGTACAACCACTCTGAAAAAATATTTGGCGGCTACTTAAAAAGCTAGACATCGATCTACCATTTGATCCAGCAATACCACTCTTGGGGATATACCCAAAAGACTGTGACACAGGTTACTCCAGAGGCACCTGCACACCGATGTTTATTGCGGCACTATTCACAATAGCCAAGTTATGGAAACAGCCAAGATGCCCCACCACTGACGAATGGATCAAGAAAATGTGGTATCTATACACAATCCCAGGCCGGGGATTAGGCCCAATCTTTTAGAGCACTAAGTTACACCCCAATTACCAGAGAAAATCCCTTCCAAGGAAAGAGGCTGGAAAGAACACAATCCCTGGCTCTTCCCAAGGTTTCCCGCTATCCACTCTGCTCTCCACAGGAATTCAGAATTCCTTTCAGGATACTGTTTGAATGTGGTCAAGGGATGATCATCCTTACAGAACTTCCTGAACAACCTTATGAATGAGTGCAATAAAAGTGTTTCACTTTCCATCCTTACCAGAACTCTGGGGCCTACATCGTCACCCCCACATACAGAGGAACTAAGGCTCAGAGCCAGAATTTAAACAAAGACTCCAACCCTTACTCTAAACTTCTTAGGTGTGTTTTCATTGTTTCTGTCAAACTAGTTCACTACGAAAACTATCGTGCAGCTGTTTTGTGTGCATGTGAAGAGGTTTTTGTGTCTTTATTGGACTAAGTGTGCTATATCACTAACTGAACAACTTAATTATAAAATTAAAAAACAACTGCCTTCAATCCCACACTGAGATGCATTAATCTCACAATGACTAATTTTACATTTGGTGAGCCGCCCCCCAGTTCAATCTGCTTGCCCACCTCTCTCTTGCAGTGACCCGTTTGGTACCTCAAGAGACAATGGAGAAAGACCAAATCTCAACCTCATCAATACTTCTGACTTACGGTGAAAAGTTGGTATTGGGAGAGACTAAAGTGGTTATCTAAAAATAAAGAGTTTAATGCTACATGTAGATGATGTCCAACAGCAGGACAACCCAGAGTTTGCTGTATTACAGAACAGTCCTGTCATTTAAATAATTCAAGCAGGTAGTGTCTAGATTTCCTGGTTCCACTGTGACAGAGGTGTTCAATAATCACACTGGCAGGCCAGTGCCTGACAGGAGTGTGTGGTGAACCTGACCTGTCAAAGATCTGACTGCTTTTCCTGACCCTTTTGCCCCTTCTCAAACTTCCTTTCTTCCTTTTGTCTACAACCTTTCTGTAAAAAAAGCCACCCTTCAGTCTACTCTGCAAATCCTACTCTTCTTTTCTTTTAAAACATTTCTTTCTCCTCCTCTCCCCAGTCATCACTCCACAGAGGGTCTTTGCATCCAACAGAGTCTGCAACAGCCAAGTACTTGCTGCATGTTTTTAACAACTTTCCCTCCTTCTTGTTTGCTGCTGAAATAATGTGTTATCTTTCCAGAAGCCTGGTCCTTAACCTGCCTTCTGCATAGAAGCATCTTTAAGGCCCATTTTTGGTGCACAGCCCCCTGAACCCGCCCCACTTCCCTGGATGCCACAAAACATTTCTCCCAAACTTAGCGCTTAGCTTCCTTTGTTCAATTAGGGGGCTGAGACTATAGCAGCATTTACCTAAGTAGGTTCTGTACAATATCAGTCTCTCCCCAAAAAGGTTTGTAGCTAGCTAAATACAGGAAATTTCTGAATATCCTCTTCCTTGGAGAATCACATTGCATAAAAGCATATTAAAGGCTTTGGAGTTCTTAAGGAAATTCTTTTTATGAAGCATTCCGCAAACTTATTTGACCACAAAATCCTATTCCTCTATACTTATTCACATCCTGATTAATTAGTATTATGGTGCAAACTTTTGATAATGCTGCATTAGAGGCACATTAAAGCCAACTAGAGTATAAATGTTTTATAGCTCTGATTAAAATCCAACACTTAATACCTACAAAACACTAAGCTGAATTTCTATAAACTGTGAAAAAAAGCCTCAATATGAAAGGCTCTCTACCTTTTAGCAGCCTTATTACTTGATAACCCAAGAGATTATCAAGAATATCTCCATTTTTTCCTACATAGGCAACTCAATTGGTGAAATTTCCATCCAGGACTTAATTCCCTCTGTATTCCACAAAATGCTACAAAACATGAATTTAGCTTGAGGATAACTGTACTGGGAGTTCTAAAGTACTGAAACAGCAATTAATTACCAATAATCACAGAAATAGACACACTCCAGGGCCAAGTAGCTGAAGAGTGAACTCTAAAGTTGGCTTTTTTCCTTGCTAAGTTCCACACCTGGGCAATGGTCCTACAGATGAAAGGCTCACAAATGATATGATTTATTTGAAAACTTTTTTTTTTTTTTTTTGAGACGAGGTCTCACTAAGTAGCACAGGCTGGCCTTGAACTGGTGACCCTCCTGCCTCAGCCTCCTGAATACTAAGATTACAGGTGTGCACCACCATGCTTGGCTCATTTGAAAATTTTGATGTGGAAAGTGTAAGAAGGTTACACCTCACTCTGGAATGCTCAGTGGCTGGGCAGGCAGTGGAGAAGAGGCAGGCTCCCAGAACTTCACCATCTGACTTCAAGAGGTTTTCACCAATTTCTGTCTCTTGTCATCTCACTTTCTTGGTAGGTCGCTGAAAACACAAATTTCTTCCATGTTCAGAAATCCTTCTGTCCTCAAAATATACAATCCTCGAACTACTTTCGCTCTTCTGCTTTTGCCAGTGATTCACAATGTCACAGACAGGGTGTATCTATATGTTCAGTCAGGAAGTCATTTTATCTATTAAGTTGCTGCATATGACCTAGAACTTCTTTCAGGAAACAGAAAATAAATTATTAGCTTTTTTTTTTTTTTTTTTTGGTGGTGGTGGTATAGAGTTTGAACTCAGGGCCTCACACTTGCTAGGCAGGCATTCTATCACTTGAGCCACTCTGCCAGCCCAATTAATAGCTTTCTAAGTGAGAAGTTCTTCCTAAATTTAGTTTAAATAAAGTGGCAATGCCCAACTTGCAAGATAACCTATAAGACTGTATGCTAAAGTACTAGAAGTGAAGGTAACTTTAAAGAAGTTAAATCAAAGTTGCTGAAGAGTGAAGGGTAAGAGGGCACAGGGAAGTGGTGTGTCAAAATCAGTTGCATAAATGACAGAGCTAAGGCAAATGATACCTTTAATCTACCTTGTACTTTTACTATCTCTAAGACTATGTTGGTTTCAGCACCTTATTGAAGTATATTTCTACTCTTTCTAACTCTCAACATGTACTTGTAAAAGGCAGATAACATTTCAGTTTAGCCTATCACTTAAAACCACAGGGCATAACATAAAGCATACCCATGTATTCATAGGATTTATTAAAAAAAAAAAACCCACAAAAGGGCCAATCTAGCATCTAACTGATCCAGTTAAGAAGAAAAATATCTCTCACCAGGTTTTTAGTAAAAATGTTATTACACTGATTTAGAAAACAAAAACAATTATGTGCCTGCAATCCAATTTAAATGCTTTAAAACCTTACATAAGCTACAAAATTCAAGTAGCACAAAAGAGAATTTTAAGGTAAATGAAGAAAACAAATATGATCTCGATTTTCTAATAAATTACCATGATAAACCAACAATACACAGGTAAAGGCTGACAATTCTTTTAAGATTTAAGGTTTGTTACAGTAAAAGCCCATAATTAAGGATTATGAAAAATACATGCCAAAGTAGAATGTGAATCTCAAGCTTTATAATTTTTGATAAGCCCTAATACTATAGCCATCAACTATACCAGAGTATACTTTATTATAGATTAGCAATAATTTATGAGACACATTTGAACCTGTTAGGAAACTTTATCATGAAATTTCATGGTTCTATCATTTTCACTACCAGAATTAAGATTATAAAAAAGTGTAAAGGTTATCCTTGTGGTAATGGTTAGACTTTTTACCATAGTCTACTTGGAAAAACATATTCCTGAAGATGTATTTGAGGATTCATTGAACTAAACTGGTATTCACCTTCCCGGCCTACCCTTAGAATTGGATAGGGTAAACTATAAATGCAGTTGAACACACTCATAAACAGAGAATGAAAAACACACATGACACTAACGCTAATGTTAATGGACTTAATTCACCCATCAAAAGACACCGCTTGACAAAATGGATTAAAAAAGAAGATCCAACAATTTGTTGCTTACAGGAGACTCATCTCACCGACAGAAATAAGCATATGCTTAGGATGAAAGGCTGGAAGAAGATTTACCAAGCCAATGGCCCCCGAAAACAAGCAGGAGTAGCAATACTTATCTCTGACAAAGTAGACTTCAAACCTACATTGATCAAACGAGATAAAAAAGGACATTCCATACTAATAAAAGGGGAAATAGACCAAAAGGAAATAATAATCATCAATCTGTACGTACCCAATGTCAACGCACCCAATTTCATCAAACATACCCTGAAAGACCTAAAAGCATATATAAACGCCAACACAGTGGTTGTGGGAGACTTTAACACTCCATTATCATCAATAGATAGGTCATCCAAACAAAAAATCAATAAAGAAATCCAAGATCTAAAATATGCAATAGATCAAGTGGACCTAGTAGATGTCTACAGAACATTTCATCCAACCTCTACACAATATACATTCTTCTCAGCAGCCCATGGAACCTTCTCCAAAATAGATCATATCCTAGGGCACAAAGCAAGCCTCAGCAAATATAAGAAAATAGAAATAATACCGTGCATACTATCTGACCACAATGCAGTAAAAGTAGAACTCAACAACAAAAGTAAAGACAAAAAACATGCAAACAGCTGGAAACTAAATAACTCATTACTTAATGAAGAATGGATCATCGATGCAATAAAAGGAAATTAAAAAGTTCCTGGAAGTCAATGAAAATGAAAACACAACCTACTGGAACCTATGGGACACAGCTAAGGCAGTCTTGAGAGGAAAGTTTATAGCCATGAGTGCATATATTAAAAAGATTGAAAGATCCCAAATCAATGACCTAATGATACATCTCAAACTCCTAGAAAAACAAGAACAAGCAAATCCCAAAACAAATACAAGGAGAGAAATAATAAAAATAAGAGCTGAAATCAACAAAATAGAAACCAAAAAAACCATACAAAGAATTAATGAAACAAAAAGTTGGTTCTTTGAAAAAATAAACAAGATCGATAGACCCCTGGCAAACCTGACTAAAATGAGGAGAGAAAAAACCCAAATTAGTAGAATTAGGAATGCAAAAGGGGAGATAACAACAAACACCATGGAAGTCCAGGAAATCATCAGAGACTACTTTGAGAACCTATATTCAAATAAATTTGAAAATCTAAAAGAAATGGACAGATTTCTAGATACATATGATCATCCAAAATGGAACCAAGAGGAAATTAATCACCTGAATAGACCTATAACACAAAATGAAATTGAAGCAGCAATCAAAAGTCTCCCCAAAAAGAAAAGTCCAGGACCTGATGGATTCTCTGCTGAATTCTATCAGACCTTTAAAGAAGAACTGATACCAACCCTCCTTAAACTGTTCCATGAAATAGAAAGGGAAGGAAAACTGCCAAACACATTTTATGAAGTCAGTATTACACTTATCCCAAAACCAGGCAAAGAAACCTCCAAAAAGGAGAACTATAGGCCAATCTCCTTAATGAACATTGATGCAAAAATCCTCAACAAAATAATGGCAAACCAAATTCAACAACACATCAAAAAGATTATTCACCACGACCAAGTAGGCTTCATCCCAGGGATGCAGGGGAGGTTCAACATACGAAAATCAATAAACGTAATAAACCACATTAACAGAAGCAAGGACAAAAACCACTTGATCATCTCAATAGATGCAGAAAAAGCCTTTGATAAGATCCAACATCATTTCATGATAAAAATTCTAAGAAAACTAGGAATAGAAGGAAAGTTCCTCAACATTATAAAAGCTATATATGACAAACCTACAGCCAGCATTATACTTAACGGAGAAAAACTAAAACCATTCCCTCTAAAATCAGGAACCAGACAAGGATGCCCATTATCTCCACTCCTATTCAACATAGTACTGGAATTCCTAGCCAGAGCAATTAGGCAAGAAGAAGGAATAAAAGGAATACAAATAGGTAAAGAAACTGTCAAAATATCCCTATTTGCAGACGTCATGATCCTATACCTTAAAGACCCAAAAAACTCTACTCAGAAGCTTCTAGACATCATCAATAGCTATAGCAAGGTAGCAGGATATAAAATCAACATAGAAAAATCATTAGCATTTCTATACACTAACAATGAGCAAACTGAAGAAGAATGTATGAAAACAATTCCATTTACAATAGCCTCAAAAAAAATCAAATACCTAGGTGTAAACCTAACAAAAGATGTGAAAGACCTCTACAAGGAACTCTATACACTCTGAAGAAAGAGATTGAGGAAGACTATAGAAAGTGGAGAGATCTCCCATGCTCATGGATTGGTAGAATCAACATAGTAAAAATGTCGATACTCCCAAAAGTAATCTACATGTTTAATGCAATTCCCATCAAAATTCCCATGACATTCATCAAAGAGATTGAAAAATCTACTGTTAAATTTATATGGAAACACAAGAGGCCACAAATAGCCAAGGCAATACTCAGTCAAAAGAACAATGCAGAAGGTATCACAATACCTGACTTCAAACTATATTACAAAGCAATAACAATAAAAACAGCATGGTACTGGCACAAAAACAGACATGAAGACCAGTGGAACAGAATAGAGGACCCAGATATGAAGCCACACAACTATAACCAACTTGTCTTTGACAAAGGAGCTAAAAATATACGATGGAGAAATAGCAGCCTCTTCAACAAAAACTGCTGGGAAAACTGGTTAGCAGTCTGCAAAAAACTGAAACTAGATCCATGTATATCACCCTATACCAAGATTAACTCAAAATGGATCAAGGATCTTAATATCAGACCACAAACTCTTAAGTTGATACAGGAAAGAGTAGGAAATACTCTGGAGTTAGTAGGTATAGGTAAGAACTTTCTCAACGAAACCCCAGCAGCACAGCAACTAAGAGATAGCATAGATAAATGGGACCTCATAAAGCTAAAAAGCTTCTGTTCATCAAAAGAAGTGGTCTCTAAACTGAAGAGAACACCCACAGAGTGGGAGAAAATATTTGCCAACTATACATCAGACGGACTGATAACCAGAATATACAGGGAACTTAAAAAACTAAATTCTCCCAAAATTAATGAACCAATAAAGAAATGGGCACATGAACTAAACAGAACTTTCTCAAAAGAAGAAATTCAAATGGCCAGAAAACACATGAAAAAATGCTCACCATCTCTAGCAATAAAGGAAATGCAAGTTAAAACCACGCTAAGATTCCACCTCACCCCTGTTAGAATAGCCATCATCAGCAACACCACCAACAACAGGTGTTGGCGAGGATGCAGGGAAAAAGGAACCCTCTTACACTGTTGGTGGGAATGTAAACTAGTACAACCACTCTGGAAAAAAATTTGGAGGCTACTTAAAAAGCTGGACATCGATCTACCATTTGATCCAGCAATACCACTCTTGGGGATATACCCAAAAGACTGTTACTCCAGAGGCACCTGCACATCCATGTTTATTGCGGCACTATTCACAATAGCCAAGTTATGGAAACAGCCAAGATGCCCCACCACTGACGAATGGATTAAGAAAATGTGGTATCTATACACAATGGAATTTTATGCAGCCATGAAGAAGAACGAAATGTTATCATTCGCTGGTAAATGGATGGAATTGGAGAACATCATTCTGAGTGAGGTTAGCCTGGCCCAAAAGACCAAAAATCGTATGTTCTCCCTCATATGTGGACATTAGATCAAGGGCAAACACAAGGGGATTGGACTATGAGCACATGATAAAAGCGAGAGCACACAAGGAAGGGGTGAGGATAGGTCAGACACCTAAAAAACTAGCTAGCATTTGTTGCCCTTAACACAGAGAAACTAAAGCAGATACCTTAAAGCAACTGAGGCCAATAGGAAAAGGGGAACAGGTACTAGAGAAAAGGTGAGATCAAAAAGAATTAACCTAGAAGGTAACACCCACGCACAAGAAATCAATGTGAGTCAATGCCCTGTATAGCTATCCTTATCTCAACCAGCAAAAACCCTTGTTCCTTCCTATTATTGCTATACTCTCTCTACAACAAAATTAGAAATAAGGGAAAAATAGTTTCTGCTGGGTATTGAGGCGGGGGAGAGGAAGGGGGCGGAGTGGGTAGTAAGGGAGGGGTTGGGGGCAGGGCGGAGAAATGAACCAAGCCTTGTATGCACATATGAATAATAAAAGAAAAATGAAAAAAAAAAAAGAAAAAAAAAACCACACATGACTACTACTGGGTTTACTCTTTACTTCATGTCAGGACTAACCTCTACTTACAAAGCAGGATGTCAATAGTGAAACAATTCACATGGCCAATGCCATGCTTGCATCACCAGGCACAGTACCTAGCATGTGGTAGGCACCCCAAAATTTCTTAATGAATGAATCATTGACCAATCTTAGTTTCTCCAAAATCTACATAGTTTAATTTCCTATATATAAGGCCAGGCCTTCTCGGGCCTAATATTCTCAAATTAGACATTCTGAGTGATCAAGGCACTCAAACTGCAATATCAAGACAATCGAAAATAAGGTGCTTCCATTTGCTACAGAAGCCATATACAGAAGTCACCTAACACACTGCCCATGCTGAGACTCACCTGACTCTCACCTGAAATCTCCCTTTCTCAGAAAGGAATCTCCTAACCACCCTCAAAAGAGTTATTAAATCTCCCCGAATGCCTTGTTCTCCCTGTGCAGCATACACAACAGTAATTAAATAACATGTGAATTGCTCTTGGTTAAATGTTTGGCTACTGTTCTACACTTCAGACATACGCAGATGAAGGTCACTTGATGACTGACTTCAGACATACGCAGATGAAGGTCACTTGATGACTTCTTGCACCTAGAAGTACTTGGCACACAGGTGTCTAGTAAGCATTTATTCAACAAACATTTAGGGTCAAAACTCAGCCAATAGTGTTCCTTCAAATGTATTCAAATAATAAGAGCTTAGAAAGCAAGGAGAAGAATATCAGACCATCAGAAATTTAATGTTAAGAATACCACTTTGTTCTTAACTCAAAACTGAGAAAACAACTTTTCCCCAGCAGTTAACAGTGACAAAGGAAGTAACTGTCTCATTTTTGTATGCATCTGTGTATCGTTTTATAGCTCTCTAAACACCTTCATCACAGGTGTGTTCTCATCACAGAAAGTCTCCAAACAGTTCCTACACAGTTCTTTGAGATTTTTATGTGGAATTTACAAAGAATTCACGCATATACCCTGAAGTTTTTGTAAATGTCTTAGAGACTACCTGAGACATTTTAGTGCTCACTGCACCATATTTCCTTAAAGCAAACTTGCTGGATCCAAGTACTAAGTTTTTTTAAACTTCAGGGCACTGAAATGAACACTGATTCCTAACCGAATCACCAGGCATTATGGAATAGCAGCCCTATTTTCTCAAGGGACAAAGGAACGCAATCTGAGAGCATCTACAAGCTGACAAAGGGACTTCCCAAGGAATTGTTGGTAAAATAATCCAGACTTCTAAGGTTCCAAAGTAAACATCCAAAACCTCTTCAGAGATGCAACACCTTCAGAATTCTGTCAAGGTTGATAGTAGAAGAGATGTTTGTTCAAATACTAAACAAACAATGGCTAAAAAGGTTTTTAAAAACCTTTCTATCAGTATGTGGAAACTTATTATCAGAAAGACCAGAGTGATTCACACACTACTGTAGCACAAGTACTGTAGCTTCCAAGTCTATGACAGAGCAGAGGGTTAAATGGGACTCATATGATTTCCATTATCTGCCCTCTTTCATATTAACCTGACTTAAAACAGCTCTTCATTTCAGAGACCATGAAGCCCCCCTTCTATAACTTAAGAAGCCTATATCTAATCCTATATAATTTTCCAATTTCAGAGCAGGACATATCAAAGCCAATAAAAGTATTTTGAAATAAAGTGAGCAAAACGAAGTACTTGTTTTTTAGAAAATATTTGTTCCACCTTTCCAAAGAGTCCTGTTTGGAAATCTGGATTTGCACTAATATAATATCTGACATTATGAATGCCAAAGTGTGTTGATATACATTATCTAATCTGATTCACATAATAATCTTGTGAAATAGGCCAAGAATTTTACAGATGAAGGACAAGAAGTTCCAATAGGTCAAGTTTCTTAACCAATGATCATAACTTAGAAAGTGAAAGAACTCATATTTATAGAGTTTCTGATCCTTGGACCACTGCTATTTCTACAGTACTAGACCATCCTAGCTCCTCCTGAGCTGTTGTTCCTTCTCTATACCTCACCAAAACAACTGATAAGACAGCCATGTCCATGACTTTAAATACGGAAAGTCAAGTCAAACACCTCCCTCAAAAATAACAACCATATCCCATTGAGTCCAATGACTGACTGCATGACTCAGAAACCTTATAAAATTATGATTTCCAATTTTCGGGCTTGTATCAAGCTTGCAAAGACAGCATAATTTGTATTACAAAAAGAAAAGAAACATGTTTTCTCCTCCTATGAAAGACCAGGAGACTGATAAGCATCAGAATTCCTAAATCTATTTGCTCCATAGTCTAGTGTGAAAAGTAGGAAAAAAACCTAAATTATACTCTTCCATATTGAGTACGGTGAGGGTACTGGGGTGACCTCAAGATGAAAGAAATGCTGTTAACTACCAAATGTGCAGAGGTTGGGAATTTGTGTTTACCATTTTTTTTCCCAAAAAAATTAGTGACTCAGTTGATTGAAGGGGAAATGAGTTCAAGTCTTTGTTATAAAATTACCTTAAGTATCTCTGAATTTTAAAATAGGAAAAAAATCAACAAATTTTTTACTTCAAAATCATGTTTATCAATAATATACTCTATGCTGTTACATTTGCACAGTATGAAAGTTAAAGATAGTTATCAAATAACCTTCTTAGAATGTAAGGATCAAAGTAAAATTGACCCACGTAATAAGCCTGACTCTGGTCTTTGGTAGTAAACACACTTTACTTTTTCTATAAAGTCAGCCATGTTCTTTTAGGTCAGTGGTTTTCAACCTTGAATATGTATCGCAATGAGCTTCTAAAAATTCTGATACCCCAACCCTGCTCTAGACTGTGAGAGTAGAATAGGAACAAGTAGTTCTATGATTCAGCCAGAATTAAAAACTACTGGTCTAGCTGGGTGTGGTGGCACATGCCTGGTACATCCCAGCACTTGAGAAGAAGAGGCAAGAGGATCACGAGGTGGAGACCAGTCTCAGCTATGTAGTGAGAC
Source organism: Castor canadensis (assembly GCF_047511655.1). Lineage (NCBI taxonomy): Eukaryota > Metazoa > Chordata > Mammalia > Rodentia > Castoridae > Castor > Castor canadensis. The sequence goes on along the minus strand of NC_133388.1, from coordinate 183,264,624 downwards.
CTTGTCTCAAAAAAAAAAAACCAAAAAACAAAAAATAAAACAAAACAAAAAAACCTGTGGCCTATGTGCTTTGTTACCCACTTTCAAATATGGTATCAACATAATGTCATCTTCATACTTTCCTATGGCAGAAATAGGCATAAGACTAGGTAGGACTAAAAGTCACAATGGTTGGAAACATTGGAATTTTATAAATGGAGTGAATTTATTACTTAGATATAAGCAGATATTCTTAAAGTTAGTCACGAATATCACACTTAAAAAATATTATTCATTTAAAAAACACAGAAAAACATCATACAACTTTATAATGCTCATTTTATTGGCTTAAGTATAAAACAATAGTTAAAATTTTATCTCCCACTGAACAGTAGCTGATCTGGTTAAATATTTGATTTTTGGAATTTTCCCATCGTTATAAGTAAGAAAAGGCAAATAAAGAAACCAGAAGTACGAGACACCCTATTACACAGGTATATGAAATCAGTTCAACAGGGAGTTTCCATTCTCCGAGGACAAAGGGCTTCTCAGAAACATTACTGCAATCAGATTGCTCACTTCTTACTCAACACAGTACTACTAAAAAGGATGTTGCTATGTTCCCACCTTAACTGCCTTGTGTGTTGTTCCTGTGACAGCTGGACTCGACAAAGATAAGTTTGGCTTCTAGAAAAACAGAAATGCCAAGTTTCTTTATTTTTAAACCTGCTCTAAACTCTTCCTTATTATCTGATTCTAAGAATTTTGCAATAGACACCTCTAAGTTAAAGGTACAGCATGTGCAACTACACCTTATCTAAGTTCTATGCATAAGCAAGTAAATAGGTTATTTGTAATTTTTAGCATTTTATAGAAATCTGCTCATATTCGAAGACAACTTACATTAAAAATTTTGAGACAAAATGCAAGACAACCTAAAGTGGATTTAATATACTAAATATGTACATGACCTAGCTGGGAAAATATCTAAGATTCTTACTCTGTGAGACTTCCTGATTAAGAGGAAATTAAGAGGTGCTACAATAAGGGTAATGAAATATTAAAGGTTAGGAATGAATTTTGATTCTAAGCTTCTATTTCTAGGTCAGTGAGTGGCATAAACTTACATGATTTATTGTAGATTGAACGGCCTTAATGTAATGGTTTAGTTCCCGATCCATCATCGCAAATTCAACCATCGCCCTGTCCATACTATATTCACTGCTCACTTCAGCTGAAATAAAACATAGAGGGTGCAATTATGACTTTCCACTTAAAATGCTACATCAGGAAAAAGTTGAAGCAATATAATCATATCAGCCAATTCTCTAAAGTTTGCAAAAGTACTTATGTATTTTTTAAATACCTCTTCAACATATGCCTGCTTTAATAAAAATTCTCAGAATACACTCAGTAGAAAGAAGGCTCAAAGGCAGCATTGGGGGATGGAAAGAAAAACACTCTTGTTTTTCTCAGGAGTTCCATGCTGAGCTGGTTATTGTATGATTTTTACCATCATGATACCTCTCTCAGCTCAGTTCCCTCATCCTTTGGGTCAGTCCAATATACATCTGCCACACGAACCTCACAGGACTGTTCAAGATCAAATAAATATCAGATATAACAGGAAGAAGAAGAAAAAAAGATAAATTTCCTTAAAAGCAAGAGTCACAAGATAGTAAGAAACACTCAGGGAAAAAAATCTAGGAAAAACTGAAAGAGAGAAGTGGGGCAACAGAACACCAAAGTTGAATGTGCACTCGCCATAAACTAGGAACCCCACTCAGAGGTATAAATATGAGCCAGGAGTAATCCTGCCCTGCTCCTCAGAACTACAAGGACCTCTGTCTTGGTGCTTAAGGAAGAGAAGGGAGAAAGAGACATAGCAGAACAACACAAAACATCCTGTTTCTAAAAAACTGGCCACAAGTCAGCCCTTCTAGATTTGTAGCCTGGGTTTCCCTGACCTGAGTGGTCCAGGGACCTGAAGCTTTACTCTTGGTCTGACTGGTGGCATCCATAGGTATCTGGCAGATGGCATGAATCAAGTGGTACAGCATCTACTTCACAAGTGTGAAGCCCTGAGTTCAAACCCCAATAATGCAACACCACCCCAAAAGTAAGAATCAATACAAAAAGTTCCACAAATGTTTGTTATTGCAATAATCCATCAGTCACAGTAAGAAACAACTATGCTGACAGTGTTTAAAAAAATTTAGAATATCCTCAAAGAACAGTTTACAAAAGGTGATGAGAGATTAGAAAAGCAAAGTAATGTTCTTAAAAGTGCTTTTAAACTGTTTTTTTCTAAGCCCTAAATATATAACTTAACATATCAGGAAAAGATAGAGAACATCAGACTGGATGTGGTGATTCACACCTGTAACCCCAGTTACTTTAGAGGTGGAGATAGGAGGATTGCAATTTAATACTAGTCTGGGGGTAAAAAAGTTAGCGATTACCTCAAAGAAAAAGCTGGGCATGGTGGCACACACCTGTAGTTCCAATTACATGGGAGGTATAGGTAGGAGGATCAGGGTCCAAGGCCAGACTAGGTAAAAAGCATGATGCCCTATCTGAAAAATAAGTAAAACCAAGTAGTAGAGCCCTGCCTAACAGGGGCAAGGCCCTGAGTTCAAACCCCAGTACTACCAAAAGAAGAGACGGGAACAGAGAAGAGTAAGAACACATTGGATTGTAACTTTAACCTTAAAAAGAATGAATGAAATGAAAATAAAGTTGACTTACTTAAATCATACTCACGAATGCACATAGTCAAAGAATTCAAATAATTTACCATTACTTCTTGTCTGGTCTAAAGAATAGTATCACAGATCATCCCACAGTCATGGAATAAAAAAAAAAATCCATGTACATTTAGTTTTTAAATTATGCTTTAATTTGACAACAGTCAATTTTAAGTATTGTCTAGGCAATGTCTCCTGGATTGACATACTGCCAGCAGAATCCTTCTTAGCTTTTAACAGGCAGACATGTACATGTACCTCAATGTAAGCTTTTCCTAAGGGGAATGGCTGATAAGAAAAATCTGTATTTGCAATTGTCAAATTAAATACATTTTTAATATAATGGGGCATGAGGAGAGTCTCAAGTCACATTTCCTTAGACCACCAGAGTCAGTGGGTCAATGGTTGGAAAATGTCCAGGTGTCAACAAAGGAAACATGCTACTGAGATATTGGATATTGCTAATATCAGCATAACTACATTGTTACAATGTAGAAACTGTTTGTTAAAAATCATACTAACTGATGATCAGGAAGAAAATTTTAAACCACTTATGACCCTATATAATGACCTGTTATGTTTATGTGTATATATGTATATATTTATGAGTATATGTATGTATACATACATATACACATACACACATATATATACATATATATATACAGAAATATATATAGAAATAAATATATATCTACATTGCAGTGTTGGGGATTGAACCCAGGGCCTCAGAATGTGAGTTATAACTCACAGGTATTTACAGCATTTTATGTTTCAGATTATGGGCTTTTGGTTGACCTATAATTTAGCTTACTTTTTCCATTTAAAATAATAAAAAAGAAACAGTGCCCTGGGTTCACAGAAGTCTGATCTACTTTAAAGAAAGTCACTGTGTTTTCAAATATCTAATATTAAAGGCGCATCTGAACTAAACAGAGATCAACTAAAGGATGTACTGGGAGCAGAAGTCTTTGAATCATAAGAAATAACATTTGTTAGGGCTTAAGTCAACTGATACACTGTTGGTAATCTTCCTCTGGAATCCAAAGAGTTCATCTTTGAAAGCACTCAGAATATGCCTGAGAGTTTACAAAATAAAACATACAGGACAATTGTTCTCATTACCAAGGTCTCATAGATGCTAGTAAGAACTGAATCAGATAGAAATCTGAAATACCAAGCCAAAGAGACCTTCCTGCAAGAGAGAAAGGAGGGGGAGGGAGGCTGGGTCACATTTGATGTCATGAAGCCTAAGGGAAGCATCTTTGAAGTACAACAGTGGCTTCTAGGCAGCCTCAGCAAAGGCTCCAGAATCATACAGCTTGTGAAACAAAGGGAAGGGGAAACACCAGAAGGGCCCAGTCCTAAAAAGAACTGAGCATCCTGCCTGCCACAGCTGGGAATAATGCCCAACCACGTAACTCTGGTCTCTGGGTCAGCTGCAAAAAAGAGGCTAGAGAAGCCAGAGATCAGAATGAGGAGAAACTTCCACAGTTGTGTCTCACCAACAGCTCATGAGGATATCCAAACCAAGTTCCCACTTACTACTATTTTTATAATTCTTTTTTCTTCTCGTTAACCTGTATTTTCTTTTTTTGTAATAACAAAGCTGCTTTTGTGTGTGTTTCAGAAATAAGAAGCTAGGAAGGGTAAGATGGGGAAAGAAGAGCACAGTGTTGCCAGAAAACCGCAACAGGCCCCTCAAAGCCCCTGGAGACTTTCAGAGGGGAAAACAGAGATACACAAATGCAAGTAGAGTTGGCTGTTCACTAGTGTCTGGGATGGGGCAGAAGTGCAGAGACTGACCAGCTAGAGGCTCCATGCCACTTCATTCTGTAGCATCAAAATTCTCCCCCATTTTTACAGAAAGCCCTTCCTGAGGGCTTCAACCAACACATCCTTGAAGGGCTGAGCTCAAATCCCACCTGCTTTGAAATAATTCCAATCTAGAAAAATCTCTGCTTTCATTTAACTTAACACCCACACTTGGTGTTTTGGTACCATAAACAACACTTTCTTGTTTGCATTTGCCTCGTTTTTCCAGTTTTCAATCCATAGTGTTCTTGAGATCCATCAAGGAATTATAGAATTAATCTTTCTCCAATATTCTTCTAAGGCCATTTTTCATCAATTTGAAAGTTAAACTTTCACCACACAATAAATTGTCTGATCTCAGATACTAACCTGAATTAAAAATGTAAAGAGGATGTGACACATATATTCATTTGCTTACTGTATTTCCATTGTGATTTTTTTCTATTAGGAATAAGTCAGTGCCAGCACTGGAGAGTCGGAGGAAGCAGAATCACACAGATGTTACAATCCTCAGAATGAATCTCAGAGAAGAAAGCATTCCTGTGCCACACCTCTGCACACAGCACTGGAGAAGTTTGGTGCAGATGATAAAGCAAGGAAAGTAATGACCAAAAGATAGGATGGACAGACAGACAGACACACACACACATACACTGACAATAACTGAACACTTCATTATATACCAGCACTATGCTGAGCACATCATGTTTATACTAAAACTCAAGGCAACATTAAGAGATGGATAGTTTTTACTTGTACTTTACAAATGAGAAAACTGCTTTCCAAGTACAAAGTTTGGATGCTGCTCTCTTATGCAAAAAATATGTTTAAGTACAAGAAAAAGGCAAGTACCTCCAACTCCTTCATGAATATCCAGGGAACCAATCCTCAGGCTGGAGAAAGTCAATGGCTCTAAACTTCAGTGTGGCTCCATGGTAATGCATAAAGCAACACTTCTCAGTAGGACACTGTGCAATGCACTCAAAGGCAATCAGACCTGATCCTGGAAAGTTCTTTCCAAATTCCCTAAATAGAGAAAACTGATCACGAATGCTTTTTTTCTCCTTTTAGAAGGATAGTAAGTTTTAGCCAGGTGTGGTGGTACACACCTGTAATCATAGCAGTCAGAAGTCTAAGGCAGGAGGATTGTAATTCAAGGCCAGTCTGAGCTACACAGTGAGACCCTCACAAAAAAAAAAAAATAGTAAAGAAGACATTTTAGCACGCTGGAAAGAGCAGAGACAATCTGAAGTGCTATGAAAGCAATCAAGTCACCCATTAGATGCTGGGAGAAGCAGCCAAGTTTGGTTGCTCAAAGGTCAAGGCTATCCTAGGCCAAGAACACAAGCAACCACGTAGATGGAAGAAGCTACAGACTGACTGCCAGGCAGCAAACGAAGGGCAGCCATAGAGACAGTCAAGGGGAAGGGAAAAGTCCTGAAAGGACTCATGTTGCAGATTCTTCTGAGCAGAGCTCACAGTCAAAACTCATTTTAATTACCTGACTGCACCACCACTCCCCCATTCTATGAGTATTTATTTAGTAGCGGTAATCAAATGAACTTAAGTGACATATGTGAACACTCATTTACAAGCCAGTACGTACATGGAAAAGTTTTATAGGGGAGATTTTGGGGCCTCTGGGAGACCTGTCACCTGGCACACTGATTAAGAAATTGTTTCAAGAAGTTAGTACAATAACTAGTTGAAATATGTCCCCCACCCCAGGCCCAGCAAATCATGTCCAGAGGGCACAGATAATCCTTGATTTACATCATAAAATTCTGTTTCTATAAGTATGCCACTGCTAGGACTATTCTACAAACCAATGACCCTGATCAGTACTCCCCAAACACTAGGACAAACCACTGTAGATTGATAACTATATTACCTGACTTTGAAGGTGTTATTTAGACAGAAAGAGCCATAGAACTAAGCACATCCTTTAAAGATGGCTTCTATTTTCATTTCTCCTACTCAGGGGAAAATCTTAGAAAAATAAAGAATGATAATCACTGAAGGAGGGCTTCTTTTTTAGATGGAAGTGTTTCTATATTTGTATAACTCATGAAGTCTCTGCATGCATGAAGTTGGCCTGTTTATGATTTTCCTAAAGTCAGACAAACCTGTAATTATGCAATCTAAGCAACCATACTATTCATTAGACACATCACCTGTTACTCAATGCCAAAACGCACAAACTTCTAACTACTACTATTCGTGTTGAATAGGCATTAAACATACATAATCAGTAGAACGTTAAAGAAAATCAGGTCATTTTGTCTTGTACTCAAAAACAACTTAAAATAAAACTCATGAGATTTTAATGAAAGAAAGATGATGGCTGAGGCAGGAACAAGTATGAAAGAACAAAGGCAAAATAATAACAATCAATGCTGACTGTCTGAATGTGAAAGGCCAGGGACAAAATGAGAAGAGATACGCCTGAGAAAGAAGAGACAAAGTAGCTATTTTCAACACACTGGATCTCAGGTAAGACACAGTGCAGGCCACCTATGGCTAGAAGCTGTAAGTAGTAAATAGGCAGCAGGCCAGTAGCACTGTGCTCGTTCTTATGTAGCACAGCATAGACACATAACAGTTGTTTCCGATTCAGTTCCAGCACTGTCTAGGGTCTGTTCACACCTCATTTGCACAACATAATTTTCTAGGCCATAGATAAAAAGCAACAGCAGATGGGTGAGCAGAAGATCCATTACTTTGGAATCCTCAAATCCAGGTGGGCATGATCAATATTCAATCAAACTTTTATTCCAGAGCACCAATCAGTTTATGGAAAATGGAAGGTAAGCTTCCTGACCAACTATTCTAATTAGAGCCCTTCTGGGACTGGAGAGAAATACACTCCCCTGAGGCCCTGTCCTGAGTCTGGGGAAGCAGAGATGAAACAGGTCCTGCAATATATGGTACCCAGAGCCAAGTAAGATCCCTCATCATCCCCCAGGTCTTCAGTGGAGGAGATGAAAATCAAGACATTTGTTCTCTTTCTCCCCCAGCATAGCCAGACACATCCGCCTCCACTGCCTCTCTACACTTTCAGGTGTCTTTCTGCTTGGCTCTGCCATTTGCTATTATCTCAGCTACAATGCCCTCTTCAAGAATCCTCCCTAATCTCCAGAATAGGACCAAATACCTCACTCCTTACAGATCCATAAACCGTCTTTATCTTTACAATTAGAACACATGTGTGCACACTCACATGACAGAGGCACACCCTGAAGACAAATTTCACCTACTTATTCCTTCCACCTTTGCATCTCTGATTCAATTACATAGTTTTGCCCATGGTCAAGCTGTTTCCTGAATTTTGTCCTGAACAAATAAAAATTGCAGAATCAGGTATTTTTTATTCTGCAAAGCCAGGCAGGTCTGAACAGGAACACTACCAATTATATATAGTTGATTAGATTCAACACCATTTTTTATTAGTGAAATACCAGGCTTTGTCTTAACAAAGCAGACACTTAGTGTTGTTAAGTGTTGTTGACTCCAATTCAAAATGACTCATATACTGAGAAGGGTCTGATAAACATTAAATGTCATAAAGTACATATAACCATTTTGGCAAAGAGAAAGGAAGAAAAGGGGCAGGATCTTGCCTTATTATATTTTAAGTTTCTAAAGACTAAGCAGGACCTGTAGTAGAAAGATTTTTATTTCTGATTTAGGGAGCATTTCCTAATCTCTTCAAATTAGAACTTTAATCTTCTATATCTTATAAGCAAAGGTATTTACTTGGGGGTGGGGGTGGGAGGAGATAAACTCAAGTAAATGACAGTATAAAGTATACGCTGAACCTCTCCCCACCAAAACCAAGCAAAAACAAAAATACCCTTCCTCTCTGAAAACAGCTCCAGTTATCTCTAGCAATATAGATCTACACACATACCTACCTGTGTGTGTGTGTGTGTGTGTGTGTGTGTGTGTGTGTGTGTGTGTGTGTGTGTGTGTTTCCTGGCAGCCTGATATTAAGCAATCGTTATGTATTCATCAGGAGTTGAATTTAATGACTTACTCAGTACTTGAGCAATATTTAATAGAAACTTTGTTTCTTCTCACTACCCTGTACTTCAAAGTTATAATTAATCCTCCACATAGATATGAGTGTGGTAAAATTAAAACTAAACCCCCATTGTATAACTGCCTCCCACTGAAGTTAAGAGTGAGGAGTGTAGCAGTATACGGCACAAGCTAGTGAGCTGCTGGTTTCTTTACAAATGCAGTGACTAGGGGAGAAATCCTCAAGAAGTTTTTGCCTTTGCAGTCCACTTTACTCCCCTCTCACAGTTCTTTGACCATGTACAGAGGAGAGAAGCTGCATAATGCAGAACTAAAAAAGCAGCTGTGGAATCAGGGCTCTCCCAATCTGGGGTATTTTGCTTGTTGGCTATGAGGTCTTTGGCAAGTTGCCTTACTAGAGTGTCTGTATGACAGGTACAAGAGCAGTACCTAATTCATAAAGTTCCTACCAGCGCTGAGTGCGATCACATAGGTAAAATGATCAGTACAGAGCCTGGCCAACAGCAAGCACTAGCAAAACATTATCTGTTGTTCTAACTATTACAGAATGGATAACTGATCTGTAAGTATAATTAGTCTAAATCTTGAAAGCATTTTGCCCTTGGAACTAAAAAATACCAAGTGCTGTTGGTTCTAATTCCCAAAGTACTAAGGTGAACTCATGGAATGCAGTGCCCAAAGAGAAGCTTGGTAAATAGTGCGCTCCTCCCCAAGTTCAGAACTCCTACTTCGAAAACGCTCATTGAACACTTACTACATGTCAGGCAAAGGGAAAAATGCTTTGAAGCGGCGGCGGGAGGGGGGGTGGGGGTGGGGGGTGGGGTGGGCAGCAAACACAGCCACAGAAGGCAGGAAAGGTTTAGCAGGGGAGGGTGAATTTGAGCTGCCTTGAAGGATAAGCAAGTTGTTCACCAGACTAGAGTAAATGTCTTCACTGCTCCTCACTGAGACTGACTCAGAGCTAAAACGGTCAAATGAAAACACTGAAAATCAACACAGAAATCCATGGCTTGAACAAAGGAGCAAATCACCACTGGATGCTGACTGCATACCAGGTATGGTGAGCACACTACCTCATCTAGTCCCATGTGACAACGTGAATTGCGTATGATTAAACATATTCCAGAGAAAAGGAAACTGATGCTTACAGAGGCTGTACCATCTGCCAGGCCTGAGTTAAGAAACAGTGGGGTTATGACTGTCCTGTCAGACTTAAAGTTCATATGGGAGACACATGCCAGAGCGCCTGAAATACTACACAGAAATAAAATATTCATCATGCCAAAGTCATGGAACAATGAACCAGTTGTTCCCTGTCGAAAGGGACTCTCCTAAAATTCCCTTCCTTCAAGAGAGGGAACGTGAATGACTGACTGGCTGGCTGACTGCGCTAACGCAGACTAATGGAGAGCAGGACAACCCTCATCACATACACAGATATTCCTTAGAGTGCTTGTCAGTATTCTATACACTACCGTGATAAAAGTATAGCTCAAAGTCTTGCTTGAAATAAATTCCATGATTAATTTAATTCATAGAATCATAGAAATCAATGTCTGCTAGTCATTAAAAGCACTGTGGTCATCTATCACTTTAAAACACATCCACAGATCCCTTTTGGTTACCTATTATAAGGTCCTTAAATCTTAAGGTCAGTCAAGTCTTTCATTTTACTCAAACACTTTTTCTATATCCTTCTTACCTGTTGCTCCCTGGTAGATTGGGAAGAAATAGTAAATTCAAGTTCAGCATTTCCCAACCAATATAATTTCAATAGCCATCATTTCTCTTTGGTGTACTAAGTCTTACCTATATAGTGAGACTTGGAGACCCAGCAGGTAGCTTAAGGAACAGAGCTTGCATTTGACTCTGGTCCAATACCAAAGCTCTCACATGAAAGACAAAAGAAGTGAGGCTTAACCCTCATTGCTACTGAGAAAATTAAATGAGAATGATGGTCAAACATTCAGCATGAGGACTCAAACACAGAAGGCTCTTCATATATGGATGCTATTTAGTTGTACTGACTGTACTGTGCAATATTCCCAATATGTATCTTCAATCTCACTTACAGTAGTATCTACTGAAGCATGGGGTTTCCCCACCCAGTTTACAAAATGTTTTAAAATGAATAAAGTATATGAGTGAAAAATTCAAATACAATAGTGTGGCACTTCTGATCTCAAAATCTCCAATCTCTCCAAAGAAGCAACCAGTGCCATGAATGGAAACATTCTAGATATAAGGCATCCTCTTCTAAAAGGACTACAGAACTTAAAATACTTACAGAAAGAGCAAATGTAAGGAATTTAAAAAATGACAAAACCTGAGGAGAAACTACTTCCAAAGGTCTCACAAAGAAAATCCTATCACTATTCTCTGTATGGCCTAGTCATCCCACATATATAGGAATAGAAGGAACAGTGAGTAATTGTTTCAGTTTAATGTCAAAACAGCCACTCTAAAATAATGGCATAATGTTAAATAAATACATCTGGAAAAAAAAAAAAGCAAGTTCCATATTAAAAACAAGAAAGATGTGATGCCAACCAAAGAACAGAATCTGAGCACTAGTGAGGGGACTTCCAATTCATTTATTCAACAAATATTTACCAAGCACAAACCATGTCTGCCACCGTGCTGGGCAGCCTGAGGAGAGCAGTCAACACTGATCTTCTCTCAAAAAGCTTTTACAGATTTCTATTCCATGTGAGGTTTTCTAAAAAGTTCTGATATAACACCTGGATTTTGTTTGGCTCTTAGTGTGATGAGAAAGCTTGTTCCATGGCTCAACAGCTCTAATTATTTGAGTCCTCCCAAACAGGGCTGATTCAGCATCTGCAGAACAGCACCAGGCAATGACAATAAACCTGAATTGCTCTTTCACACACATTAACTTATTTATACTTCATAACCTTTGTATTGGGTGATTTTATTCTCTGCTTTATATGGTTGATGAAACTGAAGCTCAGACAGATTAACTGACTCCACCTTAGTATCAGAAGCAGGCCTTTTACCCTGGTTTTCTGCTCCAGAATTCAGAAGAACTACCTACTGAGTTAAACAGAACATCTCAATTCTACTCCAGATCACAGTCCTTCAAAGATTGGAAGTGGCTAATACCTCCTACCTTATAAACTTTTGCTTCCCAGGACAAATGACAATCATCAAGTTCCTTCAACCAAGTTGATCTGCCTTAATTTAACAAGCTTCATTTGTCATTTCAAAGATGGAGTCCAGAAATGTGTGGAAAGAGAGGTCGGAAGTAGTTTTAACTTTTTGAAAGCTAAACAAAAATTCTCCAAATATGCCCTAGTCAATCATCCATGTCAATCATCCTAGTCAACCACGTTAATCACCACCCTCTTTTGGCATAACCCATTTCTATGCTAAAGTACCATTTTTACTTTATTAACAATGTACATTTTATAACCTGTCAGGAATGAATAAAGTATTGTTATTTAAAGGCAAAAAATGTAAAAAATCAAGATGAGTTTCACAATTTCAAAAAAGGAATTATAGCCACGGGTTAAGCAGTGAGGGCTATGATAAACTAGGATCACCTTTGTACCACTGTCATCACGATTGGTTAGCCTTGTCAATTAAAAACAAAAAGAGCAAAACATTCAATAAAACTATCATTAAGACAGACCTCTCCCTTCCTATACTAGTTCCACTAATTTTTTTTAACCTAAAATTCAAAACTAAGACTACCAGGTTTCACCAGGCACAGTGGCTCACGCTTATAATTCAAACTACTTGGGAAGTAGAGATCAGCTCAAGCAAAAAGTTAGTGAGACAACAGCTAATCAAACAAGCTGATGGTCCCAGCTATGCAGGAGGCCTTAAGTAGGAGGATCTCACTGTGAGGCCAAACCCTAGGGAAAACAAAACAAAACAAAACAAAAACCCAAGACCCTACCTGAAAAGCAGCTAGAAGCAAAAAAGGTCTAGAGGCTTGGCTCAAGTGACAGTATCTGCCTAGCAAGTGCAAGGCCCTGAGTTCAAACCCAGTATTACCAATTAAAAAAAAACCCAAAAATGACCAGCTTTCATGTTTTTGATATGTGGCATTCCTTCAGGAAGTAGTCTTTCTGAATTTCAATCTGCCATATAAATTTATCAGTTTGTCTCCCTTATTTTCTGTGGTACATTAATTTGACAACATGGTCTTTCTTAGTTTTCTTTCGATTAGTGAAATAATAGCTAACATTTATTGAACACTTACCATGTGCCATACACTAAGCAATTTACATGTCATCTCACTTGACCCTTACAACACTCTGTAAAGAAATTATAAAATCTCAATTCATGGAAGAAAAAATGACTCAGACACACTCAGTACTTTGAACTAAAGTTATATAGCTATCAAGCCACAGACAGAAGACTCAAATTATAAAACATAATCCATTCTCCTGACCATGTCACCCTCTTTTTGGCATAACCCATTCCTATGCCACAAGACTTTGGCAAAAAGCCCTCCTAAGGTCTGTGCAGAATGGAAAGCATCCTCACTCTGTTGGGCAATTACCCTAGCAAAGGAAAAAGAATAAATGGGGAAGAGGAAAGGGTTTAGGGTAACCAAGAACAAAAATATCAGACAAGTTAAATGAGATAGCCAATCAAAGCAAACGTTAACTAATTTAGCTTGTAAACAAATGGGTAGTAATCGCCTTAGCCCAGCATTTCTATACTTATCTTTAAACTTACACCAGAAAAAGATAAAGAATAAGTCCAGCCCACTTTAAAAGTTATTGAAGATGTTTATTGCAGCACTATTCACAATAGCCAAGTTATGGAAACAGCCAAGATGCCCCACCACTGACGAATGGATCAAGAAAATGTGGTATCTATACACAATGGAATTTTCAGAGTAAGACACCTAAAAAATTAGCTAGCATTTGTTGCCCTCAACGCAGAGAAACTAAAGCAGATACCTTAAAAGCAACTGAGGCCAATAGGAAAAGGGGACCAGGCACTAGAGAAAAGGTTAGATCAAAGAGAATTAACCTAGAAGGTAACACCCACGCACAGGAAATTAATGTGAGTCAACTCCCTGTACAGCTATCCTTATCTCAACTAGCAAAAACCCTTGTTCCTTCCTATTATTGCTTATACTCTCTCTTCAACAAAATTAGACATAAGGGCAAAATAGTTTCTGCCTGGTATCGAGGGGGTTGGGGGGAGAGCAAGGGGGTGGAGTGGGTGGTAAGGGAGGGGCTGGGGGCATGGGGGAGAAATGACCCAAGCATTGTATGCACATATGAATAATAAAACAATAAAAAAAAAAAAAGAAAAAACAAGTTAATGAAGAATCTTAAGCCCTCAAAACACTATAACCACAAATTCTAGGATAACTGATAAGAAATTTATTAGATTATAAGACCTAGGATGACAGGTCCACAAAAAGAGGGAACACTATGTTTCACATTCCTATCTGTTAGAGAATAAAGTCTTTGCTTGTTATTTTTTGAAAGTAAAACAAGTATGATTTCATGAAAATCAGGCAAATCAGTTAGTTAAAATTTAAATCACTGGCAATTCCAGAAATTAAGTCTATCATAACTTGCTATAAACATCATAAGGCCTGTTCTGTTCAATACTGCATATCCCCTCACATTTGCATGTCCACAAAGTATAAGTTTCTGGAAAGTTGTGCCTCAGATCTTCTAAGGTGATTCTTATTTTTACTCACTTACATTAATATCTTAAGATGTTTCATTTTCAATTTAATGGATTTAAATCACCAGTGACACCCAAGATTGTTTCTGTCTTCTCTTCTTCCTTTTTCCAAAGAAAAAGCCCTAAACCCTAAATCTACTAGAAATCTTTTAGTGAACTCTGCTGGGTTCCCATTCCTCTGCAATGGGAAAGATCACTCACTACTGTTTGGGATAACAATTATAAATAAAGAACTATTAATACTCACTGAGTAACTGGTTTGAACTCCAGTGCAGTCATATTTATAAAATGGGAGGTTCCCATCAATCACATCCCACAGAGGCACCAAAGCATAAGCAAGACCTAAGACCTGAAGTCATCTTAGACTCCTCCCTCTTAGCATTCTCCTAGTCACGAAGATCTGTCAAATTCTGCCCACCAGAATAACTAATAGCTCCTTTCCAACCATGGTGGCCTTAATTTTAATCTTTATTGTTTCTTCCTCAGCTCACTGATTTGCTTTCTTGGTGACTTCTTTTTCCATATCTCTTCCCTCTAATCCTTCTTCCACTCTCTCAAATACAAGTCTGATGTTACACACTTGTTTATTAAATCTGCTATGGTATTTTCACTTATGATCAAGATGGAGTAACAGGAACCAGATTTTTATTCTTTTTGGTTAAACAACCAAAAGAATGTTAGAAGACATTAAACATTGTGAAAGGAACAAAAGAGGATGATAAGTGGAAGCACAGAAAGTACACCTCTAATTAGTACATCCAACTCAGTATCTTAAGGAGACTTCCAGGCTGTAGAATACACAATACCAACCACAACTTTTAGTGAACATCTGTAAATATCGACAAGCTGACTCTAAAATTCATATGGAAATGCAAAGCCCTACAAGGAAAGAGACAATGGTGGAGGAATAATACCACCGAATTTCGAGGTGTATTATAAAGCTTCAGTAATCAAGACAGTGTGGTACAAACATAGACAAAGAGATTAAGAGAGTCCAGAAACAAATGCATAGCATACATACATGGACAACTAATCTAGCAAAGGTGGAAGGCAATTCAGCCAACCAAGGAGTGTTTTCAACAAACAGTGCTGAGGTGCTGGAAGAACAGGCTACCTATATGTTTAAAAAAAAGAAAAAGAGAAACTTTGATGTATACCTCATACCTTGTACCATACAAAAACAAAGTTAGAGTGGGTCGCAAACATAAATGCAGAATCTAAAACTATAAAACTTCCAGCAAAAATTAAAGAAGAAAACCTTTGGTATATTATACAAGAGAATAAACTAGTAAAACTGGATGTCATCAAAATAAAAACTACTGCTCTTCAAAACTGTCTATTAACAGCACAGACTGGGAGAAGAAGTATCTGCATCTGATAAAGAACTTCTATTCAGAACATATAATGAGCACTCAAAGTGCAAGAAAAGAAATAAAACAGTCTAATAACAAATGGGAACAAAATATGAATAGAAACTTCACCAAAGAGCTGAACCTCAAATACACACATGAAAAGTACTCAATTTTATTGATTAGGAAAATGCAAAGTAGAAAATGCAACTAAAAAAGTACCACTGCGTACCTACTAGAATGGCTAAAATTACGAAGAGGGTCTGTACCAGGTACTGCAGTGGTTCTACTACACATATCAAATACTCAAGAACTTCAGTGAGCCATACAATTTAAGACACATGTAACATAATGTTCCTGTATCATAATGACTCAGAAAGATTCATGCCATAATGTCTTAGTGTCAGCATATGATTTTTTTTTCTTCTGGAGGCTGGTCTAGAACTCATGATCTGCCTGTCTCAGCTTCATCTCCTGAGTGCTGGAATTATACATCTGCACTGTTATACCAGCGATTTGGTTTGATTTTAAGTAAAGTATGCAAACATGTCAGAAGAAATTTTTTAATAAAACAAATACCAAAGAATTCAACCTTTAAGTCTAGAATCACATCACCAAGGTATCCAATGTTTTCCAAAGCGTGTTTGCCAGATCAGGGAAGCATCCACACTGCCTGAAATGTGAGAAACACAAATTATCAAGTATTACCAGAAGACTGTTTATAAAATTCTGGGGGTGGAGCCCAACAATGTGTATTTTAGCAAGTCTTCCAAGTGATTCTGATACATAATAAAATTTGAGAGTCGCTGTTTTAATGTATGATTTAAAGTCATAAATTGCCTTTTCCCTGAGATTTTTTTCTGAATTCACAGTTTAAGACAAAAACATTCTCAACAAATCTAGAACTCAATCAACTATTTTCCTATTTTTACACTCCTAGATTATTTTAGGCCTTTATTAAGCTAGAAAACCAAAACTGGATGTAAGGTGCTATAAACAATGCTTTCTACAGAAGTGTGTGTTTAAAATAAGTTTTGCTACTTAAATAGCCTACTCATTTACTCACATCTGTTTTTGAAACTGCACCCAACATTCTTTCCAAATTTGCTAGATTTGATACTAATTTTAGCTACAAACTATCATGCTCCAGTGGACATCTGTGCCACTTTTAATTAGGCACATCTAAATGGATGAACTTTTAAGATCCAATTAAGAAATTTCTTGGGTGTTTCATAAAGATACTGAAGACCAGAATGAAAGTAGAAATGATAGCAGACTGAATCTGGGCCTGTCAACAATTGGCTCTGAGACTTTAGGTTAATAACTTAATCTTTCTGGAGCTCAGTTCCTTCATTTTGAAAAAGAATTTTAGTAGACGACTTATAAGTCCATTTCAAGCCTAAGAGTCTATAAAGCTGGGATCTTACTCTTATGTTCTGTGGTACTTTTATATTCATGTGACGTTGCCAGATTACATTAAGTACTCTAACCATTTATCATTTGTTTTCAGGGATATTACTGTCCTTGGCTGATTCAATCAGGAACCTTGCTGTAACACTGACTCCCAGAGAGTTGAACACAGAAGAATATGAACACACAGATTTTTAGTTGATGAAGCACCAAAATAACAGTGGGATTTTTAACAATCTCTCATTCTTTCTTGTGCTAGCTAATTTATCTGTGAAACTGTGGGGATAAAGGGAATAAATCTCCCAAAGTTTTGCATACACACTGTCGATAACAAACAACAAGGACTCTGGAGGTAGGCTGCCTGAGTTAGAATTCTGGATCTCCCTTTCAGAACTTTCTGCAATCTCAACTTCTCAACTTTAATTTTATCTATCTTCTGTTCAAATAGGATAATAAGAGTGTCTTCATATAAATTAGATAACTGCAATGTGTGCTTATAGAGCCCAGCATGGAAAACAGTAAGTACTACATATTTCTACTAATACCACTTGCAATGTCAGCTTCCTAACCAGGAGGTATCATAAGTGATCTACAATTCATTTTAGTAAACACACAGGGTACACTTACACAAGGCATTTCACCATTCAGAGTCTAGGTCTGGGGTTCTCAAACTTCAGAATATATGAGAATTACTTGGGATACTTGTTTCAAGCACAGATTCCTGGGCTCTGAAATACCCCCAAGTATTTCTAAGGCAGGATGCTAAACACCATAGACTGAGAGACTTTTCTATAGCAGTTGTGAAGAGACAGAACCTTTCCCTTTAGGTACTTAAAAGTCTCAAGCAGTTTTTCCATTTCCAAACTCACTGCAGCTACCACAGTATTATACCTGTGCTTAAGTCCCATGCACACCTGATATGGTCCTTCTATTTAGATTTCAATATCTATATCCTGATGTAATGATGCAGCTCTTTGCCTTAGATTTGGTATCTGCCAAATAGAAACCCAAGTCCTCCAAACTCTTGACCACTGAAGATTCCTGTTTTAAAGGCTAATCCTGACCTCTGAAAGCAGAAAATTCTCTGATTGCTGACCTATTAATCTGACCAAGGCCTCACTCAAAATCCTGGCCTCAGCTTGTCTTAGAACATCATTGCTGGCAGACAGCATGTCATTAAAAATAAACAAATAAAGATTACTCAGCTTACAGAGCAATGGTAACAAAACCAGACACATCAATTAATGGAATAGAAGAAAATCTTTGCCAGATATTCATCTGACATGGTGTATCTGATATCCAGAATGTATAAAGGATTAAAAAATAAAAATAAAAAATAAACACCAAAGTAACAAATAACCCAACCAATAAATCCAGTTC
The DNA here is from genome assembly GCF_047511655.1 of Castor canadensis. Classification (NCBI taxonomy): domain Eukaryota; kingdom Metazoa; phylum Chordata; class Mammalia; order Rodentia; family Castoridae; genus Castor; species Castor canadensis. Next base: position 183,246,221 of record NC_133388.1, on the reverse strand, counting down.
AGCAAATGAAATGAACAGACACTTCTCAAATGAATGACTACAAATGGCCGATAAACACATGAAGAAATGTTCAACATCCTTAGTCACTAGGGAAATGCAAATCAAACCACACTGACATTGTGCCTCGCCCCAGGTTAAGTGAAAGAAGCCAGTCACACAAAGACAAGTATCACATTTTCTCTCATTTGTGGAAACTAAGGGAAAATAAAACAACAATAACAACAAACCAAGGTCATAAAAGTAAAAAGGTGGCTCCTGGGGAGGTAAAAGGAGAGAAGAAAAGGAGAACTCCAGAGGAGAAAAATGAGAAAGAGTAATAGAGGTGATGAATACGATCAAAGTACATTACATGCATGTATGGAAATGTCATAATAAAACCCCTTACTATGTGTAACTTTTTTCATTTTTATCAGTATATATTCAGTTGTACAGAGGGGGAGTCATTGTGACAATTTCAAATAGCCTTAAATTGTATATTGGTTAGATCACCCCCTCCATCTCCCCTCTACTTAAAGTAACTCTAAGAGATTCATCATTCTATTGCATATATGTAGCCGAAGTCTATCAACCACATTCCCTCACCTTTATCTCCTCCATTCACCCTCTCTTCACCCAAGTACTCTCCCTACTGTACCTAAAAACTCCTTACTATGTGTAGCATACACCAATAAAAAATATTTTAAGTCAGGTGTTGATGGCTCACGTCTATAATCCTAGCTACTTGGAAGGCTAAGATCAGGAAGATTGCTGTTCCAGGCCAGCTCAGGCAAAAAAAGTCTGTGAGACCCCATCTCAACGGAAATAAGTTGGGATGACACCTGTCATCACAACTGCAGTGGGAAGCCTAAACTAGGAGAATCACAGTCCAAGCCAGCCTGGGCAAAAGCACAACCCTACTCTCAAAATAACCAGAGCAAAAAGGAGTGGATAAAGGCTTTACTCGTGCAGTAGACAGCCTGCCTAGCAAGTGCAAAGCCCTGAGTTCAAATCCCAGTACTGTCAAAAAACAACTTTTTAAAAAAAAGAAATGGTGTTTCTACTGAAAACTTTGAGCTGGCTAAAGTTGCTTGCCACAGAGGCATGAGTTAATAATTCTGCAACTGCTTTATATGTTTATTGCGGTTAAACAAATAAGCAAACGAAATGTGGAAGCCACATTTCTTAATGTTGGAGAGAAGTTACAGATAAGCAAGGGGTAAAGTCTAGAATTTAACCAGGAAATACTAGGTTACAGTTGAAGAAATCAGATCCAAATGGATAGATACAGAAATAATGACAAATAGATGTGCATACATGCATTAGTATACATATATGAACTTCCTTGCCCTGTCTCTAAAAGCTTAAACAGTGACATTCTGGTGGCAGCAAGTACACCTAGAGTCCAGACTTTGGTTTCTAAATACCATTTCCAATAGAAGGTACCAGAGACCCTTGGAGAAACAGATTCTGGGACCAGGGTAAGGAAAGTACAATTGTTTACAAAATTCCAATACTTTATGTAGATACTAAGCCTTCTACGGAATAAAGCTTAATTTTAACTCCCTCCCTAGAATGTGGGTACAGTTAGGGACTTGCTTCTAAAACATAGTAGATAGAAGGGTTAGGGGGAAAAGCACATTTATAGTAAAGAAACCTAACACTGCTTGGGGCCAAGTGATCAAAGTAAATATGACTGGACACGGTGATGACACTAGTCCCTGACATGATGTATGAGAACATTTGACCTCTGTGCTCTTCTTTCCAAAAACATGTAACCCCATTCTACTCATGAGAAAAACATCAGATAAATTCCAGTTGGGGGGAAATTCTACAAAATACCTAAGGAAACTGTCAAGGTTATTAAAACAAGAGAAAATGAAACAATCTGAGAAACAACTAAAGAGATTATGACTAAGTACAATGTGGCATCCTGGAAAATGTGTTTTAAAAAGACATCAATAAAATCCAAATATAATCCAGACTTCACTGTTCAGTTTGGGCAATAGTAATGTAATAAATTTGTTTCATAATTTTGACAAATGTACCATGCAAATATAAGATCTCCAAAAACTGAGGGAACTATGTAAGGGAATTTGGGGACTCTCTGTATTATATGCAGCGTTTTGTAAATCCAACATTATTCCAAAATAAAGAGGCTATTAAAAAAATAAAAGGAGTGAGAGTGATAGGTATAGCGGTACATGTGTTTAATCTCAGCTACTCAGGAGACGGAAGTTGAAGGATATCAGTCCAAGGCCAGCCCAGGCAAAGTTAGTGTGAGACCCTATCTCAAAAGCAAACTAAACTAAAGGACTGGTGTGTGGCTTAACTGGTAGAGCAAGTGGCCTAGCAAGGGTGAGGCCACAAGTTCAATTCCCAGCCCTGACAAAAACAAAACAAAACAAAAAACAAAGGAGAGAGGGAGGAAAATGAGGTGAAAGAGATTGCAAATGGAGGTAAAACTGCATTTAGAAAACTCTACATAATTTTTAAAATAATTCTTAACTCTGTTACTTAGTATCAAGAATTTTACTTACATGTAAATCAGGTATTGGTCAGACATTATTCCAGCAACTGTACCTCAGCATTCAGAATACCAATGAAACACCCAGATGCACACAAATGCATGTGCAGATGCACGTACACATACATACCAACAAATCTCTGCCTAACATCATCTTCAAAATAAAAAAGATTAAACTAGGCATTGTGGCAAGCGTCTATAGTCCCAGCTGCTTTGGTGGCTGGAGCAAGAGTATCACTTGAGCTCAGGAGTTCAAAGCCAGTCCATAACTAGATACCATCTCAAAAGAAAAAGAAAATATTCAACAGACTCAGGTTAGAGTGTGGCAAATAAACTGATTAATCAAGAAGCACTTCTATTAATATCTTAGACAAGTGACTTCTTTTCTTTTTTTGGTCACACGCCTGCCTATCTAAAATAGAAGTGTGTAACAAAGAACATGTTTAAGGGTTGGTGAAGTGGCTCAAGTGCTAAAGCGCCTTGCCTAGCAAGTGTGAAGTCCTGAGTTCAAATCCCAGTATTGCCAAAAAAAATTCAGCTGTTTGAACATCCTTTCAGGGAAATGATAGTGTATCCACAAAAGTGACAACCAATCTGCTTTAAAAAAAGATCTTCTAGATTTCCTCCCATCCTGCAGTAGCTCCTCTTTGACCTCACTGTCTGCCACTTTCCCTGACCCCCCAGCACCCTGCCCAGACCCTCTTCATTTTACACAGTCCCCATAAGAAACATGTTCATTCCACTGTTCATTTCCTTTGTGCAGTCCTTTTTTTAACTCTAAATCTTTATCCTACGCTCAAAGACCAACTGCTTACTGGTCACCTCCTTAGAGAGCATGTCTAAAACTGAACTCATCTATCCTCCAAAACATGATCCTGTGCTACATTCCCAAAACAACCCCCCAAGATGAGTATGTCACAGCCCTCTAACCCTTTAAGTATATTATGTTGCTCTGAAAATAGGAGTTAAGGTTGCAGATGGAAATGTGATTGCCAATCAAGTGACAGGGCAATAGGGAGATCATTTAGGATTGCCCACAGGACCTAATGTACTTGCAAGGGTCCTTATTAGTGACAGAGAAAAGCAGGAATCAATAGCACAGTGATGCACAGTGAGAAAAACTGATTGGCCACTGCCAGCTTTGAAAAGAGGAGGTGTTGGCCAAGGAATGTGAGCAGCCTCTGGGAGCTGGAAAAGAGAACAAGATGAATCTGCCCCAGAGCCTCCAGAAAGACACAACCCTACTGACACCTTGATTTTAGCCCATAAGACCCATGTCACGTATTTGAAGATTGTGTTATTTTAACCCATTAAGTTTGCAAAAATTTGTTTCAGCAGCAATAGCAGAAGTAATACACCATCTTAAAACATGGGGCCTCTGTGAATATGGTGGAAGTATCCTGTACTCATGTATGAAAATAGAACAACAAAATCTACTGAAATTGTTCTCAGAAGGGGGGAGGGAGGAGAAAGGAGAAACAGGGAGGAGGTGAATCTAATTAAGATAGATTGTAAGCATTTATGTAAATATCACAATGCCCCCCCCAAAACAATAATATGCTAATAATAAAAAATGGGGCTTCTATTCACATGGCTTAGGTCAGAAATTTGAGCATCACTGTTAACTTCTCCCTTTTCCTCAAGTTCCATACTTAGCAAAGCATCAGGGTACATCAAATATTCCTCCTTTATCTCCTATGAATCTACTTAATTTTCACTAACCCCATACCACCTTCCTAGTTAGTCCAAGTGCTACTACCTAATGTCTGAGGACTATCGCAACAGCCTCCCACTGGTGCTACCTCCAGGCTCAATCCTACAAGGCCATGTCCCATATTGTAGCCAGAGAAGTAATGCAAAATGCAAATCACCCTTTTCCTACTTTAAACACTTTGTAATAGTTTCTCATGCGCTGTAGATAAAGTTCAGACTCTTATTCTGACTCCTAGGAGCTTATCATCACTATTCTGGGCCTTTCCTAAGTCCTATTCTCCCCAGCTTCCGCTGGGTGAACAACAGCCATGTCTACTTGAGTTACTGCTATATTTCTAATATGTGGTACAGGTTGTAAATGGTCTTCAAATACTTACATTATTGATTCATTCAGTCCCTTTATAAATGCCACCCCCTCAATGAAAGGTATAGCTTCTTTCTTTTGTCTGTGAGTTGATGCTGACCCTATGACTGCTCTAAATAACTACATATGGTGAGAGTTACATCTGTGACTTGCAAGGCAATTTCTTTCTCTCTCCTTCCTTCCTTGTTTTTTATTTATTTATTTATTTTTTGGCAGTACTGAGGTTTGAACTCAGAGCCTTATGCTTGCTAGGCAGGTGCTCCACTGCTTGAGCCACAACCCTAACCCTATTCCTTTCTCGTAGGATCCAGTGACAATGCTGGGAGAAAGCCAAGACACAAGGAGAGGCCATACTGATGGACAGTCATAGGGCTTTGGTCGACAAGTCCAGCTGATTAACCAGTCAGCAGTCAGCACTAACTGTCAGACATGAGAGTGAGCCTCCCGGCAAGTCCCAAGCCCAGTGGTTGCCGTCACATGGAGTAGGAGAACCTTCTGGCTCAGTTCAGCCAACACAATGAGTCTGAGACATTTTCTTAAAAAGAACGGTTGTTTTTATCACATTAAGTTTTGGGGACATTTGCTATACAGCAATATGAGAATATGACAAATAGATTCAAATTCCACTCCCAGTACCAATTTCATTATTGCTGCTTAGCAAATTACCCCAGTAAGCTCCAGCTCTTGGTGTGAGGAACAGGGTGGGCACCATGGGAAGGACTTCTTGCTGGAGCCACCAGTGGAGAGCACTTACGCCAGCACACAATAAATACTCAGTACGCCAAGAAATGCAGGATTTCTTATCTCATTTTTTTTCCTGATCCCAATTTAAAATGTGTTTTTTTAATGAAAAAGAAACAGCAACTCAGTCGCTTGTTAAAATCTAACACATAATGCATATTTTGGATTTATTTTGGGGAAATATATTCCCATGGTGTTCAATTGCGACCAGCCAAAACTATTAAACAAACATAGAACAACATGGCTGGGAGCATGGCTCAAGTGGTAGACTGCCTGTTTAGATTCAGTTCAAATCCCAGTACCCCACCACAAAAAAAAAAAAAAATAAAACCACAATAATTAAAATCCCTGTTCACACAGCAGACTCTTGTTTTGCTTGGGCTGTACCTATATTAAAATGTGAGCAGAACTTATGAAGAATTTCACTTATTTGTTGGCAAGTTCTCTACTGATGATGTTGTTAACAGTAAGTAAGTAAGTAAGGATAAAAAGCAAAAACAGTACCACTGGAGTAAATGCAAATATTTGTCAAATACACAAATGAAAACTAAATTACTAACATAATCAGTTAACCAAAAAATAAAAAAGGAAACGAAAGAAACTGCTTTACAGTCAACTAACTGAAACACCTGCGTGACTTCCTTGTCAACCACCTGGATTTCAGAGGTTTCTGGGCACTGCAAAGATTAGATACAAGATTCTTGTCCGGTTCAATAGAGGAAGTACAATGTGGATTTTGTTTCTCAATTACTAACTACCTGAAGAAAGGCACATAGTGCACTCTGGAAATTACAAAATTAGAAATAAATTACAAATACCATCACTACCCATTTCAATATTATTAAGTTTTAGCCAAGATCCCCCACCCCTCATAAACTCAGTACTGAAAGAACAAAGATAAGTTACAGGTAATTCTTTTTTGTTTGTTTGAGACATAAGGGTCTTGCTATATAGCACAGCTAGCCTCAGACTCTCTAGTGCCAAGATTATACCACATCTGGCTTCAAGGTAGTTCTTTTAAACATAACAAACTCCAGAACTATTTAAGAACTCTGAATTGCCATTGCAAGAGAACAGAGAAAGAATACTAACAAAAACTGAAACTTCTATGTAATGTTACAGAATTTTTTTGTGTTAACTGGTTTAAACATCTATTTAAATCTATTCCAGAGGTGCTGATCCCATTTGCTTGAAATTAAACCTCATGCTAATTTTCCTGAAACCAGAACATATTTCTGCTTCTTAAACCACATCAGGTCATTTTTTCCTATTAAGAGGGGGCATTATCTCCCCCTGCCAATGTACACACAGACACACCTGGTCCTCAGAATCATGAACTACCCTGACCTCAACACACATTCTCAGTGCCATTCCCAGTCCTAACAGTAGCACACACATTTTAAGTTAGTTTTCCACTAATTCCCTTTACAACAAAACAAGAGTTTACAGGCTGATCAGCCAAGGTTAAACATAAATCCTGCACACACACAAAAAAATAGTGTGTAACTGTTTCAAACCAGGAACAAACAGGAAAAAAGAGACATGCCCATATTTTACATGCAAGGAAAAGGAGGCTGATTATTCCAAGGATAAAAACTAAATTTGTACGTATACATATGACATCTCTGTAGCTATGATGCTAATTGTTGCCAGTTCCTTTGTACATTAAATGTATTTATATTCCCCAAATATATAAGCCTTCCAGGATGCAATGCTTAAGAAAAATAAAAACACTTTACTAAACTGATGTCTTCTAAATGAAAACTGTTAGTAATATAAGTCCTTTTGCCAGCTCATGTCCATGTGTTCCTAATTGTAACAAGAACAGTTGATGGTCCTGACATAATATAGTCAATTACTATTACCCTATAATGCTGTATATAATGAAAATAACTAGAGTGTCTTGTCAATTGCTGTTTTTAAAATTTTAATCAGAGCTATTCTGCCTTTTATCATTACAGTTTTGATCCATCTGGAATACTGCAGTCAGGCTCATGGAGGATGACTCTCCACTTCTTCTGAATCTCTTTGTTGCTTAAATTTGGCCAAAAAGGGTCTTATTGGCACTAACTCCCACCTGACTTGTCACTTTCCCCTCCAACATGGGATATCAGACACTTACCCTCAATGTAGGATATCAGATTTAGCTTTGAAATACTTGCTTCTGTCAGGTTGTTGGTTTTTCTTTTTTTTCCTCCTTCCCACTCATGTCTCCCCAATCACAATACAGACCAGGCACAGGGCCTGAGCTGAGGGGTACATAAGTTTATTTTGTTCCTATTTTTATACAGTGTAAGAACACAGCCTATGGTAAGCACCAGGAGGCCTTATGTTGGGTTTTATTTTGTATTTTTCTTATAAAACTTTGCAACTGTTGCCTGTTGTTATTCTACAGAAGTACAACTTCCAACAGTAACAATTTGAGTAACATTTTGGAGATACTAGGATGTCACCTATAATATAGATAAAATTAAACGTAATTGACTACAGCCTAAGAGGCACTTCTAAATCACTTTGTGGCTTAAATTTGGCCTAAAAGGGTCTTCTTGGCACTGACTGCCACGAGACCTGTATGTCACTTCCCCTCCAACCGGGGCTTATCAGGGCCTCTCATCCTATAACAAGGAAAAAACCTATGGGGCAAAGCTTATCCTGGAGACAAGGAACCATTCAGAGACAAACAGCTCAAGACAAGAGTGGATTCACAGGAACAAATTAACTCTCTAATAACCATGGTGTTACAGAAGGGCCTTATATATGCTCATTGCTGCCCAAGAGGGAATCTGTGCTATGCTTGGGGAAGACTGCTACTTTTGGGTTAATAAATCAGGATAAATTTAAAATAACATCCATAAGTCAACCAACAAGGCTTCTCAACTCAAGACTTCAGGCCACTCAAGGGTAGCTATCATGGGAAAATACACGGTAATGGTTATCCTGGCTTGTCCCCTTTTGGGGACTTCAAGTGTACTCTTTTCACCACTGGAGCTTGCTTTATTAACCTTCTAACCAGATTTGTTTCTTCCTACCTCTATGCCATAAAGTTACAGATGATGGTAGGGGAACCTCCCAGTAACTCTTGTTCCCCTGAACCAGGCTTCCAGTACAGTTTTATTCTGGTATTCAACTAGACCCCATGACATCTCTGCAGACTGCTCCATAATCCTCTTCCGGAGGATAGGCAGGAAGTGATGAGATATTGGCTCCACTTAAACCAGGATTGGTATTGTTGTTCTGTCAGGAGGAAATGGGGAAGAGGCTCCCCCTTTTAAGGAGATATGGCAGACAGAAAAACACCAAGGGCCAGGTGAAATGGGTAGGTAAGACAAGCATGCAAAATGGGCCAGATGAAATGAGCAATTGAAAGCCGAGTTCATGAGATATTCCTGTGCACGCTACATTGAAACCATGTTCTGATAAACAACCAATCAACAAGTCCCGTGAGAAAGAAACAATCAGTGAAATTCCAAGTAATCTCCATAAAAGCCTGTCCCCATATCAGTAGTGCAGCGACAGTGACATCTCCCTTGTTGCTAGGCTGTCTATTTCTCTTATCAGCGCAATAATAAATCTTTGCTTTCCCTAAAAAAAAAAAAAAAGGGAAAGGAAGGAAGGAAGCTCAAAGTAGTGAAGTAATTGGATCAAACTCTACTAGTGAATAGCAGAACTTGCATTTTAGCTCACGGCTGTCTATATTTTGCACAGAAACAATTCAGAGCTAAAGGCTCCAAAGGATCAAACTTTCTCATCTGCAAAGGGTCAAAAACAAAATAACTGACAGTAAAATGTGAATACTGCATGCCAAGCATAGCAAACAGCTATTATATATATATATAACTTAACTCTCACATCAACTCGAAGAGAGGAAGGAATAAAGGAGATGTGTGTGTGCATGCAGTTAAGCCAACCAAAGTATTATGCTCCCTTTTGGGCAAAAGGGCAAGAGGGAAGAAACCCAGCAGTGACCATGACTTTCCTGCTCATAAATGAACTATATCTTCTGAAAGAACTAAGTGCTGAAGCTTCTACCACACTGCGGTAGTAAAAGTCCTGGGAAGGCCTCAACCAAAGTCAATCTCAGTTTGACCGACTCAAATTCCCTAATCTGCCAGGTATGGGGAAACAATTCTTCACAAGTCCTACACATTCTTCACATCTTGTGAGCAAAGGCACTAAGTGTCCTTGTGCTCTAGACAATCTTTTTAAGTCATGAACAAGACTGAGATAGTGTCTCCTTACCAAGCAGAGAGCAAAATAATATAAATAATGTCTTCCTTCAGGACAAAGGTCAAGTGGGTTTTCTACCCACTACAAAAATCTCCGTATCCTGCTGGGCCCTTCCATATCACTGCCTCCCCCCGACACAGACACAGACACAGACACACACACACACACACACGGCAGAAAAGTAAACTGTGAAAATCATACTACTCATTGTGAGACAAGAAATAAAGCTGTTTATCTCCAACTCAGAAGCCTCCTGACTTTTGCCAGTACCCATAAAACTGGCAGGTGAACTTGTCAGCTTTCATACAGAAGAAGATCTCAGATCTTTCTTTCACAGCTTTTGTCATCTTTGCATCCCTCAGAAATACCCTCCCCCATTCTATGGGGAACACCTGCTGATCTTTAATGTGGTCATCTTCTGCATGAAATTTCTCCTGAAGGTCCTCAGCTGGAATTGACCACTAAATCCATGGTACCCCCAATGTCTCTGCAAAAAGTTTTGTGTCACAGCACCTTGACAGCTTCATTCCACTTTCTTATTCGTGTGTTGTGCCAATTGTCAATTAATTTCGTCTCACTTTAAAATCACCCTTCCCTGCACATAACAGGACAGAGTATGCTGGGACGCTGCAGGAGAAAGGGAGAGGTTAGGTATGACATTATAGATCTAATAAAGCAAGACTGGATGTAGATGCCCTTCCATTAGGAATAAGAATGTCTGCTCTCACCGTCTCTATTCAACATTGTGCTGTAGGTTCAAGCCAGGGCAATTAGACAAGCATAAGCCATCACAGAAAAATGCAAGGAAAAGCCACAATGAGATCCTAAGCATACGTGAATGCTGTTAGCATATTAGTAACAGCCAAACAGTGATTTATTAATAATAACTCAATGTCCACCAACTTGTGGACACACAAAATGTGGTATATATACACAACAGGATATTATTCAGTTATAAAAATAAAGGAGGTGCTGACTGACAGATGCTGCAACATAGATGAACTGTGAAAACATTACACTTAAGATGCCAGTCACAAAAGACCACATATTGAATGATTCCATTTATACGAAATGCCCAGAGCAGGAAAATATACAGCTATAGAAAGTTGATCAGTGGCTCCTTAGGGTTGATGTAAATGGATGAATAATATAGGATGTAAGTTATACTTTAACAAAGTTATTTTAAAGTTACCAGGCAAAAGAATAAAAAAGCTAATGGAGTTCAGGGGAAGTAATCTCCCTCTGAAAATCAGTTTACAATAAGCAAAAATCCCATTAAGAAAAATTTAAGGTGATTATATACTAAATTAATTCTCCATTAAAATAAATTTCATTATAGCAAAACAGTATCCCATATTGAGGGATGCTTTATTGTTTAGTGTACCAAACTTCATAGTTATAATATAAAAGTAGTGAGGACACCTTGACATACAGAAATGAGTATTAATATATGTATGTGTATGCATGCACAATTTCAGTTTAGAATCTCATAAACTATTCTGGATTTGAGTACCATCCCTGTGAAACTAAACTGTGCCATTTCTCTTTGTTTCTGTCTGAGACAGGGTTTCCCTATCTGGCCCCAAACCTACTATGTACCCCAGGCCACAAACTCTCAAAGGAATTAAGGCAAGTCACATAACCCTGTGGCTTCAACTTTCTCATCTGTCAAATGTCTACTTCATAGTCATAAGATTGTTATAGGAAAATATCTGTAATAAGATCTTTAAATTCCTGGAGATCTTCACATCTATTTTTAACACACTGTTCATCAGATACATTATCACTGACCAAGATACTAGGAAATATTGTGAAACTACTTCAGAAAATGCAAAGGACTTTTAGAAAGGAGGAAATTAAAATATATGAATTTCAGTGTAGACACACCTAACTCTAATAAACTTTACAAGTAACATTTTTTTATAAGGGTTTGGAGGGGTAGGGGAAAGACCAATAGAGGGAGTTAATCTGATCTACAATACATGCATATGTGAAATACCACGGCGAAACTCCTTTACACAATGAAACATGAAAAGAAAACAAGATTTTTCATGGCATGGAAGCTGTCAAGGCTCATAACACACCCTTTTAAAAAATTATTTTCTACCAGAAATTCAATGAATTAGCTAGTAAAATGTTTATATATGCGTATATACACGCAAGAATCATTTTTGCTATCTTCTTCATAATCCCTTTTCAAATATCTTTATATTTTAATTCTGTAAAATTTTAACCTATTCTTAGTCTTACAGATACGAAAAGAAACTACCATAAATGACTTTTTTTGTTTGGTTGTTTAGTAGGACTGTAGTTTGAACTCAGGGCCTCTGAACTGCTAGGCAAGCACTCTACTGCTTGAGCCAAACAAACCCTCAGCCCTTTATGCTTTAGTTATTTTTTTCAGATAGGGTTTCACTTTTAGCCAGAGCCAGCCTCAAACCATGATCCTCCTACCTACGCCTTCTATGTAGCTGGGATTCCAGGTGTCTGCTACCATGCCTGGCTTGTTTTTTGAGATAGGGCCTTGCTAACTTTTTTTTTGTCCTGGGCTGGCTTTGAACCATGATCCTCCCATCACCACCTCCCACTGGCATGCAACACCACACCGAACCCCTATGAATGGCTTTTGTCTAGACTAGAGACAGTAAGACACCACCCACTACTGATCAAATCACATCTTTGCTTATGTATTGTTTATGGACTTATCTTAGAGTGAAAAATGGTAGGGCTGAGTAGTACAACAGAGGCTGTATGGAACACAAAGCCAAATTTGGCTGGGAAACAGGACATTACCAACTGGCCTTTTCACACCCCTGTGTCTAATGGTGTGACTCAGTGTAAAGTACTCCATTGTTTTGATGGATGAATGCACAGCAAACACAGAGGAGGCAAAGAAGAGATGGGTTGGGGCTGGGTGAGTGTCTGCAGAAGAAAGATGGTACTGAAGCTTGGCTGTGAAAGATGGATAGGTGCCCTATGAGCACTCACAGGGAGAGGGAATTCCAGAAGAGGAAGTCATGTGAACAAAGGCAAGAGGTTTACAGAGCACACACTGGTGGCACTTAGACTGTGTCTTGATGACAGGGGTATATACAGTACAAAAAGAGACAGAACTAGTGACATCATGAACATTCTTGTAAAATAGTCTCAACAGTTTAAAATCTGAGCAGAATAGCTACCCTTTTTTTGGAGAGTAAATGCCAGATACTTTGCTCATAGGCAGAGAAATGATCAAACAAAGATGATCTATGGAGACAATTCATGGTGATTAAGATTTATAAATAAGGTCCCAGAAAATGCTTTTTTAAAAGCTTAGCAGGGAACTATAGAGGTCCATCATGAAAATAAGCATAGATTGGACTTGCAAGTGTTTTAGTGAGGTGCCCTCAGCGTCAGGTGTAATGGTGGCAGGGTTCTGAAACGAGCAGAGGTGTTGCTGTCAGTACTGGGAAGAGGGCTTACCTTAGAGCTTTACTGCAGTTGAGAATGGGAAAGTCACTCACATAAAGGTTGATGGTTGGGTAAACAGTTAAAATACATATTTACAATCAGTAAAAGATTATTGTTGTTAAAAGAAACACCGCCTGCAGAGATACAGCATACAGCCCTCAAGTTCAGCTTAATTACATGCAAAATGGCAACAGTGGTGTTACTCCTTAGCATTGCTCTAAGAATCAAATGAATGACTGCATATGACATTCAGGATACACCAGGCACACAGGTTGCCTACTAAGTAAGAGTTCACAGAGGATATGTGAATCAGGTTGCTAGGCCCTAAGGGAAAAAGTCGCTCACTGATTCTTGTTTGGACACATCGTTTACTGCCATGTGTTCTCCTTGCCTTTGCAGGCATACATACATACTAACCAAATTCTTAGTCTTTTGTGGGCATAGGCCGACAAATAACTGGTCATCATCAACATAGTGTTGACAACTTCCTAACAGAAATGAAAGAGAGCCAAACAAATTCATATAATGTCTTGAATCAATATTGTATGGTGAGAAGAGAAAATCCCTCGTCTAAGCACAGCCTGAACAGAAAAGCTCAATCTCTGTCTTCGAGTAACAGCCACTACTACTGCCACCACCAGTTTACAGAACTGCAATCAGAATTTTACAAATATTCTTTATTCCTCTCTTCATCTACAGGGACTGCCCATAACTTCTCACAGTGTATATAGCTTCTCCTCACTTGTTCAGTTTATTCAGTTACCTTATTCTGGATCAGACACTACAGTAAGTTGTAATAAAATCAAAGGCCAAGGTATTAATAAAAAATTGCTTCCGACCCCTTTTTCAAGATGTTGAGGAAACACTAAGACATAGTGATGAAAATGTCTGTGTATGGTTTTTAAGCCAACCCTCACTATGGCAGATGAGCATGCCATAATGGAGATCAAGTTCAGATCCAAAGGTAAAGGAAGCTGCTCTCAACTTCAGTCTCTGGATCCACAGAGCCTTCAAATGAACTCACGCAAGCACTATGCCTCTCGCGACTAGGTCACATGCGAAAATGAAGCAAGAAGCACATCTGTTTGGAGCTTGCCCCAGTCCCTCTAGTTCTTCTCCAAACTAGGTTCTTAACTCCCACCCACTGAGAGAAAGCCAGTGCCTGAGGCAGCACCCAGGGACAAGCAAATTAGCATTTCCAAGGTCAATTGCTGACAGGCTTAATTGTTTACAGCAACCAGAGTTTGCTGGCTGCTGGTTAAGAGGCTTAACCTCTCCTGCTTGCCCAATACCATAAGAAACTAATTTACCACATCAACTACCAAATAGGAAAGTACTGTCGATGTGCACCCAAATTAACACGTGGCATTTACTACAGAAGCAAACATTAGTAGAATCCTCAGAAATACAACATTTTTCATTTTAAGCTAGCAAACCAATTTTGGAAAAAACCTAAAATACCAACACACCAGCGGTAGAGGGTGACAAGAACAAAAGAAATCCATACATAATATTTCATTTAACCAGCTGGTTGATTTGAAAAGTCACCAAAACTGCTAAAACACTGCAAGACTAATTGATTTGGCTATCCCTACAATTCCCTCCCTTCCTCTGAGTTACAAAAATGTGGAATAACCTATGTGCCTGCTGTTCTCGCATACAGTAGCCACTTGCACATGTGACTATGAAGCACAGGAAATGGAGCTAGTCCAGATTCAAGTGCACTGTAAGTCTGTGATTCCAGCACCCACCCTCCAAAAAATGTCAGAATAACTCATCAGTAACTTTCACACTGAGTACATGCTGAAATAGTATTTTAGATCACTGAGTTAAATAAAACATTACTCAAATTAGTTTCTCCTTTCTTCTTACCTTTTGCAATAAGGACACATGTGGCCAACACTATATTTTTATTAAATTGCACTTCTACATCTAAATAATGCTTTCCTCATATATAAAACAAAAATATATAATTTCATTTCTAAAGTACAGAAAAAGAGAAAGAATAGGTTTGGGTAATAAAATAATTTCTGGAATAATCAAATTGGTTTCAACGATGCTAATTAACAGCCTAATAAAAGCTTCTTTCTGCTTACCACAAGACAGAAAATTTTATGTCATTAAGAAAGGAATCTGATGTTTCAAAAACGATGCTAAAATCTGTTCTACTTCTGCCATGAGCTGTCATCGTTGCTTGGCCTCAAGCTAGTCTCCATTCTTGCTGGTGAACAAAGGCATATGATGCAGTGCTGGTCCATTTTTTTTAATTGATTGAGTGACTCCAATTCAGTTTTTCAGCAGTGGTTAATTTCATACTGTTAGTTCACTGAAACCTAAGCCAAGCCTCAGTTCCAAAGACAAACCGACACAATGATTATTCTCAAGAGTAGAAAAACCCAAATGGTATTCAGGTACTATACATACTCTGCTTTAAAAACCAAAAAGTGACTCATTTTGCTATTTCAAAAAGTGACATCCTAGTGTGAATGGGACAGCTCAACAAACAGGAGAACACAGCAATTATTTCTACAGATGCCATCATGTGGAGAAACAATGCCAACTTTCAGGTTTTTACAGTCGGTGGAAGAAAGAAAACCTGGAGGTGTTGGGATGGTTGGAAGTTTATGGAGTGAAGCTCCAAGGTAACAGGATGGGAGGCAAACAGCCGCCAACACTCCTCAATAGCTCTTGAAAAGGGAACTGCTCAACTTTCTGGCTAAGGAAGGCAATAGCAAAGGAAAGCATGTTTCACTCTTTTTAACATTTTAAAACTGTCCCAAACACAACTGGCCCCCTAAGAGGACAAAATTACAGGATAGTTATGTGAACGATGTGCCTAAGTCTTTTAAAAGTGGTTTTTCAATGTAATCAACAGCAAAACCAAGACTCAGTAACTTAGCCTAAATACTGTTTGTATTTATGTTTCATGCCAGATTTTTACAATGTATATTTCTGTTTTGTAACAGGTTCTGTATCAATTGCTGGTAAATGAAATGAAATAACTTGAATAAATGAAAATGAAGCCAGCGCAGATGAGAAGCATAGTTTCTGGATGAGCTGATCTTGAAAGACTGTAATCAAAAGCATTTTTATTTTTATGTATATGGAATAATTCTGGCTCCAAAATGCTAAACTTCAGTAATTTAATGATGGTATATCTCTAACATAACCCTAAACTCTGCAATCAAGAAACCTAGGTCAGTAAGGCCAAGCTGACCTTCTATGTAGTGTTGTGATGCCATCTAGTGGAATCAGCATCAGCGTTACCAGGGAAATCTATCAGATACAACTTGGGCTCTTCCCACCCTACTGAAACTGCTGGTAGGGTCCAGTGAGCCCTCTAAGTGATTCAGACGCACCTGAATCACTTGTTTGAGAACCTCTGCCCTCTAAGTGATTCAGACGCACCTGAATCACATGTTTGAGAACCTCTGCCTTAGACATTTCTTATACAAAAATAAAGTACAGTCTTTAAAATTAAGGATCATAAATTAACAAAAAGGCTGGCTTTCTAATTTAGGATAGCAACTTATTTTTCCTCAAATGGAACAGTCTTAAAAAACATTTACAATGACACTTATATATGGTTCAACACCTGATAAGCCTCAAATAAGTCCCAGACTCTGAAGATGCCCAATAAGCACTTGAGGTCTTTGTTGTCAAGAGACCCAGTAAAAGGGAAAGACTAGCCATATTAATCAAAAACCAATCAAACAAATAAAAATTTGAATTCAAAAAGGCCCATGGAACAAAGAAAAAACATTAACTGGTATCAGGATGTCAGGATATGGCATACAGGAACACGTGAAAAGCCAAGGAGGACAAACATTGGTCATTTTTTAAATTAAGGGTCAACCCTAATAATAGACACACTGCAATTATATACAACTGCTGTTTACAACTGTTATAAGTAATCAAGAAAAAAACAGGTCTGATGAAGTCCTGCTAAACTGTTTATTTTCCACTCAAGTCTTAGAAGCTAGTTTCCTTAAATATCAATTTAAAACAATGAACGTTCAGTAATCGAAGTCCCATGCTGTATTCAGATGTTCGCAGGGCCTTAAATTCAGCTTGATATTATACCTTTCATTAGGGGAAAAAAAATCTCTGAACTTTAAAAAAGTTTATTTATTCCTAAAGAATTCTATGCCTATAATTGTAAAAGTGAATCAACAAATGCACCTCCGGTATGGCCACTGGTCCACAGAAGTAAATTAAACATCATTCCTTACTCTGGGCTCAAATTGCAAAGAAGAAAATAAATCAATTCTGAAAAGGTAGCCTTGCAAATCCAGACATTACTACTGACAGCATAAGTATGTTAAGGAATTTCAAAAACTTGCTATATTGATTGGTTTCTATTTCATCTAATCTAATACATATTTCATATTATTTAATACATAAGCTTAGATAAAGAGAGAGAGTGCAACTAGTTAATTCTAAGAACAACCACCTTTCTCTCTATACACAAGTGAGTTAATAAAAATATGTCACAGAAAGATGAGTCAGGTGAAAATATAAATAATAAAAGTCATTTTTAAACACAAGAGAAAATGTTTGATTGGCAATTTTCAACAGTAATTTTCCTGACAGAAGGCTCTGTGTGGTGCAATGAACAGGACTGCATGCCATGCAGCTCTGTGATCTTGGTCAGAAAAACCAAGTTTCTAAGTTTAAGTTTTTCTTGTTCATAAGCTAGAAGTAATAACACAGATTTGATGTAAATTGCAGTAAGAACTAGAAAAAACATACCAAACAATGCTTGGCATATCACTAACAGCTGTCACTCTAGTTTGGATGTTGACTGTCTCCCAAAGGCCCATATGTTAAAGCCCCCCCCCCCAACCTGGGTGGTATTATCCAGAGATATGGAACCCTTAGGTCATTAAGCAGCTTGTCCTCAAAAGGGATAAGGGATAATAGGACCCTGGTCCCTTCCTCTTTCTGTCTTTTGCTTCTGAGCCATGAGGTAAATGGATTTGCTCTGTTGGGTGTTCCCACCATGAGGTGCTGTCTCATCACAACAGCAATAGGGCCAAATCAATCATGAACTGGAAGCTCCAAAACTGTGACCCAAAGTAAACTTTTTCACTTTGTAAGTTAATTATCTTAGGTGTTCTGTCATAGTGACAGAACACTGACTAACACAGCTGTTCAGGATTACCGCTACCCACCTATAGCTATTAGGAGGAGGAAAGATCATAGAGTTGGAGTCAGGTGATTGGTTTCATATCCAAACTCCCCTATGTATGTGCCCTAAGGTTAAGTTACTTCAACTCAATGAGAGTCATTTCCATTGATCTCTTTCAGTGATTTTTCACCATACGTACCTTCCTTGACAGGATGGGCCTATCATAAGGCTATGACAGCTCTCTTTGCTCCACTTCCTTTGATACCTTTGTAAATGGTTGCATCAGGAAGTGCGTCCAGGTCAAGACTAGACAAGATCCTGATAGCAGTGATACATTTAATGCTAATGCCTCACACAGATTTCTCTGAGACATAAATGGAATCTCACCAATAGAGGAATAAGGTGACACTGAGGCTCCTCCTGAACAAAGGCTTTATAATCGGCAGGGCCTTTTACCAAGCATAGCTAGCAAGTGCAAATTTACTTCACTGTGAGACATGCCTGTGGTATGGTGATAACTGCTCAAAAAACAGCTCTCCAGTTGTCGGGGAGGGGCTGATTTGTGACATTTGCCCATCTCCATGGGTGAGGTCAATATTCCTACTGGGTCTTCCACACTCCAACACTCAAATTCCTTAACTGCTTGATTGACTGATTCACTCCATAAGCATTACAGAGAACCAAAACCATACGAAGTCCAGTGCAGGCTCTGAGAGTAGGGACAAGAAGAGGACTAAACAATGACTCCTACCCGCAAGGACTTAACAGTCCAGCTAAGGAAATAAAACATGCAAAGAAATGTAAAATACATGGGGAACAACGCTGCCTTAATTGCCAGCAAGCAGAATCATAAAAGTTCAAGTATTATTTACCTAATGAACCCTTAGTATTGCCTATGCTTTCTACTTTCAAAAATTCCAAGTGGAGAACATTTTTGCTGACATTAATAACATGTGTGCCTATGTCTACAGATGTGTACATGTGTGTACCTCAACTTCAGTACTTTTACCACTTGAGGCTGCATAGTGCTTCATTGCCCAGGGACTATCTTTGCACTTGGGACGGTTAGCAGCAGCTGAGTATCAAGAGGCCAGCAGAGGGCAGTAGCACACACACTCCGCACCCCCAAGTTGTGACAAAACCAGAAATGTCTCCAAACATTGCCAATGAAGCCCTAGAGGGCAAAATAGCCCACTGCTATATACACGTCCATGTATATACATGTATACATGTACATATATATACACACATATGTGTGTATGGATATGGATATTAATAGAGTACACAGAAGGATGGATTATATAAATGATTCATGGATCAGGATATACGTATATATGAATGAGTGAGTTAGACAGCTAATTAGAGGAAATTTTTATACTAATTTTTCTTTTAGGTTTTAAACATATAAATCCATTTATTGAGTCTTTATCAGGTACATTAAGACAGCAATAGGTGGTATGGGCACCTGACAAAAACTACTGCTGTCATGGAGCTTACATTCAGGATAGAAACAGACAATATTCACAAAAGGAATAAACAAATGATACAGTATGTCAGCAGATGAGATAGAGCAAGAAGCTCTAAAGATAAGGCATGAAAGCAAGTTAGAGATTCTCAGAAGAGTAGGATAAGGAACAAGTTGCAATTTTAAATTCCAGGCAAAATAAAAATACTTTTTTTTTTTGAAACAAGGTATCAATATGTAGACCCGGCTGCCCCAGAACTCAGAATCCTGCCTGTCTTCTAAGTGTTGGGATTGTAGGCATATGCCATCACACCTAGCACAGGCAAAATACTTGTTCAGATTTTCAGGTCGTGTGTTTATAGGTAAATTTTTAGGAGCACAATCCGAAATGATTCTAAATTTCATCAGACTTAATAAGGAATTTCTTTGTTTTGATTCCTAACCAAAGGGAGGAGAATCCTGTCAAACTCACAGAACTACCATACCACCCTGCCACTAGCTCTCTACTCTGCTCTGTCCAATCCAAGTCTGAGAACTGCCCTCATGCTGAAAAGTTCCATTCCCTGAAGTAAAAACTACAGAACAAAAGCATCACAGAACCAAACCAGTAAGGTTCCTTCCAGCATCAAGATATTCACAGATAATTAATATGAATGTGATGAGATGCTGATAAGAAAGGAGAGAATGATGTGGGATATGAATTTTATTCTGGCCAATTTTTTTGCAGGATTAAAAAATGTCTTCTTTTGTGTTTTGAGACAGTATCTCACTATGCAGCCTAGGCTGGTCTTGAACTTGTGAACCTCCTGCCTTAGCCACTAACACTGGGGTTACAGGCATACACCACCACCATGCCAGGCTGGTTTACACTTTACTGTGCTCCTAGTCCAAATCACTGTGAAATTTTTCTCTTTGATTCTTTTTATTAACACATTTCAATAGCCTACAAAAATTAATTCCTCATCAGAAGGACCTTTTACCCAATTAACCAGAGTCCACAAAGATGCCCCAATGTGAAGGAATAAACACAGTCCTAGGAAACATGAGGATGTCACCAAATAAGAACTGAGTTTTCCTACAGCTAAAGTTTTAGCCGTCTGAAGGTACTTTTTTACCTCTTATTTTTTATTACTAATTAGGAATATTTTTCTAAATTGACAAAATATACATTTATGCTGTACAACATGATGTTTTCAAATAGGCATACATTGCGAAATGGCTAAATCAAGCTAACTAATATATCCATTACCTCAAATACTTATCAGTTATTTGTGGTGAGAACCCTTAAAATCTATTCTTTTAGCAATTTTAAGTATATAATACATTGTTCTAACTATACTCACCATACTATACAATAGCACTCTTGAACTTATTTCCTGGCCCACAAAGGAAATTTTGAATTCTTTGACCAACAACTCATAATTCCCCCATGCCCCATCTTCTCCTTTCTGCTTCTGGGCTTGGATTTTTATTTATTTATTTTTATTTATTTTTTGCAGTACTGGGGTTTGAACTCAGGGCTTCCTGCTTGCTAACCAGGCATTGTACCACTTGAGCCACTCTGTCAGCCTGAGTTTGGTTTAGATTCCATACAAAAGTCAGCTTCTGTGCCAGGCTTATTTCACTTAGGATAATGTTCTCCAGGTTCATCCACCTTGTTTCATATGACTGAGTTTCCTTTTTTTTTAAGGACAAGGTCCATTATATAGCCCAAGCTGGTCTCAAACTCTCAATGCTTTAGTCTCTGCCTCATGAGTGTTAGGATGATAAGTGTGGGCCCCGTGCCCAGCTGGATTTCCTTTTTCTTAAGGCTGAATATATTAAATTGTGTGCATAGTGTGTGAGTGTGTGTGGTACATATGATATGTAATATATATCAGATACACACACACACACACACATATATATATATATATATATATATATATATATCACATTTTCTTCATCCATGCATCCATTGTTGACACTTGTTGACTCTAGATCCTAGCCATCATGAACAATGCTGCAATGAACGTGGGAAATTCAGGTATCTCTTTGACATACTAATTACATTTACTTTGGGAAATATACCCAGTAGAAGGATTATTGGGCCATATGGTAGTTTTATTTTTAATTTTTTAAAGAACCTTCACACTATTTATGTAATAGCTATAACTATCGTACATTCGCACCAAAGGTGCAGTACAAGGGCTCCCTTTCCCCCACATCCTGATACAGGAACTATCTTTATTTATATTTTTAGTTCTACAGATAGCATAAGTATATATTTTCAGTAGTTTTCATTTAAGTTTTAATAACATTTTGCTTCACTAATTGGCTCCAGTTGCAAAAGCCACATTAAAAAAAAACCAAACATTGACTTCTTATGTTTGTTATTATTTTACTTTCACTACGGCCAACACCATTAAAATCACCTACTTCTAATTACTACTTCCATTTGAATAACAGAATTATGGAGTAAAGTATAGGATCAAGGACAAAAGAAGCCTCTTTTCATTTAACTAGAGTCCTAATAAAAACAGTTTTCTGATAGAGAAATGTATCACAACATAGTGAAGATTCAGAACATGAGTCTTCCTAAGAAAGTAAGCCTTGAAAATATCAAGTCAGTTCTGCTGGTATAGCAATTAAATCATTCGGTAATTTTTAAGGAATTTTTAATGTGAGCATGAAATGGCTACTTATTTTCTAAAATAAGGTGATTGGTGACAGGGTTATGGGTAATTATAATTTTCAGGTTTTTCTTATTTAGCAAAGTTTTAGAAATTAAAATTACCTTATTCAGGAGTGAAACCAGAATATTACCACTGAAGTACCCAGACTTAGCGCTGTACTCTCATGTAAATGCTTAACGCCTGCAAATGTAAGTCAGTCAGTCATAGGGTGGCGGATGGCTCAAGTGGACAGTGCCTGCCTAGCAAGCATGAGGCCTTGAGTTCAAGCCCCAGTACCACAAATAAATAAGTAAAATTAATCTTTCATGAGGACAATAAACACCCAATTTTATCCTCTAACTGGCATTCTTTACTCATCTTTAACTCTGAGGTAAGTGTCATGAAGTATAAACTTTGTTTCTTGGCCAGGTGGGGACTAAACTGAGAATAAAAGGAAGCAGATCTTTAAAGGTGAAGAATTTTAGCCAGGATACAAATTTTTTATAATGAAGGAACAGACCGATATGTGTATATATATATATATATATATATATATACATATGTAGTCTATCAGTTGGCTGTAGCATTTTTATCAGTCAGGACTACAACTGGCTGCATGGAAGAGGAAACCCGGCAAAAGTTTATTTTCTTGCCATTCTAAGAAGCCTGGGAAGTAGACAGTCTAGGGTCCGTATAACAGCCCAAAAAAGTCCCAGCTGCTTCCCTCCCTGACCAGATTCAACTCCATCTTTAAGAACAGAAGACATTAAAGCCAATGAAGCACAATCTGTGGCTTCAGAACTTGAGTGTCCAAGGCAAGTTCTTGAGAACTTGGCTGGCAGAATAAGGCAAAAGATGATAGGCTGTTTGTTACTTAAGCTGGTTCTCAGGTCGAGAAAATAGTAGAAAGGAGTGTGGACCCAGAGAAACACAGGCACAGGTTTTTTATTAGGACACCTGCTTGAGCTAGATGGAGACACAGTCCTGACTTAGCTCAGCTGCAGCTCTGACTACCAGGGTAAGGCAGATTCACAGGAGGCTGACCCTGGCCCTGCACATCTGAGCAGGGCTGTTCTGTCGCCTCTGGTGCTATGTGCGAGCCCTGGGTCTTTGTTTGAATTTGCTGTTGGAAGTGTAAAATAGGCAAGATCCCTGCCGGACCTCTTTCCAGCACTTGATTCCTACTTCATAGGATTACTTAGGATCACATAAGGTATCACATGTCAAAATATCATTATACCTAGTACACTGAAAGCAAGTAACAAATTCAGCTTATATTTCTACCATCATGACCACCATTATTAACACTATACTTGCACAAAGTCCAACAAACATCCTGCCTGAGAATAATAACTCCAGTCTTTCTGCTCGGAGCTCCACAGTCCTAGGAAGAAAAAACAACAGAATCAACCAAAGTGTCCTTCAATAGATAAAGAGGAGGCAGCATATGCAGTACACATACAATGGAATACTATCCAGGCATTAAAAAGGATGAAATATCCAAAAGCAGAATCTGCAAAAAAGAGGATGAAATACTGTCATTTACAATAACCTGGATGGAACCGGAGTACATAATGTTAAATGCAATGAAATAACCAGGCCCAGAAAGACAAGTAGCAATGATCTTACTCATCTGTAGAATCTAAAAAAGTTAATTTTTATTGAAGTTGAGAGTAGTGTAGCAATTACCATCAAGTCATATTTAGGGAAAATAAGTTCTGAGGTTTTACTGCACAGACGGGGTTGAAAATAATGTACTATGTATTGTTTAAATAGAAGAAAGAATTTTAAGTGTTTTCATCACAAGAAATGATAAATGTCTAAACACAGGCATTTATAGAATTACCCTAATTCGAACACAATGTATGCTATCAATGCATCACACAGCACACTATAAATATGTGTGGTTTTTATATGTTCATTAAAACAAACACACTGAAAAACACTGAACCAAATGAATACTTTTGCCATAAAATTTGAGGTTTTCCCAGTGACATCAAGAGAGAAAAGTTTTGAGAGATTTTATAGTTTTGTTTTTATATAATTTGGGCCATGAGAAACTCATTTAATTTACAATTAGCTAAGATGTGATTTATTGGCAATTACTGTATATACTTTGAAATTCTTGTGAAGAGGAAAAATATACCAGCAAGTTATTTAGAAACTTAATGAAATCTTCTTGAGTTTGTAGATAAGTTTTAATTGACAAACTGTTTCAGAATATTGGATGCCATTAGCTCTAAGGTTCATGAATTTTTAAGACCTTGCTCTCCTATCAAGCTCTTGTTGGACGGCTCAGTGGGACTGCATGGGCTTTCCCTCCTTCTCCCTGCAGAGAATGCTGCACGCCTCTGCCTCCTGCTCATCGGCATTCAAACTCAGTTTCACAATACAGCAGTCCCCAGAATGTGGTCCCTGAGACCCTTTCAGGGGGGTCTATAGGTCAAAACTATTTTCATAATAATTTTAAGATATCATTAGCTCTGCTTTATCTTTACCATGTTGGACAATTGTGGAAAAAAGCTGCTGATGCCCTCCAATAGACTACAGCCATGGCACTAACTACACTAGTGTGGTAAGTCACTGCATCTTTCCCAACCATACACTCGTAGTAAAATACATATATACATACATATAAAAAGCCAGTTTTACTTAAGAATGTGCTTTCAAAACACACAATTTATTAAATTCATTAAGATTAATCATTAAGTAAATATTTTTCAACACTGTGATATATAAACACTTCTATTACATACCAAACAATGCAGTTGTCTCAGAAAAAAGTCTTAAACTGTTGGAGTTCCAGTCACACTAGCAGCTTATTCATGGAACACCCTCTGAATGGTAAGAATGAGTAACAGGCAAACTAGACTTACTAAAAGAAGCTATCTGTTGAAAATGAACAAACTCTGAATTTAAAGGGCTATAACTATGATTTGCTGCTAATGATGAAATGAGAGCTCTAAATAAAAAACTTTAAAAATTTGAAAATTTTGTGTTAATCCTTGTAAATTTGAGAGCTTATGTTTTTTGTGATGAGATCAGTGGTCATACTAATGACTCGCAGCCTTGTAACATGTTTCCGACACTTCAATTGATCTGGCATTTTAATGTGTCTGTTTTCCCATTAAGGTGGTAAGCACTGTGAAGGCAGAACTACTTGTTTGTGTCCTCTTTAAAACCTGACAGAATAGTTACTGGGTGAATATTTGTTGACTTCCCTGTCAGTCTAACTCCTGGTATTAATTAAAATATGTACATGTATATGTATATTTTTATCCCAGGCTCCTGGTAACTCTGCATCTGTCAAAAAAGCACATTTTTCCCATCTATCTTACTCGAATTTTGTCTTAAATTAGCTTTTTTTTGTAAATGCAAAATCAAGCATTTGCTGCAAAATTAACCCAAATAATTAAAATGAATTTTTAAATAAGTGTTTAATGAGTATTTCTCTAAACCTGGGTTGGCAAAGTGTGAGCCAAATCGGCCCACTGCCTGTTTCTGTAAATAAAGTTGTAGTGGACTGCAGCCATTCCCATTCACTTATGCACTGTCCATGGTGGCTTTTAAACTGCAACAACACAGTTGCCAGAGTTATGAGACCAAATGACCCACAAATATTTGAAAGTATTTGCTAGCTGGCCCTTCGTAGAATAACTTTGCCAATTCCTGTTTTCGAGCATAAACCTTTCAAAAAATGTTTACATTCCTTTTAAAATTACATGAAGTATACATTTCATACCAAAAATACTTACTCCTGCTCATCGGCATAAAACAAACCAAACCAAATAAAGAGCTCTGTAGCTAAAACATTCAGGAGTCTTCAGCAGGAATCCAGGGGGTAGGGGGCAAATGTTCTGGCTCTTCTCTCTTATGGTTTCAGATTTTATTATGACTTTTACCCAGGCCTACCTACCAAAGTCAAATCTCTATCACCACCAAAAATATGCTCCAAATCACACAAGGCAGGGTTAGAACATTTAGAGGCCACCCATAAAAAGACTATGGGTGACTCCTGCAGTTAGCCATGATTGAGTCACTGGTATGGACACAGTGTTCCTACCATGAGTGACTACAAAGCTGGACAAAATACAGACACCCCTGCTTTCAGACAAAGGGACAGTTCGGGCACACCAGAATTGTCTGTAATTATTGCAAACAGGGAAACAACTGGTGAATCCTTCAATTGCCCCTCCCTGCAAGGAAGAGAAATCCATGCTAAGCACAGCAATCTAGAAGGATGGAGGGGCAGAGACTAGTGTTTGGGGAGGCTGAGGCAGCAAGGTAGAGCCATGGGAAGAAGGAGCAATGCAGATACACAGTCTGGGAATCTGCTCAGGGATCCTCTGAGTCTGATGGTGAATCCTAAGACACTGAGGAACTACTGCTGGGAGCTAGAAAGTGAAAAATTCCCAGAATTCCCACAAGACTGGGAAACGTTCAAATTCCATTCAGACACAGTAGAACTATGTCAACTGCCCCTCAGAGCAATGAACATGCTTTGTAACACAGATACCTTAGCCTTGTCAAGGTTACCCTAACCCACCCTAACAAAACTTAACAACAATCCTGGAAAAGATCCACAAAGTACCTAGCTTCCCACAAAAATAAACTTCCAACACTCCTTAAAGTTAAGTAACAAAAGCTAAACACCCAACATCACAATACACACAAGAGATCACAACATAATGTCTCCTGAAAAAGTAATGACAGAATTAGCAGACTATATTAAAAACAGCTATTATAAACATGTTTCATATATTCAAGAATGGACAGGAAAGCATGAATGTGATGAAGAGAGAAATGGAAAACAGAAACCAAAAAATTCCACTTAATTCTGATTAATTCTGTCATATCTGCAACAACTGAAAAAAAATACAGTACCAGAAGTTCTAAATTCACTGGATAGAATTCACAGCAGATTAGATATTGCAGCAGACAAATTAACTTAAAGACACAGCAATAGAAACTATTCAAATTGAAGCCACAGAGTAAAAAGACTGAAAAGATAAATAAACGGAGCCCCAGTGATTTATTGGACAATATCAAGCAGAATCTAATATATATGAAATTGGAATTCAAGAAGGAACAAGTGGAGAGACAGGAAAAATATTTGAAGAAATAACAGAAAATTTTCCAAATTTGATAAAAAATACAAGTACATAAAACTCAAAGGACAGCAGGCAGGATAAGCCAAGAAAAATCACACCAAGGCATATCATAAATTGCTCAAAAGCAACACCATTAAAAATAACATAAAAACATTGTTTATATTATTCCCTTGGATCCATATATGATATAAAATAAAAACAACTCCATCCAAAAAAAGCAAGTAACATCTTTCTAAATCTGCTTGAAACCATGAAAGTAAGGTTCACCAGAGTTGAATTCTCATTTTTGTAGAGGCCTTTCTTTGCTGGTATCCCTGGCAGAAGCTTTGTTGGGGAATCAGGTACAGACAACTATAGTTAAAACTACTGAAAAATATTGGTATCATCTATATCTATCTATTTGTCTATCTATCTCTACATATGCATACACCTTACAAATTACATATGTCACATACTCAGGATTGCATGCTTCTTAAGGCCAGAAACCTTAATGTCTTTGCCCATAAATTTCTAGTGCAGTTCTTAGCAGAACATACCCACATGAATACACAGGGATGAGTCAATCTCAGGTCACCCTCGGGACACTGCTATGTGATATGTAGATCAAGATGAGAAAATAGATGCCCAGAGGGAGTAAATGATTGTTCCAAGAATACTCAAAAGGGATCTACAGTAATGTCACCACAAGGTGCTGCCTCAAAGTACACACACACACAGAATTTTAAGTATTACTTACTCTGAGTTTCCACAAGATCCAAAGCAACACTAGAAGCTGTGTCCATTCCAGAGCTGATACAGGACTGGAAGTTTTTTAAGGAGGAGAGAGCAGACTCTACACCGCTGAAGGATATGAAACCTGTTGAACCTGAATTTGAACTGGAACGCCCTGGCATCTTGAAATTACCTAAAAGTTCAAATACAATAACAAGAGTTATATGTCAGAATAATCACTGTATAGGAAAACAGCACAGCTGTAAATATTGATATAACTATAGTCAATATCCATGTGTCGTAACATTATCTACATTCAGTATCCCTTGAGAGGACACCAGAGCATTATGCCATCCTCTGGGTCACCAAACACAGATGGCAATCAATGTACGGGGACAGTAATTATCCTTGTTTTTAAAAAGAGTGAAATATCCTCTTCCAAAAGATTCCCAGCACATAATTGGGCTAGAAAAAGTAGATTACTCATGAAGCATTTTCCTTAAAAAAATGAAAATAACAAAAGCTTAAAAAGGAAAATCTGTAATTTTAACCTATCTGACATGCATGCATTTTGGAATCTAAAACTAAAAAAATATGTTTCTGATAGCTTCTGAGTTCTGAAAGGTTTATAAACTTGGTGAGATTCACTGAAAGAATGTCTGTATAGACTTATCATTCAATAGCCCATCATTAAAACAGTTTCAGTTATGACCTTCATGCTAAACACTCTCTCATCTGTACCTTCAACCACCAGCTCTTTAGTCCACAGAAGTGGTCTAAAGCCTTTCCTCCCTCTTGTTCAATCAGTCGCAAGGCCATCCCACCTATCCACCAGATCCAATTCCTCCTCCCCTACATTAGACATCCCCTAGTAATTCTCCCTATTTTCATGCTTCAGTAATCTGAATCAATTCTACAGCACACAAATGTTGTTACTTCTTCCATCTTAAATAAAAACATCTTCCTCCCACCTTCCCCTCTGGTTCCCAGCCTCATTTCTGTGCTCACACTCACAGCAAAATTCTTCTATAAACTTGTCTCTATTTGTCTTCAAATCCTCTCCTCCCACCCTCTCCTGAACCCACTCCTGGTAGTTTTCTGCCCCTCCAATTTGACTGCAACCATTCTTATCAAGGTCACTACAATAGTCCTTGCCTCCTGTGACCAATCAGGTAACAGCACTTCACACAGCTAGCCACTCCTTCCTGGTGCACTTTCTGCACCTGCCTCCCTGACTGGCCTTCTTCTCTTGCTGGCTGTTCCTCATTCTCTACTGCTTCCTCTCCATCACCCCGAGCTCCATATGGCAAAGAACCCCAGGGTTCAGTTCTTCTCCATCTAGATCCAACTCAAGTACAGCCCTGTCCTGTACTGTACTTGCACTGTATAGCCCTGCATATGGGCTATGCAGTCTCTGTTCCCTCTGCCAGGATACTTCTCTCTCATTTCCCTAAGGTCTCCTTTCAAATGTCACTACATCAGTAAGACTTTCCCTGGAAACCCCATAAAAATAGCCAGTCCTCCCAATCACCATCCCCTAGGCATTCCATACCCTCCTTCCTCTGTTGTTATATTTCTTCAGAGGAGGTACTCCGAAAAGCATTCTTTTTATTTATTATATTGTCTCCAGTCCCCAATTCAACTCAAGTTTCTCACAAAGATTTTTTTTGTTTTGTTCACTGCTGTATTTCAAGTACCTAAAACAATGTATGGCATACAGTATTATTCAATAAAGGATTGGTGAAAGAAGGAATGAGTGAAGTACTATATGTGCATTCCCTACACCTAAAACCAGTACACTCTCTCTCCCAAATCCTAAGACCCATATATCCAAGGCCCAGTACTCTGAACACCTCTTTTCTCTACCCTCTCCCACCCCACCCGGGGCTCCCAACAAGGCTCACACCATTTATTAGCAAGAACTTAAAATGTCCAACACTAAATACCCTATACTTCCCTTCTCTTTTCCCTATGCTCTTCCCAAACCTATTCCCTTTGAAGCCTGTTTCATCTTTCTAAATAGCAACTCTATCCTTTCATTTCTTGACCCAGAAACCTTGGTTTGTACTTGACCTCCCTCTCCTTCTTTTATATCCTTAATAACAAGTTTTGTCAGCTCTGTGGTCAAAATATCTCCAGATTCTAACCATGTGCACCAATTCTATTGTTAACCATCCTGACTCATGCCATCATCTCTTGCCCAAAGTCCTCCAACAGCCTCCTATCTGGTCTCCCCACTCCCAACCTCATTTCTTCCACCCAATTCTCAATAAAAATGCCACAGTGAAACTTTGGAAATGTACCTAAGGTCATGCCCTGCTCAAAAACCTCTCCTGACTTCCTGACTCAGAGTAAAGGCTTAAGGGCTCTACATCACCCAACAACAGTGGTACTCCAAATGGTCTCTGGGGGAGCAGCATCAGTATCACCTTGGAATTTGTTAGAAACGTAAATTCTCAGGCCCCAACATCTGTGTTTTAGCAGGCCCTCCATATAACTCTAATTCTGATGGACCTATACTGCAGTGCTAGCATATCAAAATCACCTGTTAGGCCTGCTGAAACAATGATTGTTGGGCCTCCTCCCACCAGAATTTTGCATTCAGTAGATCTGAGCCAGACCTAAGAATCTGCACTTCCAACACGTATCCAGGTAATAAGAATGCTGCTGATCCAAGAATTATACTTTGAAAACTGCTCTACCTTATCTGGCCATTGCTAGTCTTGCAAAAATCCAGGCAAGCTTCTACCTTACAGTCTTTGCACTTGTTGATGAGACACACTGGAATGCCAAGAATCAAGATTAAGACAAAAAAAAGAAGGGCTGGTCTTAATTCCCTGTTGCCTATATAATAAAATTCAGCATCATAAGCAGAGTATCCAAAGTCTTCTTACAATATAATGCAGGTAGATTAAAGAGTCTACCTTTCCACAAGACAAAACATGTATTCCATATAACCTTAACTACTTGACATTCTAAATAAACACAACCCACTTCTGAGGTTGAGGAAATATCGTCAGATGAAAAACCAAGCAACACTCAGAGAAATAGAGAACTCGGATTTTATTTTACACAGGTGGTCCCAGAAATTCTGGGGCCCCTAACAAAGAATTCACCAGATACTTAAAGGGCAGTGCAGGGCATCAGGTTACAAGGAATGTGTTAGGGTTAATAGATGAGCTAGTGGTGGGTTAGAGACCTGGGGTTGTTTAGGTAAGAGCAGCAGGGGAGACCTGCTTTAGAAAGTTTACTTACAGGAGACAAAGGAAGGTGGGAGTAGGCAGTTATCTTTACTTGGTGCCCTTTGTCTGAACTTTCTTTTATAGCTTTAATTAGCAATTTCTCATGTCCAAGGCCTTGCCTGAGATAATCTTCTTCTTCACTGACAAAATCCCTCAATACAAGCTTGGAAGAAAACAAGTGTCATATAAGAAGAATAGACCAAGTGCTATGAATTTCAAAAAAGAAAGAGATTTTACAAATCCAGTACAATGTAAGGTTCAAGAAAAGGAAATACTTATAGACATAGCTGAGGGAAAGCATAGTCTTCATGGAAATAAGGCACTTAAGCTGGACCATAAAAAATATTCCTAAGACTGTGAAGAAACCATAGGGTAATAAAGTCTGGGACAGGTGCCTACACCTAGCACACTGGGATAAAGGCAAAGAAAAGTTATGCGTTTCATTCTTTGGAAGGAAAAGTAGGGGGGTCTTAAGTGCAGGATAAAGAACCATTCCAGTTGGGTCTAAGGGTCATCCAAATGGAACTAGAGTTTTATGTATTTTTAAAACTTGATGGTAAAAATCAAGACCTGAAGTGAACAAGGCAAAATGTTACAGGTGTTAAAATCTGGGTGTTGAAACAAGGGTTCTCATTGTTATTTTCTGGGATTTAAAAATTTCACTCCAAAAGAGAGAACATATGAATATAAATGAAAAATCCAATGATGATTTTTAAACATGTACATTTTTAGTAAAAGAGAAGGATTAAGTATAACCTAATTTTATTACCAAATAAGCGAGTCATTCTATACAATACAAACACAAACATATCCAGTAAGATGTAAAAATATAAATTTATGCCAATCAGGGTCAAAACCCAGAAATTACAGGGAAAGCCAAGTATATGAAAAAGTGAGAAATCAGCCTTGCAAACCTCAGAATTTCACACAGGGCAAGAGCTGCAACACAAATTTGGCTGTGAGTTTCCTGAAAACAAAAAAGTGAAAAGTTACTTTTCCCATAAAGAAAAAAATACACCAGGAACACAGGAAACATAAAGCTTGCCATGGCAATCCAGGCAGTATGGATCACATGAGATAGTACGAGTTATGGCGAAAAACTATTGCCACTGCTATCCTTACAATAAATACAATAGCAAACATCCTACGACTACTTCTTAAGACTACTCTTTGGAGTAGATGGTGACAGTTACCAGCTTAGGTGCCCACCAAACCCATTTCTTCTTACCTGGTCACACAGCTCATCATGTACCACATTTTGTAGCCCTCCTTGCAATTAGTTGTGTCCTATGACTGCACTCAAGGCAAGCTGTTTCCAGGCCTAGTCCATAAAACACACTTTCCCATGTGATAGCTTGACATAAGGCAAGCACAATGGCTTGAGACCCTACACACTGATGATGGAGAATTACTAGATGCCAGGAACTGTGACAGGAAGGCAGGGAGGGGGAAGGGAGATACTGAGAGACAGTGAGGGAAATAATGACAGATAATGAGTGTAAAAAAAAAAAAATGGATTTGAGGAATGTCAAGTAGCACCTGGGGTGAGACCAGAGAAGGGTTACCGAGTCCCAGAAGTTAAAATAGCCAATAAAATAATATGTGACCATGTATGGGACAAGCCATATCCCCCATTTCTGTAACCTGCTCTAAATGGTATATAAGGAAGGCCCTCTTTGTTCTCAGGGCTCAGCCTTTGCACTCGAGCCCGCTGAGTCGCTGCCGACCTGCTTAATAAACTTACTTAGTGCCCTGTATCTCTGAGTTGTCCTACATACAACAAAGCCTAGGATCTGCTTGGAGGAAAACTTCTCACCATCAGACTCCATGCATGAAAGAAAGAAACTTCAACAGTGCAAAGCCATTTAGATCTATTATAGTACAAACTGTTCCTCAAAAAGCACAATTCTGCAGGGATCAATATGATGTGCTTCAGTTTCCTAGTCAGTCCCAATTCTAACCAAAGTCTAAATTATCCAGAGCAATGTTGTCTAATACAGCTTTTCCACAATCTGCATGGGTAATATGGCAGTCACAAGATATATGTGGCTATTGATTACCTAAAATGTACTTAGTGTGACTCAGGAATTGAGTTTTAAACTTTATTTCATTCTAATTAATTTAAATTTAAATAGTGACATGAGGTTGGGCACGATGACATGTGCCTGTCATTCCAGCTACACAGGAAGCCTAAATAGGAGAATGTGGTTCAAAACCAGCATGGGCATAAATGTGAGACTTTTTCTGAAAAATAACTGCAGCAAAAAGGAGTGGGACTCAAAAGGTAGAAGCCTGTCCAGCAAGCACAAAGCCCTTAGTTCAAACCCAGTACAGCCAATAAACAAATAAATAGTAACATGTGTCTACAGGCTACTGCAGTTGAAATGCAGAGTTCTAAAGCACAATTACCAAAGTGTACTAGATATATGAACCAGGAGGTAAACAACAGAGGGCAAAGCCACAGCAAAAGCTATCTGCCTGGAATTACCCATTTTGCTTAAATATGAACTGTGTCTCTATATTAAAATAAACACTGGTTACATTATAGAGTAGAATACAGGCTAAAGGGTAAATGTGCAGTCTTTGGAGCTAGACTAGCTGAGTTCAAGGCAAGATTTTGCCACTTTGTAGCTGAATGACTTAAGGTTTTTACATAATCTCTCAGTGCTTCACTTTTCTCTTCTATAAAATGGGGATGATCCAGTGGTGCTGTTAGGGCTTGGATATGGTTTTCAATGTGTCCCCCTAAAGTTCATGTTCAATGATGTTAAGAAATAATGAAACCTTTAAGAGCTGGGGCCTACTAGGGGATACTTAGATTATTGGGGACATCACCCTCAAAAGAGATCAACATAGTTCTCACACAACAGAACCAAACTAAACCCTGTGAGAATGGGTTGTCTGGAGGGAGTCTGGCACTTCCCTTGAATCCCTTTTCTGCATGCACTCCTGCCACTGTGATGCCATCTGCCATGAGGCCTTCACAAGGGCCAAGCAGATGGCATCATGTACTTGAACCTCTAGAATTATGAGCTAAAAAAACCTGTTCCTTATAAAATACTCAGATTCAGGTACTTTGTTATGGTGTAGCAACAGACAACAGACTAAGACAAGTGCTACTCAAAGAGGACTGAATGAGTTAATGTGCATAATAGTTTAGGTAAAACCAGCCAAGCAAATAAATCTTTAAAGGTGAGCAAATATTATCACCAGCTGCATGACGGTCATACTGTGAGCAGCAATGTGAAGTTCTGCTTAAGAGGACAGATAGTGGACACAGATTTCTGGAAATTCTGTCCTAAGCATGCCACTATAAACTGGTTATGCTTGGTGAAGATACTTAATTTCTTCTATCTGTAGTTTGCTTCTGTGTAAAAAGGAGATAATCATACCTACTTTCCAGCATTCTTGAAAGGATAAATTAAACTTTCTAGTTTTGTTGAAGTCTCTGATCAATTTAAACATTTACTAAAAATACATATTTATAGGCAGTACCTCAGATCTATTAAATCAGAGTCCTCAGTGGAGACTCAGAGGAAACAACATTTTCATGAAGCACCTCAGACAATTCTTAGGAACAGACAAGTATAGAGAACACTAAAATGACTGTGCTACCCCAGCTCCAATTCTTATGTTAAAAGCCCTACTCCAAATGCAATGGTATTTGAAGAGGGCAACTTTGAGAGATAATTAGGCTTAATAATGAGTTAGTGTCCTTAAGAAGACAGAGCTTCTTATAAGGCTCTCTTTCTCTCAGCCATGTGAAAACACAGCAAGAAGGTGGCCATCTGTGAGCCAGTAAGAAAGCCCTTACCAGAACCCAACCATGCTGGCATCCTAATCTTGGACTTCAAGCCACCAGAATTATAAGAAATAAACCTGTTGTTTAAGCCACCCATACTATGTTATTTCTTTATAACAACTTGAACTATGACAAAATATGTACCAGGATTATAGAATATGTACCAGGTAATTAGGAAGTGTCTACAACATGGTAGCTACCCTTATTATTTGTTTGAATGAGAACTCACATTACTCCAATGAAACTTCACTCTTATAAAGAGCTGAGGCAAACATGGTCATGCCTTCTGTTATTCTGAAGTATCTCACTAGAAAAAATTAGAAATTGAGATTGGATGAGAAGCAAAGAGAATGAATGGAGCAGAAAGCTAGAATAGACACACTTTTCCCAGTTCCTCAGTTCCAAAATGTACAGCCAAGTCACTGACTCTAACAGCATCTCTTGACTAGCACTTATTAATCACTACTATCTTATATGATGTTCACAGTGCTTCACAAATAGCCTCAGAAAATACTTGCTAAATGAATAAACCATCTATCTCAGTCAGACCCATCACTCTTCTTTCCTGCTCTTCTTCGTACACACACTACTCAAAACACTAGCTCAAGACTTTACTCATCCTGCTCCCTCATGACAATACCTTCTCTTCACTTCTCCATCTGCCCCAATCTCACCCACCTTCTAAGGTCTGAAGGTTTATGCCCCAACCCCAAGTTTATATATAAAATCTGAACCTCTAGGATGATATTAGGAGGTAAGGCCTTTTGGGAGGTGACTAGATCCACCCACATGAACAGTACTCCAGATCTCTAGAGAGCTGCACCTTTGAGGACACAGCAAGTATATGCCAGCTACAAACCAGGAAACAGAGCCTCACCAAACTTGATGGCACCTTGATCTTGGAGTTCTCAGCCTCCAAAGTTGAAAGAAGTCAGTTCTGCTGTTTATAGGGACATTTAGCAACACCTGAAACCCTTTTTGGTTACTGAGATGTAGGGGTAGCCACTGCCTCCTAGCAGGCAGAAACCAGGAATTCTACTAAATACCCCAGAATGTGCACAGAGTCCCTCAATACAAAGAACCATTTGGTCGAAAATGGCAACAGTGCATTGGTAGAGAAACACTGGTTTAAATTAACCTCTTCTTAGTTCCTTCCCCAGGTAACACTTATCTTTTTGTTCCCTGAATCTATGGTTTCCAAAAAAACAAAGTCAAAGCAAAGTTATGCATTTCCTGAAGTTTGGAGGCCTACTTTGCTCAGAGTGTTTACCATACTATTTTGCCTCCCCTGACCAGCTGGGAAGATTCTCTGTTGGCACAGCCAATCACTATTGTAAGAATGAAGATACTTCTTTACTGTTCAACTTCTCCTATTTCCAGATAGCACCATGGAAGTAGGCTCAGTGCAAACGCTTTCCAGACAATATGTAGAACTCTTGTAAATCCGCAGTGGCCTTGAACAAGTTCACCAGAGCTGTGTCTCTTTGTTCAGCATGCCAGATATGCCGTGTTCCGGGAAGCCTTCTTTGACCCTTGCAATCACTTGTTCACTCCCTCACTCTACCACCATCCCCCCTCCACACGCACACACTTCTATTTTATAAAGGTTATCACGGCTATGTGCCACTCGTTCGCGCGGAGCGCTCCTTAAATCACACCCCTGGCATATTCTGTAGGAAATAAAACAGCTCCTCATACAAGCAGGCGATCAATAAGAATGTGTTCAGAGTTAGGAAAACAACCATACAGGCACCCTCGTTCACAAGTTACCTACAGTGTGCCATAAACTGGTGACCCGCGCTTCCTTCTAATCCTCACATCAATTTACCCGAGAGAAAAGGAAACTGAGGCACGAAGAGCGCACTTGACGACCTGCTCCAACCGAATTTTTATCAAAATCTCGTGGTATTTCCACACACACTTAGGGCTGAAGGATGGAGAGAGGACATCTAGGAGAGGGTGTGGGATAACGGCCGCAGTCCCATCGCTGTGGCGTGAAAAGGACCAAGACCACAACCCAGCTCGACAGACCACCGCGGAGCCACCCAGAGAGAGGCGACAACTGCCGCCACCCGCTCCAGCGCCATCCCCACTTCTCCCTTACCTGGTTGGCCGACCTATCTCAACCTGGTGCTCCCGGAGTTGGCACGCCCGGACCCCAACTCTTCCCCTCAACCCGCTTTGCCAATCGCTGAAACGTCGAGCGCGGGCTCTTGCGTCATCAGCCGTCGCCGGCGAGCGGTCACATGACGCCCCGCCCCGCTCTCCGCCTCTGGGTCATGTGACGTCCCGAAACGGCAGGGGCGGAAGCCGGGGTCCAGTCGGCTCATCTGCGGCCGACGACAGAAGGGACCCTTGGAGAGAGGTGGGGTGGAACCCGGGTGCGACTCTGCTCGTGCGCTGTGGGCGCGGCCCGGCTGACAGGTGAGTCGCACCGGGTGCGCTCCCTCCTTTGCGTCCCCTGTCCCTTCCCTAGGCGATCCGCCGTCTCGCGAGCAGTCCGGATGGGGCACCTGAGATGGGGCACTTAAGGCCTCGTGGGCTGGCGGCTGCCGCCCGGCTCTTCGTCTCCACCTAGGGAAGTCGTCTTGCTTCTCCTCTGGCGCTGCAGGAGCGACGTTCTGCTGCCTGGCCGCTTCTGGTCCTTGCAGGTTTCCGGGAGCAGTGCTGGGCAAGATGCTCTTGGTCCTCCATTGACTCTGGAGAAAACTGAGTGGTTTCTGAGGGCGTTTACACAGGCCTGGGTTTGAATGAGTCTGTCATGCGCTGTGAGTTTGGGCAAGGCTTTGCTCCTCCCTGCACCTTAATTCCCCCACCTGTGACTTATGGTACCAAAGTCCTTTGCATTTCGAGGGAAAAAAAAAAAAAAGTTCTCCGGATCTTGATTCCTCTATGGTTGCACAAGAGGGAAAAAAAATGCGCTCAGCCAGCAAATTCGTGCAGGTCCCTCCAACATAAGTGAGGGAGAAATTTTACTGCCTCTGCCCACAACTAGGGATGCCTTCCTAGCTGTCCTTCGCCTGTCTTTCTCAGGATTCATGAATCAAGGCTAGAGGAATCAGGCTCATTTCAGAACTTTTCTGGAAGAGATACGTGGATATCTTGCCCAGCTGCCATTATATGTTGTTCATGATAATGGATTTGTGGATACCAGTGCTTCCTTCTTTATGGAACTGAGGTTTCG
The DNA here is from genome assembly GCF_047511655.1 of Castor canadensis. Classification (NCBI taxonomy): domain Eukaryota; kingdom Metazoa; phylum Chordata; class Mammalia; order Rodentia; family Castoridae; genus Castor; species Castor canadensis. Next base: position 183,207,923 of record NC_133388.1, on the reverse strand, counting down.
TGATAGGATAAAAATAGACCTCTCTTCTTTTGTCCTCAGAATAGGGTCAATAGTGCATTGTCCAGGACAATTTAATTTCCTTACGAAAATTTGTTCATGTACCATGCTTTGTTCTTTTTGTTTGTTTGTTTTGTTTTTTGACACAGGGTCTCACTATGTATTCTAGGCTAGCCTTGCACTCTAGCCCCTCCTGCCTTAGTTTCCCAAGTGCTGGGATTACAGACATGCGCCACCACACCTGGCCTCCATGCTTCATTCTTGAAAGCATGCTATCTTTTGACTAGGATAACTTCCTAATCTAAAAATCAGAGTTCCATGCCAAACTCTTAAAAATTTACCACTACTTTATAACTTATAAAATAATAATAAGAAGAAATTGAGTAAGACCTCTGGCTCTTTTTTGTGCCAATAACAATATAGTTAAACCTATCCTCAGAGGCCCAATCTTTATGACTCTCCTTCATTCTTTGCACCAGAGAACATCACAAAGAATGATTTGTATAGCTTCTTCTACAGTGTTTATGTAGACCTCATTCTAGAGTACATTTTTAAGACTTAATACTTTGTAATGGTGTTACATCTATTGAGCTCTTAGGTGGTTTTAAGGGGATCAGGCATCTTTTTTTATTTTTTACAGTGCTGGGGGTTGAATCCAGGGTCCCACCTTCATGCTGCTCTGTCATGTAACACATACCCCTCACCCTTCTGTTTTTGATTTTGTTTTTGAGATAGGGTCTTGCTCATATTTCCCAGGCTGGCCTCAAACTCACAATCCTCCTGCCTCTGCTTCCCAAGTAGCTAGGATTATAGGAGTGCACTACCCTGCCAAATGTGCACTCCCACACCAGGCATGATTAGACATCTTTAATAATGATTACTTGATTTGTTCTTCATGGCTAATTTTTCAGCCAAGAGTGAGGCTATTTACCAAATACACTAGCCAAATAACATATATGCAAGTCCTAGAAATACCATTTGTTACATAGGACATATAACTAGTCCAAGTTAGGTCTAATACACAATATTGTAACTAAGTGTCGTAATGTAATTAAGTGCTTTTCTTCTTTCAGTTTATCTCCTCTTAACTTTAGTCTTCCAAAATGTAGCAAAAAATGCTTACATTATTAGAAGAAGAAACACAAGTCTCTTCCTGAAGTAAAACAGATTACAGGCACTGAGTTCACGCCACTAAATGTAATCTGTATTTTGCTTTTACATTAAAAAGTTACACATAAACATTTGTTTTTATAGAATTTTAGATAAGACAATCAACCTAGGTAATAATTTTGTTTTACTCTTGCCAACACACTGGATTATTTTCTTACTCTTCTATTATCCTTTTAAAGTTATCCATAGTGTGATTTTTTTTTTTTCTTTTTTCAGTTCTGGGAACTGAACCTAGGGCCTCCTACAAGCACTCTACCAGTTAAGCCAAACTCCCAGTCCTTTTGTTTTTATTTTATTCTTGAGATAGGATCTGGCTAACTTTGCATTTGCTGCCTCTATCTCCCAGGTAGCTGGGATTGCAGATAAGTATCACTGCACAGTGGCTTGTGTGATTCTTAAGTAAGGGTCTAGGGATTAAAATAAGAGATTGACACACAAAAGTCTTGATTTATATTATCCTCCCAGGCCTGAATGTGTCTTTGAAGGTGCTGAATCCATCTGTCCATCTGTTTGTTGAGAGAGATGGGGAGGAGGGCAGGTAAAGTTGCTTTGCTTTAAGCTATTTCTTCCAAGGCCTATTTCTGCCCAACCCTAACACAAAAGCATGTTATCTTTTGATTAGCCATTATATCATTTATATTATCTTTTGGCCTTTATACATGCTAATCATAGCTTGACCTTTTGTGAGTCTGTAGTTTCATCCTCTTTAGACCTGGATTAGTTTGTCTTCAGAGGACCTCAGAAGGTGACCAGTTTACCCACTGCCCATTATTTACTCCATTTTCCTTTCTCATTTCCCAAACCAGGCCATATCAGAAAATGAAGTGAAATTATCTGAAATTCAGCCTGTTAAAGAAGCAGTGTGGTTTAACAAGCAAGCATCCTATACAGAACTAAAAGGACTTGTTAATAATGTATGCCTAATTTGTGTCTCTCGTGAGTGAGGCTAGACAGCTGCAGTGTCTTCTCAGTAATCCTTGCCTGCAGCCCACTCCAGTCCATCTTTGCCCCTTGCTCACCCTGCTCCAGCCACATCAGCTGCTATTCCTTAAATATATCTGGCACATTTCTGCCCTGGGGCCTGTGTCCTCCTTGATCAGATTATTATCTGTTGCTTCATAACTACCCCACAGCCTAGTGGCTTAGGACAATCAGCATTTATTCCATGGGCAGGAATCCCATAGGGACTCCTTAATTGCTTAATTGGGTGCCTTTGGCTTAGGGCTCTGGTGAGGTTGTTGTCAAGCTTAAAAAGAAGCTGTAGTCTTACACAAAGGCCTGACTGGGTTTGAGGGAATCTACTTTCAAGCTTACCCATGTGGTGATTGGCAGGCATCAGTGCCTTGTGACATGGGACCCTTTATAGGGGTCTCTCACACTGTGACCTCTTTTCTCTCCAGAACAAGGTAGAAATAGAACCCAAGCTAGAACTATCTGTTTGTAATCTAAGCTTTGAAATGATATCTGTCACTTCTGGTATATTCTCTTCTGTAGGAGGGAGTCAGGAAGTCATCTTACACTCAAGAGAAGGGGCCTTACCTAGGACATGAGTGCCAGGAGATAACAGTCATTAGGGACCATTTAGAAGCAATACCCAGATACTTTTACTGCTTACTCTCTCCCCTCCCTCTGATCTCTGCTCACATTTCATTTTACCAGAGAGGCTTTCCCAAACTACTCTATGTAGTTTACAAACTACCACATGCTCTATCCCTTTATCAGTAGTTTCTTCACACCACTCAAAACAGCCTGACAGAGGCTGACCTCTTTCCCACTCCCAATAGTATGTGTGCATCATGACAACAGGAACTCAATTCTGTCCACTGCTGTATCCTCAGATCTTAACTCAAGACTTGGCACATCCTAGGTACTAGGTAAATATTTGTTGAATGAATGAATTTATACCATTAAAAGTGCTTTCAGCAAATAATCCAAATCCTAATTAACAATGGGAAAACCATACAAGTAATTCATTGAACAGAATTACAGAAATAGGTAATTCCACCATTGAATCAGCAGTTTAATAACACTACCAAAAATTTATGTTCCCTCTGTCATTCCACAACACAATCTTCAGGTTCTTGGATTATTCTAGGCTTGTCACCACATGGTCTCAAGGTAGCAACTGCAGCTCCAGCCATCAGCTGTTCATTGGGCCACATTTAAAATCAAGAAGCAGAATAGCCAGGGCAAGGGGAAGAGAGACTGCTCTTCACATCTCTCTCTCCTTTTAGTAGGAGGTTAAAAAATAATAATACTTCCTAGAAGTCTCACTATAGACTTACTCTTAAGTCACATTGGTGAAATCTAGGTCACTTGTTTAACGCTGGCTTCAAGTAGGGCAGAAAAATAAGAATCTGACTACTTTGTCTTCTAAGTAAGAAGGGAAAGGGGGCAGGAGTATTGTTGAGGAGCCAACAAACAGGTATTTCCACAATATCCCAGTAAATCAAGACATTTGCAGATAATTGAATCAATGATAGAAACTCCCAGAAGGAAAATGAAACTTTTAAGAATTTCACAGCTTCCATAGTAGTAGTATGTAGCTTGTGACATGAATGAACTCTAAAAATATGTGACAAGCGCTGAAAAGTGTTTTGCTATGGCTGCTCAGGAAGCCCTCCTGGCTGTCCACAGCCTTTCTGCATTCTGGTTTTATGTACAGAGAGATCCTTGCTATTTTGTCACTTGTTATTTGAGCCCCTGCCATTAGAAGACTCATACAGAAGCAGATAGTGTCAGTGGCAAAATTTTAATAAGCTGACTACTTACATAATAATTCCCTACTCAAAAAGTCCAAAACTATCCATCAAGTTGAATTCTTATTTTTGTCAGTCTTCCCAATTCTTGGTGCCATGTGGAGGCAGCACAGTACCAATGCAAAGTGAAAAATACAAATGCTGGGGAGGACACAGGCTTTCCTAAGTGTCTTATGTTTTTGTTTGTTTTGGTGGAACTGGGGTTTGAACTCAGGGCTTTATGCATACAAAGCAAGCACTCTACCACTTGAGCCATACCTCCAGTCCGACACAGGCTTTCCTAAAACTGAAAACTGATTCTTGCTTCCTGGAAGTTGACAAATGATGATTTAGCTAAATTAGCTACTTTCTCTTAAAGAAGAGAAGGTCAACAAAAGTGACCTTCAAAAGAGAATCATCTGAAAAGGAGTTAGGAGAGCAGCCTTTGGGAAAATGAGTGTGACCTTGAAAATTGTAAAAATTAACTTTTTAACTGGGCATGCTGGGACACATCTGTAATCCCAGCTACTCAGGAGGCAGAGGAAGGAAGATTACGAGCTGGAGGCCAGCCCAGACAGAAGTTAATAGTGACCCTGTCTCAAAAACAAAATTAAAATAACAGGGCTAGGAACATGGCTCAAGTGGTAAGAGTGCTTGCCTGGAGTGTGCAAGACCCTGGGTTCAATCCCCAGTACCTCCTCTACCCCTCTTCCAAATTTAAGATCATACTAGAAAGTCACTTATAAAGTACACAATATTATACCATCAAAATCACATTTAGGGACTGGAGGCATGGCTCAAGTGGTGTGCAAGGCCCTGAGTTCAATCCCCAATACCACACAGGGAAAACAAACTACAGTCAGGTGAAATCAGCTTTTGACTCATTCTCAGTTTGCTTACTGAATTAGTGTATAACTGTTGCGATTTGACTTTAAATTTTGCTGGTGGTAGGGGGGGTTTAAGGTGGAACCTCCATGTGGTCCAGGCTGGCTTTGAACTTGCAATCCTTCTGTCTCAGCATTTTGAGTGCTGGGTTTATAGGCATGTGCTACCATGCCCAGTTCTCCACTTCTTATGAAATTTTTTCCTTGCTTTAGTCACTCTGTATCATTTCCCAGGTATAAAGAGGCCTCCGTAACAAGTTGACATATGAGAAAAACATTTTTAAAGTTTGTTCCTTCACTTCATCTGGTTTTTAGGGCATAGTTATCTTTTCCAAAAGTAAGACAAGTGGCACAGTTCCTGTAAGGAAAAATTAATAATCAGTGGAAGCAGACAGCTGAAAAGATGGGGATGGGAAGAAAATGCAATAGTTCAATACAGAAATAGCTACATTGCCATCACTGTACAGAATCAGTAACTGCACTGTGTGAAACGAAGGGCAGATGTAGGTCAGAGGTAGAGCACTTGCCTAGCATGCACACCTCCCTGGGTTCAATCCCCAGCACTGCAAAAAAGCAAGAAGAAGGAGAAGAAATATAAAGTATCACAATACCAATGTCATCATGGTGTTTACATTGATAACTTATACTGTTCAGTATAGAACCAAACTCAGCTTTGTGACAAAGTACCTGTGGGTCAGGAATTTAGACAGAGTACAGAAGGCTTGGCTTGATAGGTGTGGCCAAAATGGCCACTTTGCTGATGTATCTAATACCTCTGCTAGAAAGGCCCCAGAAGCTGGAATGGATTGTAACAAACAGTTCAGCCAGGGTCACATGGTGGCATTTAGTTTCACTGTCACTGGTTTCTTTGATTTTCTTCTATCTCGTGCCAGGTCTTCTCCATCCAAGTTCAGCCTCTCCACTTTCTGACTCCCTGAGGTCTCTTCAGAGAGCCAAAGGAGATGCTGCCAGGCCTACTTAGGGCTTAGGCCTGGAAATGGCACAGCCAGTACTACAACCTTCTGGGGGTTAAAACAAGATGCCAGCTCTTAAGAGCTGAGTGTGTCCCCATCAAACTCATAGGTTGAAGCTCTAACCCCCAACACCTCAGAATGTGACTGTATTTGGAGATGGGGATCTTTAAAGAGGTGATTAAATTAAAATGAATCCCTTAGGGTTAGCCCTAATTCATTGTGACTCATGTCCATATAAGAAGGGAAAATTTGGATACAAAAATGTTCAGAGGATAGCTGTGTGAAATCACAAGAAGACAGCTGTCTACAAGCCAAAGACAGAGGCCTTGAGAAGAAATTACCCCTGCCAACACCCTGATCCAGGACTACTAGTTTCTAGAATTGTGAACAAAAAAAAATTGTGGATTAAGCCACCCAGTTTAGGGCGTTTTTTATGGCACCCTAGTGATGTACTGTACAAGCTCAATCCAGACTCAAGAGGAAGGGCAATAAGGTCCACTCCTCCACTTGAGGGGAGCACTGTGCACTAAGCGGATGGTTTGTTGGGAGCCTTGTTTGGAAATTAATTGTGTAATCAGAGGCTTTCCTAATCCCTAGAACTAGGAGAAACGATCTCTGCAGGGAAGACATGTAGGTCTGAATAAGGAGAGTGCCTCAGTCTGGGAGAGGGGGAGAATGTAAGAAATAGGCTAGTAAGACAGTTTAGCTCCTTCCAGAATTTTCTGCAGCCTCTTCAAGTTTGAGGAATTACTTTCTTTTTGTAAGTCTTTCTTGCCCATGGGCCATAGCTCCTCCATCTCTCTTACCCCTTCTATCTCCTGTACTTGGAAGAGGAGAAAGGGACCCATCATGAAGCGGTTTTGGGGACTTGTCTCTGTGATTCAGAGGATGCTTAGAAGGCACAGCCTGGAAAGCTCTGAGCTGCTCAGAGATTTTGATGTGTACACCAAACATTTTCACTTGTGTGAATGGCTGGCTATTAGTAGTGAAGCCTCTTTTTCTTCTTTTTACTTGGCAGCTGCTTCCCCTTCCCTCCCTGGTCCCCCTCCATCAGCTCTTCCTGCTTTTACATTTTTCTCTGTTTGCTCTGGCACATGTAGATTTTTAATTTTTTGTCTTATAAAAAGAGAATTCTATTTCATACGTTTTGATCTTAATTTTTCCACTTAATAAATAGCTCTCAGAAATCCTCCAAGTTAACCAATATAGCCCCAATTCATTCTTTCAAATGTGTGTTTAAATTACACTCCTTACTGATGGGCATTTACTTTGTCCCCAAATGTTTGTGATGCTCCAAGAAACACCCTTAACCCTATCCGTATATGTTGTGCTTGTATTTCTGGGAGATAGACTACTAAGCATGAGATGGCTAGAATAGAGAGTATGTATTTTTTAATTTGGTAAGTGTTCACTTTACAAAAAGACTAACAATTCACATTTCACCAGTGATGTACTTCTCCAAGTCCTACCTAAGCAAATGTCATTATTGTTTTAACCATTGCCAACCTAATGTAAGTAAAGTGATTGGGGGTAGTTGCTTGAATTCATAGTTCCTTTACTGCTAGGAAGTTGTTTGCCATGTGAATTACCCTTTTGTATTCTTTGCCCACTTTTCTAGTGGGGTGTTATCTCTCCTTATCTTGTAAAATCCTTACATGTTTCAGAATTCAACCCTCTGTCTGCCTTCCACATTTTAATTCTGTCTTCCAAATTGTTTACCATAGAAAACCTTTAGTGTTATATGTTAATTATGCCTTTGTTTATAGCTTCTGTGCTTCCTTCTGGAGCCCTGAATTTCTTGGAGCTGCCTCTACATAGATCACCCAGTGTGAGCAGAGTACCTTTCCAAAGAGAGACTAATACAGTTCTCATACTGACAAGTGAGTGTCTGTTAATGTTGAAGTCGCTGATGAGTCTAATCAGAATATTTTGGTCATCGCACTCTGATGAGGAAGAATTGAAGCAGAACACGTGGTATAGTGAGGAAAATAATGGAGTTTTATTATAGGAAAGGGGAAGGGATTACAGGTGAGGTCTCTGCCAGGTGGAATGGAGGCAGGGCCTGCAGAAAAAAAGGGAAGGATTTTATTTTAGGTTGTTTTTATGTCATCCTTAACTTGGAGGTGGGGATAAAATCCATGTTGCTCCCCATCTCCAGTGGCCTTTGGGGGGGGGAATCTGGGCGGAGTCATGTACACACCTCACACCTATGCTGGTTCTCAGGTACTCTAAGTCTTGTGGGAAGAAATTTCCACTCTAATTTAACAAAGGATTTGTAATTGGAATGCAGCTCTCTGGGCTCAGAGGGGATTGGTCAGGGATGGAAGAGTGAGGTGGCCTTAATCAGGCTGCATTGTTTTTAAAAGTCCTGAATTTTCCCTGATGTCTAGCCTGCCTCATTATGACCAGGCTTTATCTTGGTAACACTCTCAAGCATTTCATCTCTTTCTCTGACAACCCCTTCCCAACCAGGGCTTCTCTCCCCAGTAGTACCATAGGCAGCTAATAGGCAAGGACCATCCTCATACTCTTAGTTATACGTTTGCCATGCAAAGATAAATACTGTCAACTTCCTGTTTATTTGGTGCAGTTTTCCTCCAGCCAGTCATTCTCCACTCTGACGATTCTAGCTCCTTATCAGAATCACCATGGGAATTTCTTAAAAATCAGATGCTTAGGGCTACTTCTAACCTTCTTATCAGAAACCCAAAAGTTCTAGGTGATTCTTTGCTGCCAGACTTGAGAGCAACTATGCTAGGTGAGTTCCCTAAACATCTTCAACTCTAGCCTGGCAAAGAGGCACTCAGCCCAGGATAGTTGGGTACAGAAGATTGAGTCTGGCTTTCAAGAACTTTCAGAAGAATGACCTGTTAACAATAATTGCAATAGTTAGTATGTAAGTGATATAACCATCCTCAGACATTGCATTGGAATCCAAGAAAAATGAGTAATTGATTCTTCTAATAGTGCCAGACACTTATTTGCTAGACTCTGTGAGACTTTTGGACCAATTTGATTTAGTATTTGTAAATCATTTTCACACAGTTTTGGAGAACCTGGTATCTGTAATTTAAAAAAGAATCTTAGACATGTTTATGCCTTAACCTTATAAGTCCATTGGATAGATGCCTCAAAATGATATTCAGGCGTGTGTCTCTGAGCTCTGATTATACTGTCTGCTGTTACTTGCTAAACTATTGAATAGCAGGGGATAGCTTGTGAAATTAGAGCACACTGGAAAACACACATGCACAGTGTCCCCTTCTCTTTAACTCAGAAAGAACTCTGATACAGCCTATCTTTTCTTATAAACTTAGAGAGACGGCAAGAGTTTTAATCTAGTAAATGTTCTTCACATGAAAAACATGAAGAATGGAGAATAAGGGCATCTCCCCCATATCAGAACTCATTATTTGTTGTAATTTTTAGTGAGTTTGGGGGAAAGCATATATGTATTTCAAAAGTGTATACACATGCTTCGTTAAAAACTAGAGAGTTACATACTTTTTTTTTTTTGCATATAGGTTCTTTAATGGAGCAACCATTCAATCTGCAGACCTGGTTTCATGTAATGATCTATAGGCCCCAGCTCTGAAGCCAGTTCATCATTGCCACTGTCCAGGTGGACTAGTTGGCCACATCACGATGTTAGACTTCCTAGCTGAGAATAACCTCTGCGGCCAAGCCATTCTGAGGATCGTCTCCTGTGGCAATGCCATCATAGCTGAACTGCTGAGACTGTCTGAGTTTATTCCTGCTGTGTTCAGGTTAAAGGACCGAGCCGATCAACAGAAGTATGGAGACATCATATTTGATTTCAGCTATTTTAAGGTACTTGCCCTCTATGGCAGTTGTATTTCTATTCTTCCTCTGCGAACTAAGATACTCCAAAAGGTCAAGTAATTATGGGAAAAGAGCTAAAGAGGAGAACTTTTGAACCAAATTTTATATCAGCTCCCAACTTGAAGATAAGACAAAGGTATTGTGTGGAAAGCCCTAACACAATATAATCAAGTTTTAAGAGGATAGCTGTGGCATAATATATTTCACCTTGATGTATCCCACATTCAAAAACATGTTAATCTTGACTGCAATTCAAATTCATTTCTGTCAAAGGGATTTTATATCTGGGCTTCTGTTATCTTCATTACTTTCTGTTGCTCTGCTTTAAATTTTTGAAATATAAGGACATAGAAACAAAATTTTAAATGACTATTTAGAAATTGTTTCCAACAAGTATGCCTTTATTGACATTTCACATAAATGTGTTTTTCTTCTTAGGGTCCAGAGTTGTGGGAAAGCAAACTGGAAGCTAAGCCAGAGCTACAGGATTTAGATGAAGAATTTCGGGAAAACAACATAGAAATTGTGACCAGATTTTATTTAGCATTTCAAAGTGTGCATAAATATATTGTAGACTTAAACAGGTATTGATTAATTTAGTAACAGCCTATTCTGGTATAAACTGTGGAGCAGGAGAAGGGACCTAATAGAACAAGTACATTACAAAATTTACTCATCCATGCCATACATAATTGTCATTTCCTTCCTGGGGCACTGGTGGTCATAAATATTTTGGTCTTCTTAAGTGTTATCATAATTTCCTGTTCTTGTGAAGTATCTTAATAAACTTGGTTCATACTAAGCCATATAGCTTCAACCCTGTACTTTGTTGTATATGAGAAATGAAAAAATGGAACTTACCTTTGTAAATTAACTTTCCTTCATAAATTAACAGTTCTTAAGAGTTTATTACTCATTAGCCTTTAAACTGCTATTCCATGTTCTTGTGCTATTACTCCTAAGACTTAAAATAAGTCAGGACTAGGAAATGTTGCTTTGACTTGGAACATCTGTAAATACCAACCTGTGTCCCCAAATCACCATGAATTATAGCTCATAGGATGCCGAGATTCCTAAGAACATAAAGAACCACAAACTAGTGAAAGCCAGAATGCCTGGCATCCTTCCTTACCTTTAAAAAATCCTCTTCAAAGATGTTAAAGATTCTATAATATATGACTAACTCATCCTAGGGTTTCATTTCTAGGTATCTAGATGATCTCAATGAAGGTGTTTATATTCAGCAAACCTTAGAAACTGTGCTTCTCAATGAAGATGGAAAACAACTTTTAGTAAGTAATAGTAACCATGTAGAGCAGAAATTTAAGAATTCTACTCTTTTCCCTGTAACTCACAAATACTTACAAAGCATCATTCTTTAAGGAGAAGCAAAGAAGTTGATAATAATCTTCTAACTGGCAGGTTCCTATCTGAGTTGAGAACATAGACACTGAATGAAATTACAAATGAATAAAAGAATTATGTGAAGGTTATGAGCTTTCTCAGTAGAAGAATTCTGTCTTTACATCTTGCATCCCAGACATCTGTAGCTAGTACAGAATGACCATTTAAGAAATGTTTACAAAATATGCTAATAACTTTATGATGAAGAAATATTCTTAATATATTGGGATTACATTTTGGAATACCAAAAGTAGGCCAACTGAAAGATACTGTCAATTAAAATTTATTTTGAGTAAATTTTCAAAGCCCATTCTTTCCAGAAGTAGAGAACCTTTTGCTGAAAACCTTTATTTTCATTGAAATAGCTTTTAGGAAGACTGAGAACGTAGTGATCTTTTCCGCCATTGCAAACTTCAATCTACTACTGAGTTTGGCCATTGTCTTTCCTCTTCATAGTGTGAAGCACTGTACTTATATGGAGTTATGCTGCTGGTCATCGACCAGAAGATTGAAGGAGAAGTCAGAGAGCGAATGTTGGTTTCTTACTATCGATACAGGTATCCCTGGGCCAGGCCTGCACACCCCAAAGCACTTCTGTTGATGAAATGTAGTGTGTGCCACTATACTACCATAACGCAATTTAAAAAAGGAAAAAAAGGAATCTGAATTCTGAATTTTCTTTACCTTGGGGGTAACTTTCAAAGAATTTTGGAAGTTTAACTAATACTGTTTTTGTTTTTAATTTTCATATATGACTCTTTGGCAGACATAAAGAAATGAATGAGCTTTCTGTTGTCATTTTCTGCCTGGTGACTTTGCAAAGTTCTCACTCAGGATCAGGTTGAAAGTGAATTCTCACGCATATAGACATAGACACAAAACCAAAACAAACAAGACTTATCCAGGATCTTTTCTTGCATGTGTCTGTACAGAGCCACAAGTATTCAAAAAGTGGGGTCTTAAAAACCAGGAGCCACCTTGACAACTTCTTAATTTTAGCACCTAACATCATATAGGTTTTCAGCATGTTTAGTAAATGAGTCAAAAACTGGATATAAAGTCAATATCAGAAATAGATTCAGCGAAGAAGCTGCCAATAAGCAGAAGTCATTTGGGAACTTAGACTGAAGATGTGAGGAGTAACATTTTCAAACTTCAAATTAAAACAAAATAAAAGGAGAGGTAGAACCTCAATAGAAAGGACTTGCTCAAAGGCATTTCATTCTTAGCAGCACCCGGGAGTCTGTCTCCTCAGCTATGACTTGATGTCACACTGCTGGACTATCCTGCTTCCTTTCAGCTTTATTGTGTGTGAGTGGAGTTTCAGTGATTCACATCAATTTGACCATGTGCTTATTTTACCATCCATGTTTTTAAAAATGAACCTTGAATATCCTTGCCTGTATTCTGAAAGTACATGGAAAAACAAAAACAATAAATAATGTGAGAAAGAATAAGAAAGCATTTGCTTCTCAAGCCCAGCTTTGAAAGACAGGCTTTGTCCCTTTGGGTAAAGCAGCTGATTCATTAGGATGTAAACACCCATTATTGAAATGACACTGCAAATGTTCATCAAAGAGGAGTCATGTCAAGTTGAAAATGGTTTGTCTGGTTCATTTCCTTCAGAGCTTACTATTCCACCCTGAATATCACAGATATTTTAAATAGATTTCTATAGAGGAGCAGTTTGCCAAGAAAAACTAGTTAGTACACATACCATTTTAAATGAACATAATTTTAAAAGTTTTTTTTAATTTGTGAAATGTTGGTTCAATTTCACATTCTTTATCCATAATTCTAAAATCAAAGAGCTCTGAAAAAATATACTCATGTAAGTGTTTAAGTAGGCACACACACATACATACACATTCACTTGGCAACCATACCAGAACCTAAAATCATTTGGAGTCAGAATCTACCCAGAACAGACATGAAGCTTTCTATAATCTTATCTCATTTTTGTGAGACAAATTTTACTCCAAAATTATTAAAGTGTATTGATCTTGCAGTGCCAATTCAAACCCTGCTGCAGTATTATATTGTGTGTAATCTAAAACATCATGTTACTTTCTTATATTTCAAAAGTGCTGAATTGTGAAACAAACCCAGCCCCAAAGTCTTAGGAAAATGGATTGTGGACCTTTACGTAGAACATATCTAACTTTTAAATAGGCTTTTTAAATGTGTAATTTTGAACCCGTGGTCATATCTAAATGGGTTCTTCACTTTGCTGGACTTCTGAGTTTCTAATTTGTGTGGTTTGTTTGTCCCTTTATTTCCTACTGTGAATTTGACTCAGTGCGGCTCGATCTTCTGCTGATTCGAATATGGATGATATTTGTAAACTGCTACGAAGTACTGGTTACTCCAGCCAACCAGGAGCCAAGAGACCACCCAGCTATCCTGAGAGCTTTTTCCAGAGAGTGCCTATCAACGAAGCCTTTATCAGCATGGTCATTGGTCGATTGAGATCTGATGATATTTACAACCAGGTGGAATTGAACTCATCAGCACCTTAATAGTTCAGAGATTGAATTCACTTTCCTCTTCAATTACTCCTTCCTTCCTTCTTTCCCTAAAGACTAAGAATAGCAGCAAGAAACTTTTTAAAATCTTTTGAACTATGCTATAAGATAGAAGAAAGAGGGATATTAATTTTGGCAAGATCAGAGATTTTAGGAAGAAAATGAGATTTGAGCAGTTGGAAAGATGCTTTATTTTACTCATCCATTGAAGAAACAGTTATAAAGTGTGTGTTATGTTCCCATTTATAGGCCTGGTACAGGGGATCTATCACCAAAGAAGGCAAGCCATGATGAGCTTGTAGCTTAGAAAGGAAGACACCTACCTGGAAGGAATTACTGTAAATCCTGCTGAATGTTGTCTTAGGGGAAGCCTAGGGTGCTGCTGGAGCAAGGAGCAGTAGAAGCAAGATTGCAGCAGGTGATAAAGGGGAGTGTAAGAGCAGTCCAGGAAAAGATGGCAGCCTGCAGAAGGCTGGAGAGTCCCTGCAGCATTTCAAAGTTGTCTCACTTTCCTCACCAGTGTGTGTATCATTCACCTACTGAAAAGAATGCCAGAGAAATTTACCATTTGATTTCATTACCTGAGAAAAATTTAATTTTATGTACTTTTGTTACATAATTTTATTGCGTTTATATATTTTTGTTCTTTTTAAACATTTTTGTTACTACAAGAGAGTAAAGAATGGGACCTGTGGTAGCTGTGGACATCATTTGTCAGAGATCATACATCCTCTGTACAGATCTTTAGGGAGCTTTCTCTGGTTTTGTGTGAATAGGTTAAGTTTAAATATAGTTCTTGCTCTTTGGGTATTTTTTTAAAGACACTCAAAATCAGAAGCCACTTGAAGATGCCGGGCCTTCATAGTAACTTCTTGCTGTTCATTGAGAATTCAATGTAAGCCAGCAGTGTGGGAGATTTTTTCATACACCATTTTCTCCAAGCAAAGTGGATGGCATTATCCCTGTGTTGCTATTGAGGAACAATAAAACTTAATAATTTTCCTGATTTTTTTTTTTTTTGGCAGTACTGGGAATTGAACACAGTACCATCTGTTTCCTAAGCAAACACTTTACCACTTGAGCGAGGCCTCAGTCCTTTTGATTTTTAGTTTGTTTTTCAGATAGGGTCTTGCACTTTTGCCCTAGGCCAGCCTCAGATATTAATCCTCCTACCCCTTCCTCCTGAGTAGTTGGGATTATAGTGTGTACCACCACACCCAGCCCTTAAAATAATTTTTATGGTGTTACACAACTAGGTAGCAGACCATAACTTGAGTACAGGTCTGTATGAGTTCAGATCCCATGCTCTTTCCTCACTGCCTCTCATTATACCGTCCAGTCTCTTACTCTGTCCATTTGTCTGTGTCTCAAAGCAGTATGTTTCAGTTTTCTTCCTTGCCTATGACCTTCATCAACAGGGGTTAAGCTGTGATTATTCTAGTTCACCTCACTCTCTGCCCTTCTTCCCATCCCTGATCATGGCAATGGATAAGAGTCTCTGTCTACAAGCAATTGGGAACTGGGCCTGAAAAAAAGTTTCTACATATGGGTTTACTCACATGTATAAAATTTGGAATTTGAGAACAACCTCATCCAGACAGGTATATGAAGAGCAGTCTGGAAAGAGAGAAAAGTTAGGCAGATACATCAAGGGGAGAAGGAGCAAGGAATTCCAGTTCACAACCTCAGGACCTTCCCGTGGCTTGGCCACATTCCTGCCTGGAGTACCCATGCACCTTGCTGTCTCTGTCTTTGTGATAATTTCTCCTTTATCTACTTGTGATCGGTGCTCTATGCAGTCAGATTCCTAACATATGAAGACACAGATCCCTGGGGACACCAGCATGTAAAAGACAGGCAGAAAAGGACTCAGTGAAGCAGGCTGAGAGCAGAGGGTGGTAACTGGGAAACCAAAGGAGAGAGTCTCATTTCTGCAATAATTTAGCCAGTGAATTGGGTTAGGAGATTCCATTGGGATTGTGGAGGAGGTCAAAATTCAGTGAGTTGCAAAACAAACAGGAAGTGATAAGATTGCAACAATGAGCAGAGTCTATCATTTTGCAGGTTTGTCTGTAATAGGAAAGACAAAAATGGGCAACTGCTTACTGGGAGATGCATTGTTAGGAGTTTTTTTTTTCTGAAACAGGGTCTCACTTTGTAGTATAGGCTGGCCTCAAACTCAACAATCTTCCTGCCTCAGACTCCCAAGTACTGGGATTACAGGCATGCACCACACCTGGCTCCCTGTTTTGTTTTTGTTTTTATTTTTAAGAAAGACATATAATTGCAGCAGAGTCAAGGGCTGAAAGGAGAGATTAGATTGTGGTGGAGTTAGGGACAGAAGGAAGACCCTGGTTACCAATGAGAATTGCTTCCATGGTCCAGGATCCTAAAAGGTGATGGGCTTTTGGGAAGTTGTGATGTCCTAGAACAGAGAAGCATGTATACATTCAAATGTTGCCAATGTTGCATTGCAGGTCTCTGCTTATCCTTTGCCAGAGCATCGCAGCACTGCCCTAGCAAATCAAGCTGCCATGTTGTATGTGATTCTCTACTTTGAACCTTCCATTCTTCACACCCATCAAGCAAAAATGAGAGAGATTGTGGATAAATACTTTCCAGATAATTGGGCAAGTATTGCTGCTTCATTTTCTTTGTAGTAAATTTGTTACAGAACTAATTCTCCATTCTTTTGGCCATTAATGTTGTAAAGATAAACAAAAAATCACTTAGGCAAAAATTACTTTGCATATTGAGAATTTTATAAATCATAACATGAAGGACTAAATCACTCAGTAAAACTTCCTAACAAATGCAGTAGTATGTTGGATACTCTGGAAGTAAAACCATGTATTGAAATGTATCTCACTTTAGCTACTAAGAATGCAACTGAGTTACAGGGCATTTTCAGTTCTTTTCTATTGTATGAATCTAAACTAATAGAATTCATCTATTTTGTCATTCTTTGAATAACATTTCACTTTCATAATAAATTTTACCTGTATTATGACTGTGATGGGTCCATTAAGGTTCACATTACTACAGGGTATGCTTACAACTTTTAAACACTGTTTCACTTGAAAATATTCATTGTTAAAGAAATAAAACTGACAACATACTTAAAGTATAAGAAATGTGTCTTCTGCACAAAGAGGGATTATCAAAATGTAAATGAATTGGATAGTATTCTCAGGTAGCAGATTTTGTTCCACTTCCTATTACAGACTCACAGCTATTAAATCACATTACCTATCTGTTATGAGAGACCTGTAATTTCCTAACTGTATAAGAACAACCTACTATTAAGAGATGATGGTTCCTGTTCACCTGTAAATCATACTCGTGAGCTTGGAGTTGAGCAACCAAGAAAAAAATTCTCATAGTCTTGCTTCATGTTCCTAAGCTTAATATAGAAGTTTTGATGATAACTATGTAATTACAAGCATATTTGGTATTAAGGAAGGTCAGAATCCAGTTATAATCCTGTATGATACATACCTTAAAAAAACCCCATGCCTCACATACACTAGCATAAGGGGATTTGAAAAAAAAAATTCCAGGCCAAGTGCCAAGCAATTAAAAAAAAAAAAACTAATGAGAAAATATCACACAATAGACAGTGTTAAAAAAATAGAGATAAAGAGGGATCATTTATAGTATTAAAAGGAATAATCCACTGAGATGAATTTATTTGCACTCAATAACATATATAAGGCAAAAACTCACAGACTCACAAGGAAAAATTGACAAAACCGTAGCCATAAAGGAAAATTTTAATACGCCCTTCCCTGTATGTAATAACCCTCTTCTAAAAATACATAGTAAATGTTCCATGTGTATTTTTAAAAGATATATATGAAAGTTGAATATATATTTATTAGATCATGAAGGAAGTCAACAAAGTAAAAAACAATTTTGGTAGCCTATAGATTATATTCTTTTATGATAGTGTAATGAAATTATAAGCTGGCATTTAAAAGATGTTTTTAAATCATGAAAATACATATCCAAAGAGCTTTTGTGTTGCAAAGGAAGTCACGCTGCAAATTGTAAGAAATTGGAAGTTGTACAACATCAAAGTCTATACCACAGAGCTTGTGGAGCATGCATAAACTTTTTAAAGAAATACGTACCTTAAGTTTACTTAAAAACAAGAAAGATTAAAAATGAATGAGTCAGGCATTAAACTCAAAAGGTTAGAAAAAGTGGAGTGGAAGGAAGATATAATGTATGAACAGAAACTTACTGAATTACAGAAAAAAAGAGATGAAAAAAATCAATACAACCAAAAGCTGTTTTTTGAAGTTATGAAGTAGGTATTTAGTAAAATTTGACAAGAGTGCAAACGTGCAAAATTACATATGTTAACTTTAGAATGAAATACAAGAAAGGTATATTTAAAGTTATAAGAAAACTTATGAACCATTTTGACACTTTTGAAAACTCAGAAGAAATGGATAATTTTGTTTAAGTTATAAATGACTTAAGAAGAAAAAAGAAATATAAAATAAATGAAAAGATAGTCCTGAGGACCACAGGATTTCACAAGCAAGTTTTTGCAAAGCATAAGTGGCAAGTAATCCTTGTCTCATACAAAGTGCAAGGTGGGGAGGGAGCTACAGTCATCATGCTTTGTTGTCTTTTGAGTCCAGGGATTCTCAAAGGATACTAGAGGCCCATCGTGTTTCCCAGGATACTTTCAGGGGTCAGTAGAGTCAAACTTTTTATAATAATATCAAGGCCCTGTGCCTTTTCACTCATTCTTTCCCAAGCATACATTGCATTTCCAGAGGCTAAAAGACAAATGACATTTGCACAGACTGAATGCAAAAGATTCAGAAATCCAGCTGTCTTCAATTAAGCCAGACATTTGAAAACATGTAAAATATTGCCACTCTTCTCACAAATTCGTTTGGAAAACTTTGGGGTTCGTTTTATTATTTAAAAAACATTTATGTTAGCCTATAATGAGATTTTTAAAAATTATTTTAAATAGTTTAATGAATATATTTTGTAATGTCTCAGTTTTCTTTTAAGAAGCTCTTAGGAGTCCTTGGTGATTTTGTAGAACATGAAGGATTAAAATGTTTAGGAAAACCTCTGCTCTATTTGTAGTCATTGGTTTTCTGTTCCCTCTTATTTTTCTTCATCCAGAAGTCTTAATACAGCAGTTTAAAAGAAAAACTTTATTTCAACTAGTTTTTCCTTGAATAGAAAACGTGTCATTCTTGTTCCAAAGTGCTCATAGGGAATAATTCTTACTTCTATCTTTGGAAAACCTTCCTTTTTCATTGCATGAAGTTTAAACTGGAGAGGGCAATATCTTCTTCACTTTGAATTTTCCCTACTCCGTGCTGTGAAGTGAGCAGATGCTGAACAAATACTGAATGAACGTCTCCTCTTTCAGGTAATTAGTATTTACATGGGGATCACGGTTAATCTAGCAGATGCTTGGGAACCTTACAAAGCTGCAAAAACTGCTTTAAACAATACCCTGGACCTTTCAAATGTCAGAGAACAGGTAGGTTTTGACAAACCTGTTATGAAGTAGGAAATGAACTAAGTAAACTTCCCAAGGAATCTGGAAAATGTCCACATAGACATTTTAGTGCATGACTGGAGAAGATAAAATATACATTAGAATGTGAGAGATAATTGCAGGTTTTCACTTAGATGATCTAGTAAATTGAAGACATGGGTCCTGGGGCAGATTGACTACCCCAAGATGAGTCAGTGTGAAATATGGCCTGACTGTTTACTCTTTCTTAAAGACCATGTCCTATGGACAGAGCTGACTTCATCAGTCGCTGGAATCAGTTTTTAACAGTGGAGTGAATGCTGAAGATGTTCACTGAATGTAGATAATATTTTGCCACTATAAAGTAATTTCTGATGAGCTATTTAGCTTGTTTAAACAATAGGACTCAGGATATCCATGTCTAAGTTAAGTGTCTGTATTCTGTCTCTTTGATAGGAATACTAGGAGGAAGGAAATATCTAAGCAAACAGAGGAATAAAAATAAAATCTCCTATTGAAGCATATACTTAATATTTCTAAATAATTATTTTCCTCAACCTGACTCTCTGGGTTATTCAAAGTCCAGTGTCAGTAAAACAATATTGACTCCAAAAACTTTGTCATGTTTTATTCAGATAAATTGAAATTTTTAAATAATGCACAAAATAATTTCAATGTTGACATATCTCCTAGCAATATATTAGAGAAGGTGGCACTTCTATACTTACAGACATCAGAGCATCCATTTTTCATTACTCCAGGTCCTTTCCAAATTGCATTTTCTCATTTATGACATTTTAAGAAGTTTCTTGACAGTTTCAAACTAACTTGATTAGGTTAATGATGCTCAGCATTTGACTTTTGCTTTAGTAAAGCAGAATGGCCAATTTCCAAGAGGCTGGTTTGAAAATTCAATTTTGATATACCAAAGTATATTTTTTATTAAATTTCATGTGCCTAAAGAAGTCTCATTCTCTTTTCTGCAGACAATTATTATTGTCAACAATAATAGCAAGAACAGGTAATTTAGCTTCTGTCTTTATGCTTCTTTTCCAGCAAGTTAAGAATAGAAGGGCTCTGGGGAACCGCCTGGTCCAATTCTCCCTCTGACATTTGGAGAAACTAGTAGGGTACTAGTCACTGTTTAAGCACATCCCAAACTACAAGACCATCTCAATTCTAAGTACAATGCTCTTTTCAAAAATGCCCAGTAAACCAGCTGCCCTGAAGCCTTGTAACTGTAGTCCAGATTCTTCTCATTTAGAAATGTGATTATTAGAAAAGAAAGGAAGGAAGGGAAGAAAGAAAAGCTATTACTTGTCAAGGAATTCAATTAAATGTTATTCATTTTCAAGATAAATAATTTTTAAATGTAATTCCAGTTTGTTTTCTTAATTCTTGAAGGCAAGCAGATATGCCACTGTCAGTGAAAGAGTACATGCTCAAGTGCAGCAGTTTCTGAAAGAAGGTTACTTGAGGGAAGAGATGGTTCTGGACAATATCCCAAGGCTGCTGAACTGCCTAAGAGACTGTAATGTCGCCATCCGGTGGCTGATGCTTCACACAGCCGACTCAGGTAATGCATACCAGCTGTGGCCATTTATGCTGCTATACGTAAGGTTTTCAAAATTAAGACCTACTTCACCATGCAAAGTGATTTAGCAGGGAGAGAATCAAGTTAATTTTTAAGCTAGTTATTTTTGTGTCTACAGCCCACCTAAACAGCTGTCTCCTGTCAGGTACTAGTAGGTAGGTGCTGGGGATAGGAGGACATCTATTCCCATGTTCAAGGAGCCTATCACTGATCAGGCTGGTGAGATCAGATGTCTGCATATGAAAAAGGATAACTACTGATCTGTAATAGGCAGAATAATGTCCCCAACATACCTAAAGATGTCCCTGTCCTAATTCCTGGAACCTGTTGATATGTCATGGCAAAGGAAAATAGACATTGCTAGTCAGTTGACCTTCAAGTAAGGAGATTATGCTGGGGTTATCTAGTGGTCCTTAGATTGGGAAGAGGAAGGCAAAAGAGTCAGAATCAGAGAGATGGCACCAGGAGAAAGACTCAACTGACCACTGCTGGCTTTACAGATAGAAAAGGCCCAAGCCAAGGAGTGCACATGCCTTTAGGGGCTGAAAAGGATTGCCCCTAATGTTTCCAGAAAGAGCCCAGCTCTGCTGACATCTTGATTTTAGTCTAGTAGGCCCTGTTTCACATTTCTCAACCCTGAAATTTAAGGGAATAAGTTGTTTTTTTGGTTTTTGGTTTTTTTTTTGTGTGTGTGGCACTGGGACTTGAACTCAAGACCTACACTTTGAGCCACTCCACCAATCAAAAATGGATATTTTTGAGATAGTGTCTCATGAACTATTTGCAGGCTAGGTTTAAACTGCAATCTTCTTGATCTCTACCTCCTGAGTAGCTGGGATTATAGGCTTGAGCCACCAGCGCCTGGCAAAATTATTGTTTTTTAAGCTACTATGTTTATGGTCATTTGTTAGAGCAACCACGAAAAAACTAACCAAGGTCCCAGGCAGTAACCAGGTGTGAAACAGACAGTGGAGGTGACTTCAGTCCAGAGCAGAGAGAGAAATGCTGCTTGGGGTAGAGGATCATAGGAGGTCAGAGAGGCTCCAGAAGCTGGCTTGCCCCTTGACAAGAATTTGAAGTAAGAAGTGAAAGAAATTCTGGACTGCAGAAGAGATGGAATAAACAGTATAATTTTGGAAGCATAGAAAAACATATGGACCCACTGAGTGGAAGACCTGGCTCGACCAGAGCTTATTTAAGGTCGGTGGGATCTCAACCTTTTCTGGGTCGCAGGCTTCTTTGAGACCTCTGTACAGAATTTGGCCATCAAGTTCAGGAGCTTCACAGATTGTGTGCAATGCCTCCACTGGGTCCATGAGCTAGAACTATTAAGACCTCTGAGTTGGCGCCACTACTTACACCTTCTGCTCTGTCAGCATTAAATAGCTAACAAGCTTACTCATCCAAGGCTTCATACCACAGCCCCAAAAAGCTGTGTCATTCGCCATCCCTGTTAAGCTCTCTACTTCTTGTTTTTCATTAACAAACTTTTCTTGAGGACCTGCCCTGAAATAGGTACTGCTTTCAACATTCCCTTGTTCTTTCAGATGAGACTGTGTCACTAAACAAAAAACCTGTCCACAACAGATTGGACAGGTAGACCCCTGTGGTATCATGGTAGTCCCCTCCTCCTCCCACTTCCAGTCAAGACATCTTCACAGTCCCTGTAACTCATCTGTTTCCACCTCCTGGGGGTGGTCCATAGTGAAATCAGCAGTTAGACTTCCTCATCCTTCCAGCCTTTGAAATGTGTGAGATTTCTCCTCAACCACCTCTCCAGCTCCTCAAAACTTTCTCATGAATGTTGCTTTCCAGGTTTTTCCAGCAGTTTGCTTGTTGGCCTAGATCCATGTACAGTTTACCCACAGTGTGAATCCTATGGCTGAAGTTTTTAATCACCTCGTTAACCTGCTTTTAATTAACTGAGTTTATCTTTACATAAACTCCAGTTCTAATTTCAGGATTTTACTACATCAGCTCAGCTTATAATCTTCTCTCCCCAAAACCCTTCCATTTACAAGCATATAAACAACGCAAGCCCTCACTTTAGCCTATCAGAAAACCAGCTGTGGTTTTCTAGTGACTCAGCCTCAGACTCAGCCTCTGTGTGACTGGACCTGACAGTCAGCCCTATGTTGTGGGAGCCAGCAGTCTTCTGGATTTCCACCCATGCCAAGGGCAATCTCAGAGTGCCAGAGATCTGGACTTCTATCTTCAGCCACATCTGTTTTCCATTTTTGTGCCTGTCAGTTGTCTGAAGTGATTGCACAAAGATAGGAGTTACCAGAAGCAAATAATGTGCCTATCTGGGTATGAGTCAGACATGGGAAAAGGGACTGATTATTTAGCCATGGTGGTGTGCAGATTGTCACTTTGCCTCCTGTAGACTCTCTGGAGGCCTTTCCCCCAGGCTCACCAAGGAAATGCCCTGGGCGGCATTGAGTGAGCAGCACTGGCTGGCTACTGAAGCCTGACCCTGAGGTTCCCACGGTCCTGGGATCCATCTCTACACTTTTCTTGGCCTGAATTGTTTAGGATTAAACCAGAGAGAGATAATCAGGCTCTGCAAAAATCAGAATCATCCCTGGTTTGTACTAAGGAGCTGAATGTTAAGGTACATGGAGGTGCAGAGTATCTGCCTATCACCTGGGTCATAGCTACGAACCAAAAATGAAAGCAAATTGCTATCATATTGCTTGCCTAAGTAGAATTAATATAAAAGCAATTTGAACTCCTGAGGCTTGGGGGTTTGTTTTCTGTTTTGTTTTGTTTTTCAGTAATGCAAATATAAAGCTGAAATTTTTCTCTGTGTAATCAGTGTCAGCATTTCCAATACATTTCTTCCCAGTGGGCTCTGGAGAATGCATGAGAAATCAGAACTCTGCAGTTTCCCATGAAAATTGAATCGTAGATCCAAGTTGTCACAAGTCTTCTGATGGAGTAACTTGAAAATCAATATATAAAATGACCTTCCGCAGACTTCGCTGTAACTGAAGCACCAGAAACCACCCCATGACAAGATCTTACAACAGGGTCTTGCTGTACCTACCAGGCATCCTGGGCTACTGATGAGGAGAGACAAGCAAGCAGGAGTATGCATGTGAAATGCCAGTGCGACTACTGTGAACTGTGTCCCCTGTTCAGCTGGAACTTGGTGACAATGTCTGCTGTTTAAGTCTATATAGCTTTATTTTATAGATATTTTGCCTCCTCCTTTTTAATTTTTTTTATTATTTATTTTATTTTTTTGTGTAACTGGGGGTTGAGCTCAGGACCTCATCTTTGCTAGGCAAGTGCTCTACCCTGTGAGCCACACCCCCATTCCTTTTGCTTTTGTTTTTCAGATGGGGTGATAGGGTCTCAAAGTGACTTTTGCCCAGGTGGGCTTCAAACTACCATCCTCCCAATTTCTGCCTCCCAGTAGCTGGGATTATAGATGTGAGCCATCATACCTACTCCTTCCTTCTTATATAAATAATTGGCCATATAAACCAATCTCAACAAATATAGGCATTTTTTATTCTATACTTTTCTTTTTAGTTTATTGCTTATTTTATTTGAAATGGTTTTGCTTGACAGCTGATAGGCTAAACTGAGAATCAGGACATCCACTGCTTTGTCCCTGGGCCAATCGCTGCCTAATTTTGTGACCTTGGTCTGGTTCCTTAAGCTCTCCATGCCTGGGTTGTATATATTTCAGAAAGGTTCAGGTGTCCACCATGTCCTTATAAGGAACAAGATGACCACAGTGTGGTTCTTCCTGTTTGGAGGTGCCACATCTTTCTGTGAGAAACCCTGCTTCACTATTGTGTTACACAGATCCCAAGATCACTCTGGTTTGCTGACTCACTAAGAGGACTGAGCATATGGTAATAATCATGGCTGTGATTTAATACAGCAGAAGGAATGAAAGAAAAATCAGCCAAGGAAAAAGGCGCATGGGATGAAGTCCAGAGGAGCCCAGGCACAAGCTTCCGAGGATCCTCTCCCAGTGGAGTCACACAGGACCCAGTGAATCCCCCCCAGCTATGAGTTGTGACCACATGTGAGAAATGTCACCAGCCAGGCAAGCTTGTTAGTCTCAGATTCCTGGGGCATTTTATTAGGAGCTAATCATGCATGCAGCATCTGCCTGGCAGGTACCAAGATTCCAGACTTCCAGAAGGAATGCAAATGTTTAAGACATAGCGAGCCATTTCTATCTGTTCTCAAAATGGTGAGCACTCTATCCAAAATCCAAGCTCCTACATGCCAATCAAGAGCCAGCCTTGCAACAGATCTTTCCAAAACTAGCAATCACGAGCTGCCCATCCACAACTGAATAGCATGGGTCAATGCCTAACCAAAAGCAACTCCAAACGGATAAGATGTAGGAGACCATTATGAAGTGGTACCTAGAGGGTCTGCCTAGCCATATTGGGGAGTTGGTATAAGCCAGTCCCAAAATGATTACAAACTTTAATAAACATAGCTTGCTTTTTTCATTCAACAGTGCATCAGGAAATGACATTCTGTGCCACGTGCAATTGTCAGTAGTTCAGTTGTACTCCACAGCATATGTGTACTCTATTTAACCACCTGCTACTGTTAAACATTTTGCTTAATACTTGAAATGAAGAAAAGACCTTAAGAATTCATTTTATTTCATAGATCTTTTCTGTATGCTTAATTAGTGGGTACCTCTTTTCTTCCGCTTTCTAGCCTGTGACCCAAATAACAAACGCCTTCGTCAAATCAAGGACCAGATTCTGACAGACTGTAGATACAATCCCAAGATCCTCTTCCAGTTGCTGTTGGATACTGCGCAGTTCGAATTTATACTCAAAGAGGTAAAAATGTTAAATGAAAAATCGCCAAAATTTTCATTTTTTATGCTGTGCACTGATTCAAGCTATAGATTCTGACTGTGTAGATAGTCCTTGTTTAAAAAAAAAAAGACAAGGTTAAACATTTAACAAACATTTCATGCCTGTTATCATTGAGGATGTGGTGCCCAAGATTGAGGAGGGGATGTCTAATGAGGAAGATAGATTTAATCAGAGAATCACATCCATGAAAATGTGCATGCAATCTGAGATTTGTACTCTGAAGAAAAGGATTATCATTGTCTGAAGGAAAGGATTATCATTCCTGTCCTAGCCTGGAAGACTTACCTGAGAACAGATGCAAGAACTTCTGAAGGGCCCTGGAGAATGATCTGTCACAGTTACAGAATGTAGGGAGCATGCTGGAGAACATTCCAGAGAGAGGAAAGAATATAGACATGCAATGTTATTACAGCATTTCAGTCAACAGGTGACACATGTGGGACAGTGGTCCCATAACATTGTATCATGATGTTCACACAGTGAGGAAGTGGCCAACAACACACTTCTCAGAACAACTCCCTGTCGTTCAGCAACATATCACTGTATGTGTCTAAGTCCTCTTGGATAGGGAAGAGCATGGCCTGAAAGACCAGCAGGCTGCAGGAGGGAGGAGGATAGCAAAAGGTGGTAGCAAATGGGGCTGAGAGGCAGGTAGGAGCCAGCCTATGCTGGGTCCGGCAAGATTTGTCATATTCTAAAAGCTATGAGGACCTACAGGAAAAGACTTAAATAGGGTTGGTGACATTTAAAGTGGTCATTTTAAGGACTTTAAGGAATTGGTGTTTACTGAGAAGATTCCAAGTTAGTTTTACCCCTAAAGAAATCTCATGAGCGTAATAAAAAATGATGGGTACCTGGAAGTGCCCAGCTTCTGTAACAGTAATCTTGGGATTTGAATCAGTGATCCCAGAATCCAGCCCCAGACATCAAACCCAGTCCTCACCTTGCCTAAGGCTGGTCAGTGGTGTAGTAGATGCTTCTTTGTCTTCTACGCATGCGAGGAAGCTGTATCCCCCAATTAAGTAGCTCAGAAAAAGTGGGTGCTATTAACATAACGCTTATACATGCACTATATGTGCTTAGTGCTTCCAGTGATTTTTCTGGGTATAATTTTATAAGATTAGAGAAATGCTATCCCTTTTTCTTCTACTTAATAAATTTAATGTTTTCTTTCTAATTAGAAAATAATAACTGAGGACTTACTCTGTTTCCAGCTAGGAATTAAAAAATGAACAAGACATGTACCTCCTATCCAGGCATTCTCAGTAGAGTGGAAAAAAAGGACGGAGTAAGCCCAGTTGAGAAACCAGGAAAGATCCAAGAACAGGAACCACAAATTGCATTAGTTGGTTAAAGCCAGCCTGGCCTATCAGAGGCTGGTAAGGTTGCCCACAAGGAATAATGCCCTTTGACCACTTAGAATCCTGAACCAGAGCACCAGAGACTCAGTTCTTGGGCTATCTGTCTGACCAAACCTACACTTCTAATCAAGTATCTGTTCTCTATAGAGGTATGGGCAGCTTCCTTCTGTCTGTTCGGGTAGGGAGAAAATAGAAGACAGCATGAGGGGACACCAGCTCATTGTAAAAGGTCTCCAAGAAGAGAACATTCTGAAAAGAAAACAAAAAACTACCAATCCAAATTGAACAGAGAGACAAATTAGATTTGAATTTCTCACATTTCAGCTTGATTCTTTAACCTGTATTCTCCTCTCTCTTACGTCCTACTCCAACCTTTCCTAGAATCATTTTCTGATTCTCCTTGTAAGCATGGATCTTTATTTCTTCTACACTTCAAATGATGGTGCATTTTCTAATTTAGTGTCTTCCATTGTCCCAAATTCTATCTTACAAGATTTGAAACCTGTGAGTTCAGTGAGTGAGTGAGGGGTCTGAAAGCATTTGCTCTGTAAGCAGGGTCTCTGGGTTGTTTTGTGTTGCTGCTTTGCCATTGTCAAATGACATTGACTGATCCCAGGTGCTCAGAAAGACTCCATAAATAATTGTGTGTTCTCCATCATCTTATACATTTTATTGATTAATCACCCTTCCCAGGCCACTAAGATTCCTCCTGCACAGAACCAATCATCCCACCCACCCTTGATTCACTCACCTGCAGATGGCATCACCCTGCCCAACGCCCAGCTTTTCAATTTCGTTGTGATGCTGACAATAAGAGTTTAAGAGAAAAATCAGTGTTCATGAATATTTATCTCATGAGGGCCCTGTGAAATAAATCATCTACTTTTGTCTGATATAGCATATTCTTTCATTAGAAATAACAATATATTTTTAATTTAGTTTCAGGGGAAAAAAAAACAAACAAACCCTGAGTTATAGCAATTTTTCCTCTGCCCATAGCTTCACAGGGTATTTATTTATTTTTTGTGGTACTCAAGTTTGAAGTCAGGGCCTCATGCTTACTAGGCAGGCACTCTACCACTTGAGCCACTGGACCAGCCTTTTTTTATGTTGGAGATTTTTTAGATAAGGTCACGTGAACTATTTTCCCGAGCTGGCTTCATACTGAGATCCTCCCGACCTCTGCCTCCTCAGTAGCTAGGATTTACAGGCATGGGCCACTAGTGCCTAGCAGGTTTAAATTGTATAAAGGAGAAAATAAACAGAATTTTGTATAAATTTCACATTAAGTGTTTGTTGCTGGGTCTGCCCAAGACCTCTGATCTGGATCTTCGGGGGTTGGGCTTGGAAATTTGAAAACTGCATGTGCGCAGTTGGTCTGAGAACCACTGTCTGAGAAGTGTCCTAGCTTTTCCTCTCAATTTGTATAGCTTAGCAATGCTTAAGAGACAGCTTCAGGGTCAGCGTTAATTTGGAGTACGTATTTTCATATTTTTCATAGTAAATTAGGTATCATTCATGGTCTCTTTGTAAACTGCCTGATCTGGCTTTTCTCATAAGTTAAGAAAAACAAAAAACTCTTTTTTGTCCCTTCAACAGATGTTCAAGCAAATGCTTTCAGAAAAGCAAGCCAAGTGGGAGCATTACAAGAAGGAGGGCTCTGAACGGATGACTGAGCTTGCTGATGTCTTTTCAGGAGTGAAACCTCTAACCAGAGTAGAGAAAAATGGTAATTGCTGAAGAGGAAGTATTGGTGTGTTTGAAATGTATGTACAGATTATTTGAAACCTTAGAAGCGGGCCAAGAAAAAAGGCCTTGTACTTTCGTCATTGTGTGCTCTAACCCTCTTACGGCATTGTTAATAAAGATCAGAAGTTTGTCTTGGGCAATGTTCATATTCATTCTGGTCCTCCAGCTCCATATCTTATCTTTGAAATATGAAGTTACACTAAACCAGGGGTTCCTATAACTCTGGTTCATTATGACTCTTTATGGCTTAGAGTCATAATCTGCCCCCACCTCCTGCAGGATGCAAAACTCATAGGTCAGTTTATATGCATTTAGGGGAAGGAGAGAAGAGATGGATAGCTCTTGTGATCTTCTCAGAAAGCTGTCACCTGAGAGTATTGATAACTACTAATGTGAATCATATTGTTCTTCAGTGCACCTGCCATCTACTGGTGTATGGGGGAACTGCAGACTGTTTATGAAAGTTAACATCTTGGTTTACTTTAATGGTTTTGATCCTGCTTCTTTTGTTTTGCTTTTTTTTTTCTATTTTTCCCTTTTTTTCTTTTTTTTGGTGCTGGGGACCGAACTCAGGGCCTTGCACTTGCCAGGCAAGCGATATTCCACTGAGCTAAATCCCCAACCCCTTGATCCTGCTTCTTTCAGGAAATTTTATCTGTAGAAAAATTGTGGCATAGCTTCAACTTTTGGTAGATAAGCACCTTTAAAATTTCTCCCAGAAGACCATTCTGAATTTTAAGGTGATAAACTATTTTTAATGGGTTTTGTTTTGTTTTGTTTTTGTGATACTGGGGTTTGAACTCAGGGCCTCACATTTGCTAGGTAGCACTTTACTTGAGCCATTCTTCCAGCCCTATTTTTAATGTGTAATGTTTATCTTACCTATCAGATTCATTTCTGATGAATTATACTGTAGAGTTGCTTAATAGTGTATCTTTTAAAAATAATAACATACTCTTTTACATCAGTAAGAACTTGTAATTGTTGTATTTTGGCTTTTGTTGATTTATTTGATGCTGTTTGGTACATCTAAAATGTGTTTCCAAAGTGTACTATTATTTCTATTGGGAAAAGATTAGCCAGTTTATATTGATGTAATGTAAGTTGATGACATGTTTTACAGGTCACTATATTGTGACTTAAAAATGAACAAAAACAAGAACCACCTGTAATAATTTGACCAGATTAGCTTCTAGAATTAGGCTCATTGATCTCTTTTGTGGTCTCTCTTAGGTCCTCATAAAGACTAGCATACTAGCATTGTTTCAGAGATTGTCCTTATTTTATGCTGGTTTTTTTTTCTGGCTATACACTTTATTTCATCTTAGGAAACATCTTCATACATCTTTTGATCCATAGACACCTGTGGAATAAATACCTTTAGCCTTACGTTAGATATAAGGAAACCAAAGCTTTGAAAGC
This sequence comes from Castor canadensis, assembly GCF_047511655.1. Lineage (NCBI taxonomy): Eukaryota > Metazoa > Chordata > Mammalia > Rodentia > Castoridae > Castor > Castor canadensis. The sequence continues at coordinate 183,177,876 of NC_133388.1, read as the reverse complement.
GTAACTACTTGGCTAAGGTAACAAAGATCCAGAACCTGGGTCTAGGTCTAGCCAAAAGCCTTAAACTCCAAAACTTGGGTTCTTTCTCCTACTACATAGCTGCCCCTCAGTCCTACAAAAAAAAATCTTTCAAATACATCTAGCATCCCTCATGCCAGTTCTTAAAATAATGTAGGTTTTAACTCATTAAGTCCTCTTAATAAGGTAACCCATCCCATTGATAAAGTAAATAAAATTGTAGGGAATTAACTTGGTGAGTTGCAAGAACACAGCCTCTGAGCCTGACAGACAATTGTGGTTTTTTTGTTGTTGTTTTGTTTTTTTTGTTTGTTTGTTTTTATTTCTTTTATTCATATGTGCATGTAATGTTTGGGTCATTTCTCTCCCCTTCCCTACTTCTGACAGACAATTGTGAAAATCTTGGCTCTTCCATTTAGTGACTGTGTGACCTGCACAGGATTCTGAACTCCTGAGCATCAGCTTCCTTACCTGAGAAATGGCTAACAGTTCCTACCCCTTTACTGTTGTAAAGATGAAAGGAGGCCAGGCATAGAGCTTTGCCTCACATGCTCAGGAAGTCAGACCCTGTAATGCCCTTCCCTTTCACTGCTGTGTAAGCTGCCACCTGGTTTATGAATGCAGATGGCATCCCCTGAGCTGTTAGAATCTCCCACAATTCACCATTCATACCTCATGGTTCTGACATGTTAGTTTCCTCCTTGCCCTCTGAGACATGCCACTGTCATCCTTGCCCAGAAGCCTCTGCTTATGCTTGTCCTTCGTCTAGATGAAATATCCTTCTTCATTTCTCTGCCTGTCCAGATCTTTAACCATCCTAGCTTTTCTAGAAAACTCTTCTGGATAACTTGTTATCATGTCTGTCAGTGCCTTTCTGACTCTTCTCCATAGCCACTACCACCTGAGCACTCACCAGTTATAGCACCCCCATGGGCCTTTAATCCTGTTCCAATAACTGTTCTAGACTAAGCTATTTAGAAAGTTTAATCTATGCTACCCGGGCATATGCTCCAGAAAATTTTATTGGTAGTATTTGGAAAAGTCCTGGGGCAATGTTAGGAACCTAGTAAAAACTCTTGAATGGGAGGTGGATTTATAAAACTTTATTTAATTAAACTCAAAGCCACAGTTACAGGAATTCTGGTTTTCATTTGTCTTTCCTTGTTTCTGTGTTAACAGAGAATCTTCAAGCTTGGTTCAGAGAGATCTCAAAACAAATATTGTCTTTAAATTATGATGATTCTACTGCTGCAGGCAGAAAAACTGTACAACTAATACAAGCTTTGGAGGAGGTAAGGAAAGTCATTTGAAGTTAGAGTTCTGGCTCAGGAACCATACCTTATGACCCATTCAACAGCTTGTTTATAAAAATAAATCTAAAGGAGTATTTCATCAGAAGCAAAGTGAGTTAATATGTTCCCTGTAATATCACATGCAGTGTCAAAAATTAGGTAACAAGTGATAGAAAGGTGGCAAAAATCATGATATTTGTACATGAGGAAACAATCTTAGAAAAAGAATTTTGGTAACAATATAGAAACATTGGGAAAATTGTGGTGAGGTAAAAGCAAAAACAAGATGGTGTAAATATACCACCTTTTATGTTTACAAAAAGTGTGTGTCTAGGGGAAAGTTCTAGAAATAAATACAGAAAAATGAAAATGGTTATGTAATAATCTTAGGCTCATAAGTGGTGTCTTTTCTGAAAAAATAGTTTAGTTTTTTTAATCTACTTAAAAATGTACCCAAAGCAATGACTATGCCTCCTCATTATTAAATTTTAATTGGGTTTAGCTAGGTTTTAAAATGGAAAATAATACAGTGTCAAAACATAGGCATAGACTTCATTATTTAAAACATCACCGAAAGCCAGGCATGGTGGCATACACCTGAATCCCAGCACCTGGGAGACTAAGGCAGGAGGATCATGTGTTGAAGGCCAGCCTTTGCTACATAGTTTTTCTGAGACCTTATCTCAGAAAACAAAACAATGATAACAATAATAGCAGCAATAACATCTGCACTCATAATCTGCAGCCCTGACTAGTTGGCATAATTGAACATTTTTAGAGATGTAATTAATGCTCTGTCACTTACAGGCTTTTTGTTATTTTTTGAACACTTGTAGGATGGTCACTATAAATGGTAGCACAGTATAACACTGTTGTTAGCATCCCCAAATTTCTCGTTCCAGAGCAAATGCTCACTTGTACTATTTCTGTTTTACTTGTTTGGGGTTTTCTAGTCTGTAGTACAAGTGTAAACAGTTTTGTCTATCGCAAATTTTTTTTATCTTTTGCCTTATTAATATTGCATCTAGCCCACACCTCTTGAGCATACATTCGAAAATTTGAGGACTTTGTAGAATCATCGTTTTGTTTTAACAAGTACATCAAATATCTTAGGGATATACTAGTACCAACACACTGGTTGCAATATAACTTACTGTATTTTTTAGCAGTATGGATATCCTCAAAATTAAGGGGATTTTCCATAAATATATTTATTTATAGTAACATGGGCAATGTTACTATTCACTTATGTCCTATGTGAACAGAATAATTAGCAGTGGAGCATTTTCTAATCCTAGAAACTTGTGAACTTTGCTATGACTTGGCTTACATATTTCTGAAGTTATCTGAAATAAAATTTTTATCAACAAATTGTTAGTGTTTTGTTCTGTTTTGCTTTTGGGGTTTTTTGAGGCAGGGTCTCACTGTGTAGCCCAGGCTGGCCTGGAGTTTATGATCCCACTGCCTCAGCCTTTCGAATGCTGGGATTATGGGCCTGCGCCCCCATGCCTGGCCTAGGTGCTGTGCTTTGTTTGAGGTGTTTTCAGGGAAGGAGTATCATGCAGGCCATTCAGAATGGGTTGATGAAGTGTGTTAATGTAACACAGGTTCAGGAGTTTCACCAGTTGGAATCAAATCTGCAAGTATGTCAGTTTCTCGCTGACACTCGCAAGTTTCTCCACCAAATGATCAGAACCATTAACATTAAAGAGGAGGTCCTGATCACAATGCAGATCGTCGGCGACCTTTCTTTCGCTTGGCAGCTGATTGACAGGTAAGGAAGACAGACTGACATTTGCTCTTTTTGAAGGCACTAGGAACAATCCTCTTACCATGTCTCTTTTTCCAGTTTCACATCCATCATGCAAGACAGCATACGGGTAAATCCATCCATGGTGACTAAGCTCAGAGCCACATTCCTAAAGGTAAGCAAGAGCTGTGAGGTCACACTCTGTCACAGGAAAGAGTTAGTCAGCCCAAGATTTCATCCTCTGAGGAAGTTGGGTGATTGAAGTCTTTTTATAGACTCACGATTGTTAGCAGTTTTTCCAGGAAAGCATAGTTTCAAAAGACGCCAGAAATATTTGAAGTTTGATTTAATAATATAACTTGGAATGTCTTACAGAATATTGTTTTTAAATAAATAGTTTTTGAAAGTCTTATCCGTATACTAAAAGTGTAACTCATTTTAGGCCCTTTATTTGAATTAAGTCCTTTTGCTTACTCATTAGAAGATTTCTTATTGAGGGCTGGTGGCACCTGGGGAGCACTTGACATGGACTGCTGGATTCACTCCAGATTCCCTGACTAAGTCACTCTGGGGTGGGGCCCGGGAATTTGCATGTCCAACAAGTTTGCAGGCAATGCTGATGCTGCTGGTCCAGGGACCACAGTTTGAGAACCACTGTCACAGCAGGTGATTATAATTTTTTAAAATGTATTGTCAGAAATTTTGTGATATTGATGGGGTTTGGTGATTTCTAGAACATGCTCAAAAAACAGATATCCTATTTTTCTTGCAGCTTGCCTCTGCCCTTGATCTGCCCCTTCTTCGTATTAATCAGGCAAATAGCCCTGACCTCCTTAGTGTGTCCCAGTATTATTCTGGTGAATTGGTGTCTTATGTAAGAAAGGTAAGAACAGCATCAAGGTAACTTTTACTCATAGTGGCTCGCTGCTGTCTTAAAGACAAAAGGTGCACTTGTGTCCTGTAAAAGCAATACTCATATTGCTTTACCTTTTCTATTTGATTCCAGAAATTTGCAATACCTAGAAATAAATGTATTCTTACTGTCACTGTGGACATGCAGATGTGTTTTTACTTTCAGAGAACTTTTAAATATCTTTTTTAAAGCCAGTGGCCTTGACTTTCATATTCCAGATGGAGAAACTGAGGAACTGAGATTATAGTGGCTTCTTCAAAGTCACAGAGCTGGTTGGTGAAAGAGGCAGATCTAGATCTAACATACCCTCATCAGAACCTAATTCAAGGAGTCAGGAGGATAGAAGTCCTAAGCCAACCCTCAGCAAAACCTGAAGACCCTATTTGAAAAATAACTAAAGCATAAAAGGGCTGGGGCATGGCTCAAGTGGTAGAGTTCCTGCCTAGCAAGCATGAGGCCCTGAGTTCAAATCCCAGTATCTCATACACACACAAAAAAGAACCTGTCAAGTTTTCATGGGAATTTTGGGCCTTGCTTCAATAACTTAGGATGGAGCAAGGAGCCATACAAGCCTGAATTTGAAATTGATCTGTGTCACATACTAGCTGAGTATGCTACAGTGATGTTATTTCAGTCTTTAAAATCTTCAGGTATTTGTAGGAAGGTTACCTTTATATTCTGTAGCAGTTAATGTTTGAAGGAAGGGAGCTATACCTGCTAGCAGTTATAAAGACATCTCTTTTCAGTTTCGCACTGTCCTTTCCTGTAGGCAGTCTGCTGTTGGTACACACTGGTACCCTTCTTGTTGTCATACTAACATTTGTCAACTAAGAAAAATAAAGTAGACGCTCAATTGTGTTTCCTCCTTTCCCGCTCACTAAAGGTCTTGCAGATCATCCCAGAAAGCATGTTTACATCTCTGCTGAAGATAATAAAGCTTCAGACCCATGACATCACTGAAGTGCCCACCCGCCTGGACAAAGACAAGCTGCGGGACTATGCTCAGCTCGGCCCACGATACGAGGTGCCACGTTTCCTTGACTTCTGTCTTTGCATACTTAAAATTTCTGCCATATTCCAGGGGACCACCAGACCAGTTCTGACTTGATTTCTCACACTCCCAGTGATAACGATGATTCGCCATTTCAGTAAATCACACCTTTATTCTTGACATTTTGCTGTTGTCAATGCCCCCATAAACCTGTCTTAACTTGAAAATATCCTAGTGGAAAATGCGTTTAATACACCCAACCTATGGACATCATATCTTGGCTATGTACATTATACACACTCAGAGCACTTACATTAATCTACAGCTGGGCACAGTCATCTAACCCAAGGCCTATTTTATAATAAAGTGTTGAATACCTCAGGCAATTTATTGAATTCTGTGCTAAAAGGGAAAAACAGGATAGTGGTACAAGTACACTTTTACATCATTGTAAGTGGAAAAATCATTAAGTTGAGGCATCGTAAGTTGGAAGCCATCTGTGTTCCAAGCAGTGACTTAAAATGATCTGCATTCCATTAACCATTTTCTACACAAAGACTTTTCAAGCCCATCCAACAGTTAAGCAGCTTTGAAGTTGTTTTCTCTAAATGTCTATGCTTTTCTTTCTCCCTGAACTTAAATTTTGAAGATGTGAGAAGGAAAATCAAGTGAAAACTGAAAATGTCATGTCCACTATTAGTTTTCCATTCCATGACAACTCCAAAAACTAATGAGGAGTCCCAGATTTCAAGCTTTGTCTTTCTACATTTACCTGACTCAAAAAATTACAGCATCTGTCTACCTCATCTGTGTCTCCTGGTGTTACTTGAAAAGAACGTGGAGCCTGATGAAGGGGAGATCACCTCTCAGCATCTTGAATAGTCTTTTCCAGCTGCAAGGGACCATCCTTGTTATTGCATCCTACCCTGATTTTAGACATGAGAAACTGAAGCCCAAAGAAGGGGAAGGGCTTTGTCAAATGAAGAACTGATTGATGCCGTCTGATTCAGTTACCCAGTATGGCTAATAGGGATCTTCCACTTACACCACAAAGCCCCAGTTCTGGGGACTGTGGGCACCAGTGTCATTTACACAGCTATGCATTTACTTCCTGTTGTCTTTCCTCATTCCGAACTGTTAGCTAATTATTTTAGCCTCCCATAGAAGTAATGTTTTTATCTGAAGTGCTACATCACACCTCTTTTTCTTTGTTAAAGGTTGCCAAGCTTACTCATGCTATCTCCATTTTTACTGAAGGCATCTTAATGATGAAAACAACCTTGGTTGGCATCATCAAGGTAACAACAGTCTTGATGCTAGTCTATTTGTTCTTGTGGTTGGTTGGATTTTCCTGGTAATTAGCATGTGTGGAACAGAATGGCTTAACCACCTTGCGGTTTCACATCCTGATTTTAGTTTTACTCAGTTGCTGATGGAGGAAGAGAGAGCACTGTAATTTTCATTGCTCATAATGATTATAGTTATTATGGCATAATCTTGAATTTCTCTATCTTGTGTCTCTGGAGGAAATGTATGGCAGTAACTGTTTTACTCAAAATTTACTTAAATCTAATAAAAACCCATTTCATTGAATTTCCGTAACAGCACAGAAAGTAAAATGGCTCACCTTCCTTAGGCAAAATTGCTTTGTGCTTTGTATCTCCCTACCTCTCACTGTTTCCCTCTTCCTTCCTTTGTAGTACTTTTATTCTGCATCCCAGGTGCAGAGTTAACATAATCACCCCCTGTTCACAGCTGTGTCATCACTGCTGCATCTCTCTCCTGTGACTTCCTCCTTTTCCTGGATCTTCACTCCCATTTCCACTCCCCATAACAACGTCTCTGTATGTTGATGTACAACCCTGAATATGCAAGCACTCTCGTTCAGTGCGGAGTAGTATTTTACGTATGCATGTGTTTCCGATGTATCTAAATCTCATTCTTTTCCCAGCCTTTCTTGCTGGTTACTGCTTTTGCAATTCATGTTGCTGTCGGTCTTACTGCTGCATAGGATTCCACGTACTACTTAACTGTTCTGTAAGCCTCAGTGCTCTCCATTATCAAACCAGTGTCACAAAGAACATCTCGGACCCCGTCTTCATTCCACACCTGTGCAAGCACTTCCGGGGAGAAGCTCTTGGAAATTAGGGCTGATTTACGTTACTGTGTCTCAGTACTGCTGGACTGCCTTAGAAGCGACTGTTCCTGGGATCTACCCACAGCTTTGCCAATACTTGGTTTTACCCACTTCCTAAGTTTTTGCTATCCCAGTGGGTATAAGGTGGTATTTCATTGATGCATTAATTTGGAATCCTGTAGTGACTAGTGATGTCATGGACCTTTTATTTTTCCACTTATCTGACATGAGTACAATCTGAATATTTCTGATTTTTAAAAAATGTATAGCGATCAAATTGCCAGATTAACATTTGTGCTACTAGCATCAAAGAAAACAGAGGAAATGAGACTAAGTAGAAATGGAACTTTTAATATGATTTTCTGGAAATACACTTTAAGAAAATACCATTGTGCCCCTGAAATACTAATATTAATAGAATCTGCTCAGTATTCTTTGGCCTGCTGCCAGTTTAAGTAAGATGATGTGCAGAGTTACATGCTGGTTACGGACTTCCGACTTCTGACTAACCCATATGGGATGATAAATTCCAGCACTGCAAAGGAACCAGTAGAGGGAGAATGTAACAAGACCTAATAATTAGTAATAACTATCAAAAGAAATTCTGCTTAATATGATGCAGCTCTCCCACCAGAATCCCAGATCATAAGAGCAGAAGGAATGCCGTACTGACCCACCCCATTCAGCCCAGATAGATTCTGCAGCCCAATAGTAAGAACACAGGGCTTTTGGAAGGGACTCCCATGGCCCTCACCGTGTAGCTCATGTTGGTCTCCAACTCCCAGTCCTTCTGCCTCAGCCTCCCAAGTACTGGGATACAGGCATACTGCACTATGCTTGCCCAGTCCCTATTATGACAAGGAATATTTATTTGAAAGCTTCATGTTGCTTCTTTGATTTCATTCTCATTGATTTTATATAGACTTATAATTAACTTTTTATTGTAAAATAAAGCACAGATACTGAAAGCTACAGAAATAAGTATGTAGTTTAATAGTTATTATAAGGTAAACAGCATGCATTCTAAACACCAGTTAAATCAAATCATTTAGCTAGCCTCTGGTTCTAGAAACCGTCTCATGCCCTGGCCTAATCTCAGCCTATCTCCTGATAGTCTTATTACCCCAGGGTAAACTTCTAGACCCTATAGTTTAGGCTTGCCTATTTGAGACAAAGTGTTTTGTCTTTAGATCTTTTTTAATCAGCAAGTTTCTCTTCCATTCCTTTCTTTCCTAGGAGTTGGAGACCACAGGGCCTCTGACCTGCAGGTTCTGAAGTCTGGTTTTGCTGACCGCATAGTCCTGCTGTCATTCAGTGTGTTTCTGTGGCTTTTCTATTTTCTACAACTGCCACTGCAGTGGTCTCCTTAATTTTAAACATAGTCAAATGGGGCACTTCACTTGGATTTTTGACTTTTTACATCGTTTTTATATTTATAAATTGAAAGAAGAAAAAACAAGTCTCTGGGAATTCACAGGAACATGTTAAAACCATTTGATGAAATTAGAGATAAGGGCAAAATAGTTTCTGCTGGGTATTGAGGGAGGGGGCGGAGTGGGTGGTAAGGGAGGGGGTGGGGGCAGGGGGGAGAAATGAACCAAGCCTTGTATGCACATATGAATAATAAAAGAAAAATGAAAAAAAAAAAAAAACAAAAACCATTTGATGTTTTATGGACCTGACAGACTTTTTAGTGAAAAACAAAAGCTTTCACGTTACAGAAAACATAACTAGTAAAATAAGCTTATAGAATTAGCAGGTTTACTTTCCTGTTTGATCCCCCTAATTATAAATAGCAATTAGTAACTTTGAAAAGTGCTGTAAAATTATCATCATAAAACTTACTGAAGGCTGGGTACAGTGTCTCATGCTACAGTCCCAGCTACTTAGGAGAAAGAGGTAGGAAGATCACGATACAAGGCCAACCAAGGCAAAAACTTAGTGAGACCGTACCTCAAAGAACAAGCCAAGCATGGTGGTTCACTGCTATACTCCCAGCTACTCAGGAGGCAAAGGTTAGTTAGTCTAAGGCCAGCCCTCAACAAAAAAGCACTGAAAAATCACTAAAGCAAAATGGGATAGGGGCGTGGCTCAAGTGGTAGAGCTCCTGTCTGGCAAGCACAAGATGCTGAGTTCAAACCCCAATACTAACAACAATAACAACAACAGAGGTGGTGGGTTTAATAATTCAGTCCAAGCTGCACCAGATCAAAAGGAGGCAGGAAAAAAAGCAACAGAGGTGGCGGGTTTAATAATTCAGTCCAAGCTGCACCAGATCAAAAGGAGGCAGGAAAAAAAAAAAAGAATCATTTAGAAGTGTGGCAGGAGAATCCTGCCCTAGATTCTGGAAGTCATTTTCTTCTGGGGTTCTTCGAACTACTGTTTCCTAACTCCCATTTTTGATTTGCACTTAGGTGGATCCGAAGCAGTTACTGGAAGATGGAATAAGGAAGGAGCTCGTTAAACGAGTGGCTTTTGCCCTGCACAGGGGACTGATATTCAATCCACGAGCCAAGGTACCGATGACCAAAATGGTGCAGTCCTTTCCCAACGCGGCTCACAGTGTGGACCAAGCACCATTGTCATGAGACCTTCTTAAACTCAGTGCCAACAGCTGATTGCTTTGTGGTCCTTTTTGTGATCCATTTACATAAGAAAATCTTTTTAAAACCAACTGCTTTCCTTTACCTTTTGATTTCCAAGTTCATGGTTCAGACATAGTTCAAAGTATTTGTTAACCGGAAAGCAGTTAGGAACGATAAAGACTATAGCTTTTTATTTTACTTTGTCTATTAGAAAATATGATAATTTCCTGAAGAGAAAAATAAATCGGCCTGAGATATGCAGGCTATTTTTCACCTCTATAAACTTAGTTTAAAATGTTTTAACTAATCTAAGTTTGGACGTGCTCATCAATTGACATGAGTGAAATCACTGGCATGCATGTGTTTTATTTCTCTATATGGGCTCCTTCCCAAATGAATGAAACCTGTTCTTGGCAGGATATCTGACATCAGTTGCCATTTCAAAAGCTTTACTTATGTCTTAGACTATGAGTGAGGTCCCTTAGCTGGTTATGAATTCAAGTCTCATGTAGGTATAAGTAGTTGAAATCTACTCCAACATGGCAGATTTACATTTCTCTTTCTGCACAGCCCAGTGAACTGATGCCCAAGTTGAGGGAGCTGGGAGCCACCATGGATGGTTTCCATCGTTCTTTTGAGTACATACAGGACTACGTCAACATTTATGGTCTGAAGATTTGGCAGGAGGAAGTCTCTCGTATTATAAATTACAACGTGGAACAAGAGTGTAATAACTTCTTAAGAACAAAGGTATCTAATGTATCCTCAAATTCCTCACTATAGCTCTCATTAGCTTATACATGCTCCAAACTTGGGGGAGGCTAACAAGAAAACTTATTTAAATAGTTACTAAAAATCAGTAAGTACGTTAGTGCACTTCCGGAACCATCAGGGTGGCAGAAGAGCTGAGGTGACACTGACCTCTGGGCACTTGCTATCTGTCTGTAGGAGAAAGCACATATAACCAAATGGCTACAGGTGAAGCTGATTGATGTTATTATAAAACCCAAGGAACTGAGAGTTCTGAGCACTCTTAAGACTTCTTCAGTTGGGGTTGGGGAATACTCCGACTTACGCTTCCTGTGTAGCTGGGATGACAGATACACCTAGCTGTTTTGTGGAGGTGGAGTCTCACATACTTTTTTGCCCAGGCTGGCCTGGAACCTTGATCCTCCTGATCTCTGCTTCACAAGCAGCTGGTGTTATAGGCATGAGCCCCACTGCACTCAGCTCATGGTTTGGGCTGCACTTTCCTGAAGCTGGTGGCATTGAGCCTCTTGTCACATGCATCCTGGCCACGCGGATCTCTTCTTTGGAACAATGTATACGAGAGTCGTTTGCCTGCTTTCCTTAGTTGAGTAAATAGGGAGCACCAAGTTCATATGGCCAGGGCTAACTGAGTGTTTAGTCAGTTGTTAACAAGGAGTCGCTCTGCAAGTTTTTGTTAGAAACTGACACAATTCCGATGACATTTTCAAAAGATTTCATATCTTCTAGCCTTATAAAATTTCAGATTTTCATATTACTCTGTACATGTCAATGCAAAAGACAAAAATTCCAGAAATTTCCATGTGTCTTCTTCTTACTTCTTACTGACCTCAATTTCATCACAGTTATTTTTTCTTTTTCTTTTTGGAGCTGGTGATTGAACACAGGCCTTGCACGTGCAAGATGAGTACCCTATTATGGTGCTCCATCCCCCCACCCACATTTCTTTCTTAAGTCAATGTCATATGAGCACTTCTGGGAGGCTGCTGATGCAATGTTTAAAGTTTCCTCTTCAAGACCAAGGAACACTTATTGTAATTCTGTGTAAATTCATGTTGGTAAAGTTATGTGGAGAAAGGCTAACTGAGTCGTCTTGTCAAAGATGCTCTAAATATCTGTGGTTTTGCTTTCTAGATTCAAGACTGGCAAAGTATGTACCAGTCCACCCATATTCCTATACCAAAGTTTACCCCTGTGGATGAGTCCATAACATTTATTGGTCGACTCTGCAGAGAAATCTTGCGGATCACAGACCCAAAGTAGGTATTTCTGCGTTCTACTGAGCCACAAGTACCAAGACGATCTCATGTGTGCTTGTTCCAGACCTGGGTGTTGCAGTTGTTAACCTGACCCTTGATGACCTTGTTTCTTAGCTCAGCACACCAGCACTTCTTCCAGTAAGATCTAAATCTGCTGAGCACTTCCTCATGCACTCTTCTCAGCACATTACACACATCTGTGCAGCTATTATTACAACAGTCTTGGGAGCTAGGCATTCCAATCACCCCCATTTTTAAAATGAAGTCACTGAGGCACAGCAAATTTATTCACTTACCTACCATTGCACAGTTAATCAGTTGTGGACCCAAAACACTTTCCAGGCCTTCTGCCTCCAGAGCCCAGCTTCTAAGGCTCGGGCTTTATATACAGAGAGTGAATCCCAGTGTGCACTCAGGGTTCTGCACTAACAGGGACTAGGTGAAAATCTTGTACATTTAAAACTGCCCTGGAGAATGTTACAGGTGGGTTCCAGGCAGAGTGTGGGATGCTACCCCTCAGGAAACCCAGCTAAGCCATTTTTCCTCGATTGAGCCTCAGATGGAGCAGTTGTACTAAAATCACCTGAGGGAAGAGAAGTTCATGTCTTCTGTCTCAGTTTACCCTGGCACATGCTTACTGAATTCAGTGGTGGAATTACCCAAGAAAAAAAAATGACCCACTTCTTTCTCTCTCCACCTATGCATGCATAGTTGAATTTGTATAAATTAAATGTTCTGATAGCCTACCTCTTTTGTACCACCATCCACTCCACCTTATTTTGTCTCTCAAGACTTATAGAAGTTGATAGATTTTATACAAACTTCACCCAAAGTATCCAGCAGAAGTAAGGAATTTTATCTATGACTCCTGAACTAAAAATAATAAATGAATCCAAAAAGTTTCATAGCTCCTCCTTTCTTGGCACCTATGGGCTCCCGAGTCACTGAAGGCCTTTCAGAAAACTACCCCCTGTGCCTTATTGACACAGCAGAGAGGCTCAGGCATGATGGGGGTCCAGGACACATATTTATTTCATTATCAGTATTGAGGCCTTCTCGAATGGCACCTTCAGAGTGCCAGCACTGGATAGCAGAACATTGTGAAACCTGAAAGTAGGCATTGTATACAGTTCTGGAATTCATCTTGTCCTGCTCTTCACATTGCTAAATTACTTCCCTTACTCCCAGTTCCTTTTAGCTCCATCTGATAATGGTCTTAGGGATATGGTGTATTTTAGAATGTAGGGCGTACATTTGGAGAATGTGTTGAGAATGCAGAGGCTAGGACTCCACCCCAGGCCTGCTGAATCATCCTCCAGGAAGGGAACGTGGGCATCTGTATTTTTAACAGGCCCCTCCCTGAAGGCTTGAGAACAAGAGATTTAAAGTGGTCACTAAGGGTGTAGTGTTGGGACCAGGTCTTCTAAGCCTCAGTTATCTCATCTATAAAATGGGGATTAAACAGCCCGTATTTCACAGAGCTTTTAATGCCAAGTGCCTACTAGATTTTGTTGTTTTTTGTCATTATCCTCATCATGCCATTCTCAAGGCTAAGAGGCATCATAGGGAGATGCTCAAAAGGTGGCGTCTAGAGTTTAACTGGAAGGAAGAAGCACATACCTTTGTTTCCTAGTTCCAGTCTCTTGGCAATTTAAAGAAAGATCCCACAGAGAGACAACTCAGCTCTGCAGTCCTCCGCCTGACAGCTGAGCCCAGCCTTGTCTTCTCAGCATGGTTCCAAGCCAGTAGCTGACTCAGTGGCTAAATGAAACCACCAAAGTAGCACTGGGTGGGCAAAGGTGGCCTGAGTGTTACCTCTGTGTGCACTGGGTGGTCAGCACGCAGACGCAAGGGCACCTCCACCCAGAGCTTAGAAAGCATGAGGCATGCCATTGTTATCCCGGCATCTGATGCCTGGGCTCCTCCTGAGCCCCACGTCTCTCTAGGATGCACTCTGAGATCCGTGGGGCTCTTGAGTTTGCTTGACTTCTGTTTTAGGGTGACATGTCATGTAGACCAGCTGAACACTTGGTATGATATGAAAACTCATCAAGAAGTGACCAGCAGTCGCCTCTTCTCAGAGATCCAGACCACCCTGGGCACTTTTGGTCTGAATGGGCTAGATAGGCTTCTGTGCTTCATGATTGTGAAAGAGTTACAGGTGAGCCTTGGGACGGGCGTGCCTGTGCTTCTACCGGGGAGACGTGGGCATGGCTCCTGCTGGGCGAGTGAAGCCCACTTAACCTTCTGTCATGGTTTCTTCTACTGAAGTGGGCATGGATGGTTTCTACTAAGTATATTAGAACTGAGTAAACTGGAATTTCTTTAGCCAACATCATATTTTTATGGGTAGAGTGCTTTCGTGAGTTTCAACTTGGGAAAAGATTTTTTATCTTTGAAGCCAGTAACTCCTCCTGTGGAGGCTGTTTCTAGTAGGAACCTGGGTAATTGCTGTCCTCTGTCTCCTGTTTAGAGGCTGTGTGACTTAGGCTTAGTCTCTGTTCTACACAGCATTTGAGTTAACTGGAGTATGTGTTTGTTTTATTCATTACATTTAGTTTTTGATCATGGCTTCTTGTTTTTAGAATTTCCTCAGTATGTTTCAGAAAATTATCCTGAGAGACAGAACTGTCCAAGACACCTTAAAAACCCTCATGAATGCTGTCAGCCCCCTAAAGAGCATTGTAGGTAAGTGTTCTGATGCTGTCTGAGATGGCGAGACACTGTAGCCTTTCTGGATTTACTAAATAGAAAATTATGTTTTAACCTTTCAGCAAATTCGAATAAAATTTATCTTTCTGCCATTGCCAAAACCCAGAAGATTTGGACTGCTTACCTTGAGGCTATAATGAAGGTATGTGGGGGCAAGGGGATGATCAATACTGGATTTTCTCAATTATTTTTTTCTTGTAACTATGGCTCCAAGAAAGCAACTCTACTTCCTTTCATCATTAAAACAAAAATGCACTTTATTGTTATTTCTAGCATCATTTACTTCTTCATTTCCTCTCTGGGGCTCTTGCTGACTGTTTTGGGGGGCTGTTGGTTTCCCCTTTGCTCAAGAAAACTAGTTATTTTGAAATGCCTTTGGCCAGAGGTGCTTCCCCACAAGCACATGGAAATTTTCTTCCAAGTTCATTTAATGAACTCATCTGTCCGTTTACAGATCCAGTTTGTTCCTAGTAGCTGTTACAATAGGATATTTGTCCCTCTCCCTTTGTCCACATAGGTGCTAAGAAGCTGGGTTCTTTGGGGGCATAAATTGTCCTCACAGTATGAATAAAACACTTTGGAAATGAAGAAAGGCAAACGAAATTAAGTGGCTGCATCTAGCCAATTTATTTTAGAATCCAGTCACAACTTTCCTGCCTTTACGTGTAACTGCAGCTCCCAGGGTCCCTCTGCATCTCCTTTGGGTTCCTTTTCCGTCATGTGATGATCAGAGATGTTCAGCCTTGCCTTACAGAGCACCTGTTATGTGCAAGGCATTGTCAGTCACTGTGAGAGACCTTAAATGAAACACCTGCTGTCTTCTCAGAAAACCTACTAGTGATCTGGTAGGAACGAGTGGATTTCATGGTAGAAAACAGGGATTCATTATTAAAAGTGTCACACACCAGAGGAAAAGTCTAGGATGCTTAAGAGAGTTCTTTTCTCTTTCTCTCAATTGTATAAGTTATTTTTTGAGACAGTACTTATTGGTGTTTCAGTCAGATTCACAATATATTTTCCATAATTTGGTGAGCAGTTTTTGTTTTGTTTTTACTTTGAAACACTAACCCAAAATAGGTGATCCAAGGAGTCTTTGGCTCTGCTAGATGTCCTCTTGATGTGTAGGTTTGACCTTAACCTTGTGATTATCAGATACTGTGAGCTTTTTAGACCAAGTGTATAATTGCTGGGAAACCTTTAAGGAGAAGAAAGCCTGAGTCCTCATGCTATAGGAGGTTACAGGGATTCTCCCAAGGCACACAGATTTTTCTCCTGGTTTACCAGATGCGTCTCACTTTGTCAGTCAACTTTTCCATCACTGTGACAAAATACCTGAAAAGATCAACTTACGGGGGAAAGGTTTATTTTGGCTATGGTTTCAGAGGCTTCAGTCTCTGGTCACTTGGCTCCATTCTTTCTTGGCCTATGGTTGAGGCAGCACATCATGGTGGAAGACTGTGGTGGAGGAAAGCTCCTTAATGAAGTAGGGCTTGTCACAGCAGTTACTAAACTTGAAGAGTTTATTTCAAATGATTTAAAAAGAGGTATCATACACCCTTTGTGGATTGGGAATGTAGCTCAGTGGTAGAGCGCTAGCCTAAGCATGTGGCAAGGCTCTGGGTCTGATCCCCAGCACTGAAGGAAAAAAGAAAAAAAAAAGACTACCTTTGATTCACAAGCAGCTGGACATGAATGGGTCACTTTGTAGCTCTTAGGCTTTGAGGCATGCAGAAGTCTTCCTAGATGTTCCTTGAAGGGATTCTCCCTCTCTGTCAGGTGTAATGCTTGTCTTTCTGTAGGGTGCTGTAAGTGCAGTCTTTGTTTGCCTCATGTGGATCACTTTGAAGTGCTTGGTTGTATCTCCTCCTTCTGTTGCTGTTCACAGGTCGGGCAGATGCAGATTCTGAGGCAGCAGATTGCCAATGAGCTAAATTATTCTTGTCGATTTGACTCCAAACATCTGGCGGCTGCTTTGGAAAATCTCAATAAGTAAGTGCAGCATTCCAAGCCGCCATGTGGGCTGGGATGGCCATCCTCCAGGTGCCAGGTTCCTCACTTCTTACTCTTCTGAGGTGTCTGTGGGTAAGAAGTCTGAATTTCTAGGCCTCCTTCCCATGGATTAAAAAAAAAATCTGTCTTCAGATGCTGCTTTCCTAGTTCTTTCTTCCTCTCCTCTTGTCTTACTCTTTTTTTTTAGATGGATTCATTTATTCTGCCAACATATATTAATCACATGCTATGCACCACAGGGTGGTCTTCCCCAGATATGGAAAGCAGTTATTACCAGAATCCACACTGACTTTCTACAGGTCACCTAGAGGCCAAGGAAGCTCACATTGCTTCATGGCCAGGAAGGGTGGTGGGCACACATCCTAGAGCACAGGCCTCCCCTCCCTAAGAGCACTTGCCCTCATTTCCATCCCCTGCTGAGAAATAAACAACCTGTGCTTCTTAGCAGGAGGTCAGCGCAACTGACAAGTAGGGATTGTCAACAGTTCAGCCAGCACATTAAACATATGAATGGTGGAAGCATTTGATTTAGGTTAACTCCAAAAGGTAAAGTAATACTGGGTCAGATTTTCCACTTACAAGCAATCACAGACATGAAACTGAGTATTAAAAGAATTAAGCCCTCGGTTTACTGATGGGGAAACTGATGGAAAGATTACAGTAAACCTACCTTATTTACAGACTTGTTACACGCGGCTTTGACTAAGCCTGGGCAATAAGTAACTATCAAAAGAAATTTCAAAATCAAAAGTTTTAAGTGACCATGTACATCTTATGCAGCCTGGAAGATGTGAAGCTCTTTGTTACCTCCATGTTACCATCAGTTGTGTTTAAATCGTTGTGTGATCTGCTATATTCCCACCCTTCATTTTGTGAAAATCTGCCTCCCAAAAAAGCAAAGTAGAAGCAAATGTCCTGAGATTTGTTGAAAGGAGGCTTGTCTTAGCGGAAGTTGAGTGGCATTGTGGGAAAAATAATCAAGCATTCGCAGTTTTCCTCAATGGTGGTCTCCTGAGAACCATGGACCCGTGGATACCTTACATCATCGGCCCAGTGAACTGTGGTGTAAGTGCAGCTAACCACTCACTGTTTCTTTCTCCATTTAGGGCCCTCCTGGCAGATATCGAAGCCCACTATCAGGACCCATCACTTCCTTACCCCAAAGAAGATAACACACTCTTATATGAAATCACTGCCTACCTGGAGGCAGCTGGCATCCACAACCCACTCAATAAGGTTAGCAGTTAAAGTCTGTAATTGCATGAGGGCCGGGGGCGGTGTGATGTGAAAGGGGATTTGTGCAAAAAGATTTGAAGAACCTAGGCTCTCCCAGCTTTCATTCTGTCAGGTCCCGCCCTCTCATAGCCTTGAGCACACCTTCCCTGCCACCTGGAGATGTGGAAGAGATTAGTCTGAGGTTCTTGGGTTTGATGTTTGAGCTGCAGCTGAATGGTAGCACTGATCTGTCTTGCCCAAAGATGCTTTCCCTTGGGGCCAATAGCTCAGTGGTAGAGCCCTTGTCTAGCATGTGTGCAAGGCCCTGGGTTCAATTACCAGCACTGCAAGGAAAAAGAAAATCCTTCTCTAACAGTAATCACACTCACAATGTAAGCTACACACTCTTTTCTGCAATTCTGAACTCTAGACACCTCTGTGAACTGACAGGTCTTTCTTCAAGGTCTCAGTGAGTGGCAATACCTGTCCTGAGCTGCACAGCCTTTCTACCTGTCATTTGTTCTCGGTTTGTCATTGAAACACTCATATGTTTTGACTCAGGGTGCTACCCTGAGTGCTTGCTAACTCCTGTAAAATTTGAAAATCTGAAGTGTTGCCCCTCTGGTTGTGGATGATAGTTATGAACCTGAATAGCAGCTAACATCTGTAGATGCACCTGCTATGTGCCATGCCCTGTGTTCACCCAGACCCGGGATCATCTCAATCTCACAACAGCCCTGGGAAGTTGGCTTTTTGTAGGCAAGGAACTAAAACTTGGAGAGGTTAGCGTCCCCTGGGCTCCACACTAGTGAGGGTGCTGCCCTGTCTCCTTGGAGTTGGGGGCAGTTGGGAAAACGGTCATGGCTGTGTATGCCCTGTCCTTTTGGCCATGTTAGCTGGGGGAGACTGCTATGTGACCTTGCCCAGGGGAAAGCAAATGACTGAACCATCACTCGCTGCCACCTGGATCTTTTCTCTCTCCTTCTCAGCTGTTCTTCCTCTTCTTCCCAGCCTCCCTTCCTCCCTCCACCTTGACTACTCTTGATTTTGCTCTGCTTTCCATTCTTGTCATCACCTTCCCTCCCTTCATTAATTCATTAGCAGACTCAGGGGTACCTGCTGATCTCTAAACAAAGTTGTTCTTTCCAGATGTGAAAAGTAGTGAGGCAGGTATTTATGTTTTCATGGAGTCGGGGATTAAATGAAACTCTGAAGGTGGCAAATTCATGGAACTGTTCTGAGTTTTAGGTAGTCTAAAGAATACATTGAAGTAACATTGGAGCTTTTCATTTGAAATTGTGTTCACCGTTACTCTGTGATATGAAGAAACATCAACTTCTCTTATCTTTCTCTCTCCAGATTTACATAACCACAAAGCGCCTGCCCTATTTCCCAATCGTCAACTTTCTATTTTTGATTGCTCAGTTGCCAAAACTTCAGTACAACAAAAATCTAGGTACAGTATTATACTTGTGCTTTGCACTAGATAACAGAAGCAGTAGATTGACATCTTACCCACAGGTCTTTGGATAGAAGCCTGTATCAGATGTGAGATCTTAATTTAATGCATGCGTAGGACATTTGTGGCTCAATAAATACATGTGTAGGACATTTGTGTCTTCAAGCCTCTAAATATGTCACATCCAAGAAACGTAGACAGTGGGTTTTAAATGAGCCAGTTGTAGTCCACCCTTCCCAAGGGTTAATTATCCAACCTGTACAATCTGTGGAACTTTACCTTTGCTTCTCTCATTTAATGTTTAAGCAGCTGCTTATGGTGTGAGAAAAAAGCTTCTTTTGGTTAATGTTCTATTCTTTCAACAAGTGTCCTGTGCCTGCTGCGCAGCTGGAACTGTGATATGAAGAGAAGAATAACAGTGTAGTTAAGGAGACAAGACCAATACAGGGGTCTGGGACCTCAGCAGATGCATGATTACATGGCAGGATATTTGGTACAAATAATAGACAGGAAATGCTTTCAATGTATTTGTTCTGTCTAGGAATATAATGAATTTTTTGTCATTAATCGGTTTATTTTGAACATTTTTATAATTACCTAGCAGATTCCCAGGCACTTCCTCAAACTTTATATCCAACTAAGTGGAATTTTTAAAAATCCACCATAGGACTGGCAGAGCAGCTCAAGTGGTAGAGTGCCTGCCTACCAAGTACAAGACTGAGTTCAACCCCTCCTTAGGGCCAAATAAGTAAATAAATAAATATCCACTGTAGTTTTGATTGATTTAAAAAGCTCTATAAGAGCACATTTCCATAATCCCAGAATTTGGGAGGCTGAAGCAGAAGGATGAGGAATAAAGGCCATTGTGGTGTACGTAGCCAGGCTTCATCTCAAAAATAAATAAATAAAACCAGCACTATAAAAGTATTTCTAGTGTTACCACATTAGTTGTTTTTTTTTTCTTGAGCAGAGAGTCCAAAATGTATTTCTTCTTTAAAGTATTCCCCATCCTGTTTCATAAGCTTTCTTTAGGGTAACAATGTAGAGTCTTTTTTAATTTTCTTACTCTCTCATTCAAAAATACTCGTTGATTCTCGACTGCTTCTGTGGCAGTGCCTGTTACTTCTGTGGACTGCTGAGCACGGTGCCCCAGTAAACACTCGTGGTAGGAGGGAGGGAACAGCCATAAGTGTAGAATCTAGCTTCTCCACTTGTTATCCGTGCGACAGTGATGCTCATGGTGCTAAATCTGTCTCTGCCTTGGTCAAAACTATTTAAAAGGACAGCCCAGATTAATGTAAAGGTTTACTCTTGAGATTCAGAGGTTCACATTCTGTCTCTTTTGTGGTCCCTGTGTTATGTTGAATAAGAAAATTTTCACACAGACTTTGGTTTGTCCATGCATCTTCTTTCTTAGTGGTGACTTTAGTGAACAGAAGGTGTTTGCCATTTGTTTTTCAGTGCTGGGGATCAAACCCAGGGCCTTGCACATGCTAGCCAAGCACCCTACCACTGAGCTACATCCTCAGTCCTGAACAGAAGTTGTAAATGTTGATGATGTTCAGTTTACCCATCTTTTTCTTTATAATTAGTCTTTTCTGTGTCTTGTCCATGAAATTTTTGCTCTCCACAAGGTTATAAAGACATGTTCCTTGGTCTTTTTCTAGAAATTTTGTGGCTTTACCTTTTGTATTGAGGTCTGTGGACCATCTTGAATTATGTTTTGTATATGGTGTGAGGCTGGGGTCGAGGTTCTTTTTTCTTCCATAAGGCTGTGCAATTTCAGTACCATTTGTTGAAACGACTGCTCTTTCTCCATTACATCATCATTTATGGAAATGCATTTGATCATATGAGGGTTAGACTATTTCTAGACTCTATTCTGTTCCATTGATCCATCTGTCCTTATGCCAATACAGTCTTGGTTACTGTAACTTTATAGCCTTGAAATCAGACAGGTTTAGTCTTATAACTTTCAACATTTTGTTTCCCCCTGAAAACTTCAAGCTCTATCCCCTGTTTCTAGTGCAGCCATCCAGGCAGAAGGTCAAAGTCTCCAGATTTTGGCTAAAGTCCATCGTGAACAAGCCAGCATTGGCATCCACTCACACCCTAAACTGTCTTCTACTGTCTTGATGTCAGCAGATTCTTTTCTTCTGCAATACTCAACATTGTGTTTAAAGATACCTTTAAAATATTTTATACAGGATTTTAATTTTTTGTGCTTGGGAGAGTGGTTCAGGATATCTGGTATGCTGTGCTGCCATTAATTGAAGTCAGTGATAGGTAATTTTTCTTTTCTCACTTACATTAATTTACATCTTTACACTTTTATGCAATAACATGTCAGTTGTATATTCAAAAGGAACAATGATGATAATTGTAAAAATTAGTATCTAGTCTTCTGGCTAATTCTAGATACAGTTCAGAAGTATCATTTCCTCCAAATGACAATCTTCCATGGGGATATGGATCCCAAACATGTGACATTCACAAGAGTTACTATTCGATGGATGCTACCAAAGGCAAGTACTTCACTTGATGTTGTGATCTGTTCCCTCTCAGGAATGGTCTGCCGGAAACCTGCTGACCCTGTCGACTGGCCTCCACTCGTCCTGGGGCTGCTCACTCTGCTCAAACAGTTCCACTCCCGGTACACTGAGCAGTTCCTGGCACTTATCGGCCAGTTTATCCGCTCCACAGTGGAGCAGTGCACAAGGTATCCAAGACCAACTGGGACATATCACAAAAGGGGACTTCAGCCTTGTATGACAAATTTCTCTTCTGGCTGCTTACTCTCTCTTTTAAGCAAGTCAGTGCACAGCTCCTTGTCGGGAGCAGTCATAGCATGCCCATCGTTGGTCACCCTGCCAGGAGATCTCCTGTTAGTGGCCTAACAGGGATTTTTCCAAGAATGAGTCGTGGCCATGATTCATAGCCACCGTGGGAAAGAAAGTGCCACCCTGTTGTTCTGCCTTCTTGGATTGAGCTCTGAGGCCTCAGTGAGCCCTGAATTCCTAGGCCACTTCCATGAAAGGGTTCCACACACTCAGTGGAGTAAGAGACCTGTCAGTGTCCAGGTCTGAGTTCTGGTGTAACAGAACAGGAATCCCATGGAAGTTGCTATTTGATAGCAAAACTTGTAAACCTATAACTGCTTCTCATTCTTCCTCCTTCTCCCCAATTGTGGCTCTTCTAGAACAGGAAGGGGAAAAAAACAGTTAGTTATCTCCCTGATCCACAGGATCCCGAGTCTCCTTCTCTGCTACCCTAAAGGGTCAGCCTAACTAAATGGACTTCTCTGAACATGTTACCCATGCAAATTGAGAGGTTAGCACTTCGTTGTTTTTGTCACTATAACATGAAGACTTAATGAGAGCCATCTTCTAGTCCTCACAAAACACTGCTGACTGAAAATCAGGAATGACTTCCAGGGGCATTGAGTTGACCTCCTCCCACCCCTCTGCATGGATCAGCTCTGTGACATCCTCAACAAGTGGGTTGTCAGTCATCCAGCTGCTGCTGGAGCAGTCCCTTGACAGGTGCTCACCACCTCTGAACGTGACAGAGTGCACCGGTGGAGACTTGTTCTGGTGGTTAGAAACTTCCTGACTGCGATGATCAGAAACCCATGTGTCCGGAAAGTCCACTCGCCGAGCTTATTCTCCCCTTTGAGCTTGCACAGTATGTGTGCAGTCTCCTTCCTCCACATCCTCACTTCCTGTTCTGTGAGGCTCTCTTGCCCCTATGCCTCTTACATAGCTGGACTTACAGGCACGAGCTACCATGCCTGACTTACTGTTGGAATGGGATCTGCCTGGGCTTTTTACCTGGACTGACCTCCAACCATGATCCTCCCAATCTCTGCCTCCCAAGTATCTGGGATCACAGTAGTGAGCCACTGTACCTGGCCTGCTTTTGCCATCTTTCTGAATCCCAGTGTCCTCTTTCCCATGAGCTGCACTTACTTGGTTTTAGTTAATGACTGAAACAACAAACACCTGATGCTATTCTAAGACGTGGTCAGATTTGCTTCAAAAAGCAGAGTTCTGAAGAATTGAAAAACAGAAGCGAGCTGAGGATGAGGAAATGTGAAAAATGAAGTCATTTGCCCTGTGGTTTCTGGAGACCATTGCTCAGATAAGGCTTTCCAGTGGATTCAGTGGGCCAGAGGGATCCTGTGATTTATGCCAGGCAGCTCTTTCTCTTCGGCAGTTGCCATAGCCCAGTCACTGGTACATGGTAAAAAGAAAAAAAATTTTTCAATGAAGTCATAACAATCACAAAGTGAGAAGGAAAGTGATAGCCACCTAAACCCCCCCCCCATGCATCTAGCCCAGGACCACAGAGAGGAGGGGAGGTCTCCTGCTCCCATGGGGCCAGGGTTACTGGGAAGTCACCTCCTCACACCTGGCTGCCCCGCCCTTAGTTCCATGGCTGTCAGGCAAGTCGGCAGGCCCTCCTTCTCTCTCCCACACCCGTGACTGCACCCAGTCCCAACATTGTTACTGGTGACCCTGAGAGCTCAGCAGGATCCGGGAGCCCAGTGGTAACTCAGGGCTTCTGATTTGGCAGAGCTGAAGAACAAGAGGAACCCGGGGTGCATGGAGACCCCTCCCTTGCCTCGAGCAGAGGGAATTGCACACACTGACCACAGCAGTGAGAACTTTCCTAGGGGCAGCCACTCTTGGTGAGGGGTTTCTTGAGATAGGTGTTGGTGATGTAGCCCAGGTTGGCCTCAAACCCTCAATCCTGCCTCAGCCTCCTAAGCACTGATGGCAAGTGTGCACTGCACCTAGCTTTGCAGCCACTCTTAGAGAATTAGATGGATCATCCAGCACCATGAAGTTCTCGGAAAATGCCCGTTTCCATATAAACTGGAAGTCATTTCAGCACCTAAAAACTCTTGGATATAAAAAAGGATGCAAGCTCCACAGGAGAGAACGGTCTATTTTGGTGTTTCCCAGGTCTAGTGCAGTGCTTGTAGTATGGTTGTTGGAAGAATGGCTACATGAGTAGGACCCCACATGATCCTAGGTGCAGTCTTTATTTAAGCCCCTCAAATACGCAAGAACATGCCGGGCACGTTCCCAGATGCTGGAGATAAAAGTGGAAGCATGACCAAAGTGTCCCAGGAGTTGCTGCTCTCTAGCTGGTGAGCCAGCACACAGCCACTGAAGTGGAGAGGCCTGGCCAACGTCTGCAAGTACAAAGAAACCAGGAAAAGGGCTTCTGCCCTGGAGCGTGGGGGAGGACTTCAGGGAGGAAGACGCACCCAAGCTGGTACTGAAAAATGTTAAAAAGTTTACTTTCAAGTAAGTGTACAGAACAAATGTAGCCGCTAAGACTAGAGAGACTCCAAGTATGGGACCTGCCCAGGCACTGACGCATGGAGTACTTGTGGCTCCAGAGAGAGAGGAGCCCTGAGATCCTCTGTAAACCAGAGTAGAGTTCAGGCTTGGTTCTGCCTTTGGGGATCCAAGCAAGACGATGGCTTGCCAGGAATCAAGAACTCGATCTGTCCCTTGACTGTACTGGGTGATCTGTTGCACATGGGCTTTCCATAGTTTGATCAGAGAGCCTGTATGTGTAAAGCAGCACACTGATCTAGACTGTTCTCTTGCAGCCAGAAGGTTCCTGAAATGCCTGCAGATGCTGTGGGCGCCCTTCTGTTCCTGGAGGATTATGTCCGGTACACGAAGCTCCCACGGAGGGTAAGCCACAGATGGTAAAGAACAATATTAATGACCGACTTGTAGACCAATGATAGTAATGGAAGCCCTGGTTTACCAGGAATGAAGCCCCGAGGTCATTCACAGCGGGTTCCTCGCAGTCCCTTGTCACTGCTGTGCCCCACAGCTCTCACTTGTCACTTGTCCCAGCCTCCCCTGCCAGGTGTGGGGCTTGGCAAGAACAGAGGTGAACTTCTCCTTCTCTTCCTCTGCACATCTCTGAGCAGCAGCCCACCAAGTTCAGGGGCAGTGCGGTGAGATGGACAAACCAAGAGGGAAAATCATCTTGGGAGGTTTATTCCTTCCACAGCCACCTGGCCGCCCACAGATTGTTGCGTCATGGCGAAAGTTCTTTTGGGTTTGTGTGTGTGAACTGGAAGAATTCAAATTTAGTTTTCAAGGATATTAAGATTAGAGATTGTCTTTTTTATACTCTAAGGAATTTGCTGAATTTCCTATAAGTAGCAAGTGAAAACTTTATAATCAGGAAAAAGTTAGACACTTTTCTCCAGTGCTCGGCAGTCAGCTAGCTTCCTGTTCCCCTCCCTCCCCATTGCGGCCTGCTCAGGGCTCCCCTTCCAAACAGCCAGCCAGGGGACGCATGCCTTTGAGGACCTTTTTTCTAGTCCCCTCCGGCCTTAGTTTCTCCTTAGTGTCCCCCCAGTCTAGTCACTGCCATGCATCCTGTTCTTCCTCCATTGGTCATCAGTTAGTAAAGTACACCAGGTGACCTGAGGTTATCTTCACTAGTGTTCCTAGCAGATCAAAGTGCCCAGAAGCCAAGGAACTCCTGTGGGAGCCGCACAGCCTCCCCTCAAATGTTAGTGATGCCCAGAAATGAGACATCAGGACAGAGGCCACCAGAGACCTGAACAGCTGTGTGAAGGAGTCCACCTGTGAAGCCAGGTCCTCCCGTGACTCACCTACTCCAAAGACAGTCTTCATTTCTTGAATTTTCATATGGAAAATTTTTAACTTGTTCAACTTTAACATATTTAACATAAGTTAAATGTTAACTTAACTCTTAACATATTTAACATAAGTTAAATATTAACTCTTTAATATTTCAGGTTGCTGAAGCACATGTGCCTAATTTCATTTTTGATGAGTTCAGAACAGTCCTGTAACTTTTCTCCTACTTCTTCAATGAAAGGATTGTCCCTAGATCATTCCACCACTAAAATGAACTTGAAGATGAAACTTGACTACTCACGTAACTGCATTTTTCCCTCCGTTGTGGGAAACATCAGACATTCTAAGAAAGATGTCTCTCACGGCACTAGTTAACGTAATTAATATTGTTTAAATCATGGTATTATATGCAATTTATATCATGTAGAAGCAGAACCCGTTTTTGTACTGCCTCTTATAAATGCTGAATGTAATTGTTCTGTATAAATCCATTTAGTTTTATGTCCTAAAGAACTATTTGTGCAACTCCAGATTTTCAGTAAAAATAGTATTGCCAGTATCTAAAGTTGTCCTTTGCTTATAATTCAAAAGCTGTGTATTGACCCCTGTAGAAAACCCTGCTTGCAAGATCAGATATGGCTTTGTCAGGGACAGTGGCCCAGCCACAATAGGCTAGAAGGCATGTAGTGAACCCACAATCCACGTCCACGTGGCATGAAAGTGTTTTGGTGTCTGAGAGTCACCATCCTCATCCAGAGCCAGGTCCCTTGGGGGTTCCCAGTCATCTTTCTGTGGGGCTCCCTAACGTCAGCTGCTCCTTCCAGTCTCTGCCCCCTTCCTTTACAGCCCCGAGCCCTGCCAAGTCCCACGACCATAAGCTTTTCCTTTCTCTTTATTTTTGGCAGGGGAGGGGGTAAAGAGGGAAATAGTTCGCCATAAGCTTTTAACGCCCTCAAAATCCTAGCAGTTCTTTCAGCATGAGTTATTCAGACAGGGGAGCTGCTAGCCTCTTGCAGCAGCCTGGACACGCCTGGATGAGAACGAGAAAGATGTTGCAAGCTAAACCCAGAATCTGCAAAATATTTGTCAGTCATCCATCCAGCAAGGTGCAGGGAAAGCAGCACTGACTTTGTCCTGCTTCTGCCACTGGCTAACTGTCCCACACCAGCATAGCGCCATCTGGACAAGGAGGACTGAAGATTGGTCAGGTTCCTTCAGTTTTCTGGTTTTGATTTCCTTGGCTAGATGCTTGAGATCCTGAGACTGAAATGAATAGGCCTGCACAGGCTCTGAGCCTTTGTGTCACAGTAGGAAGGGCTGGAACAGGAGCCGGTGGACAGGCCTCACAGCCCAGCACCAAGGCCCAGGGCTGGATTCTGGGGACTTGCTGTTCAGCACACAAGGAGCTGCAATTTAGGTTTGTTTTCCTTGGAGATTTACTGAAGTTTCATGATTTCCACAACAGAGGCCTCCATAATCTCTTCAGAAATGCTAACTGATTGTAAGGCTAACTGTAAGGCATGATGTCAGGTCTTACAGGCACACATGTGTTCTTTCACTGTTTCCTGAGGTAACGCTAGCTTGGCTTCGCAATGTCAGTTGGTGGAAATTATAGAGCACTTGACTGCTGTTCCTGTAGGAATGTGGTATTTTCAGAGAACTCACTCACTAGATGAGGAAAATAAGGCCATCCTCCATAAAGACCGTTATTTGCCAGGCTTCCCTCTGCACTCCCCGTTGCATTTTGGTTTTCTTTTCCATTATCATTAAGCTGTGCAAAGAAGTCCACAACAAGAAACAAAAAGGCCCAGGGTTTACACTTCATTTTATTCGCATGTCCCAATGACTCACCCCAAATACTGAAATCCAAAGAAAAACTGCGGCTCCTCAGTATTAGCACTAATTTATGACAACAATCATTTCTTTTAAATACCTAGCTTATTTTCCCATCATTTTAACCTGTAAATTAAGGCCTATATTTACATGCTTATACACAAAAACTTCAAAAACAAAGCGATCCCAATCTTGCTCCGAGAGTTCTCACTTCAGAAGCGGCTGTGCTCTGCTCCTATGCCCTCTTGCAAAAGTCTCGTGGGACTTGGTGCGTTCCAGTGGCTCTATTCCAAGCGTGACGACATGCACTTCACTTCCGAGTAAATTAGAGGGAAGATTACAGAACACGCTTTGTACAGCACAGCACAGCTACTGAAGAGGGCGCGAGGTTTTGTGATCCAAGGTTCTGATTTAAAGCAGAAATATGTGGCATACACCGCCACGGCGAAGAAGTGTCGAATTAAAACCAGCGGGTTGGGAGACAATCTGTAATAGGAAAAAAACACTAGTAAGAGCCCGACATTAGAAGCTACTTATAACATATTCCAAATGTGCATCTGTAAGCTTAGCATACCCTACGAGCTTGTCTGCCTGTTACACTTGGCAAGGAGCAGCTTTTTTTTGTTTTGTTTTTTAATTTTATGAGAAACTCTTAGAATAATCCCTATTAGAGGAGCCCTAGTCTCTCTCCCTCTCTCTCAGAAGTCACATATCTGAGCTTTCTCTTTCACTAATCTAGACATCCCATGCTGAAGTACTGGATACCCAGGCCTGTTGGATTCTAGGCTTTTCAAAACCAGTGTCAGTTTTGACAGCCAGACTGTGGATGAATGACAAATGACTCACAGAATTTCACTTTGTAGACTTTCCAAACCATTCCACATGTCTGCACTGTCAAAACTAAAACTGAGTTTCATGAGTCCCTACACTTCAATCAAATTAATTTTTAAATTCAGATTTCTCACTTATTCACCCACAGGTGGAAAATGAGCTCTACCTCTAATCAAGGGTCTTTGCCTTCCCCCACTACCACTTGCAGGAGCGCTGTTTCCTGAGGTCAAACAGTGCTAACTGCTGCCCTTTTGCATTTCTTGGGCCATCTTCTGACTGGGATATTAATGGCGAAAATGAAAAAAAATGGGGAACATGCATAAGGGAGAAAAGATTTGCATAAAATGAGTATGTGTTTGCTCAATGCTATCAGAACAACTTACACAGAAAGCAGCCTAACAGGACCAGCAACACATTCTCCTCCAAGTTTGAAATAAAGAAAACAGGCTTTTCTTAGTTGATGCAAGGAATCTAATGGAAAATTCAGAAATTATTCTCAATCAGAATATTCACACATTTATATTAGGGAGATAATGATAAATCAGAAAAAAAACAAGGTATAACAAATGCCAAGTCTCAGAGGTAATTTTTAAATATCTAGTCCCAGAATTTCAACACCAGGATTTATTTTAAATTCCATAGTCAGGATGGGTGGTAATTAAATATGAATAAATTTGTTTTGTTGGTAAGTAATTACTAAATAATTTCTAGATCTCGAAAGCCAGGCATTTAAGTCATCTCTTTGATTTTACTGCAAATTCACTAGATGGCACAAGAGACTTTCTAAACTCTTTTTATCGTTAAAATACAATTCTAGAAACCAAATTCACCCACTTGGAAATGCCCAACCCACATCTCTAAGCAGTAAATAATCAAGTAAAGAGAACAGCCGTGGGGAGTAATTAATAGTAATGTCTTCAATCTACAGAATCTTCTTAATACTGTCAGTGGAGTTCACTGAGCCACTATACAGCATAATAATAACCTTTTTTAAGAGTTTAGAATCAGTGTTCTTTGGAGGTGCACCTAGATTTTCCTTCACAATAGATTTTTTAAAAAATTGATGCAACAGGTAATTTTTTGTTCCAATAAAGTTTTCTCCTTTAATCATCTTTCATCTTTCACTTTTTTTTTAACATTTTGTTGGTAGATTCATACTTATAATGGTAAGAATTAAAGCACTTATGAAAGCTTAGAAAGAACCTAGCAAACTTCAGATCTTAATTCTCATTTGCCCAACCAGCCATTTTAACGTCCACGCCAATTTTGCAAGAGAGACTGGCTTTCAAATCCCAGTCAGTGAGCTATTTCTTTTAACAAGACATGCTAGTTACAGAGGCAACAGAAAGCATTTATATTCATCTTTTGTACTCATCACTGAAGAGAGCTTGCAGCATTTCAGATTTCACACTGCACCAATTAGGACCTCTCCTGCTCGACCTGAATCTAGATTGCCCAAAAGCACAGGAGTATTTCAAATGAGCAAGGTTAACGCATGCTGCTACTTGTGCATCTTGACAGAGGAAACACTCTGAACTTGGGCTTGAAGCTCATATTTATTTCACAAGATACTACCTTACAAAGAAACTGAAAGTAGCTTCTAGTATAGTGACCTTTCAAACCAGGTCAGAAGGACCTGTGATCACAATTATTATTTGGGGATATGCGTGATCTAGTCTGGACCAAACAATTCAAAAACACTGAGACCTTCTGAGGTCCTGCCATCAATAATGTGGAAGAAATGGCAAGTCTTCCAGAAGAACCAGTGGATACATGATGATTACAAACTCAGTCTTTCTCAAGGATGGAGTTTAAAGGCTGCCAGCTGGGAATGAGCAAACTTGGGTAACATACTGACTTCTGGACTAAGTACTACCTCTGGGAAGTTCTTCCCAATGCTACAGAACTGCAGTTCAGTAATGTTCATTCAAAGATATCTGCACTTACCATCTGTGGCAGAAAACAACTGATAAAGAGCCTGAGCAAGGACATTCACAACGAAGGAATGAGAACTTTTTCTCGACCAATAGAATGATTTTTTGGCCTAAAAATGAAAAAGAGCACATATTATGTAGTAAGGGGAAAAAACACAAAGTAATGTTTATAATCCCTTCAAACTGGTATTTATCCTGAGGGCTACCTGCAAGTAATAGATGGCCTTGTGCTTGTCATTTACAAAAAATAACTTCAGAATCATGGAATAGATAACTGAGGGTAAATTTACAACCACTGTGAGCAAAGGGGCCATGGTACCTCAGCGTCACGATCTTAAAACACAGAACTGTAGAGATTCCGTAAGATTCACAGTTTGCAGTTCAAGTTCTTTAAGCCTGCACAAGACTGCCTTAGAACCATCACGAAGCCCGCACTTCTGGGTATGCTTTCCCATTGCAGCCCCACTGCTCTGGTTCTAGGAAGAAACCTACTTGGGACCTTTTCACAAAGAGTAATTTATGGTCTTACCTGGGAAACAGCAGCGTCATCATAAAGGTCAGGAATACCCTGCAGCAGTTTTCTCCACAGTTCTATATCTTTTAAAGCCACAGTCATTCCTCCACCAGTAAGAGGATGCCGCAAATTATAGGCATCCCCCAAGAGAAGAACACCTGGGAAGAGAGAGAATTGAGATTATGGCATCCCAGAGCAATTACTTGAAAAATCAAAAAAGAAAAATAATCTTTCCTGTTAACTTATCACATGATTGCTATGAGCTTATAAATAATACAAAGAATGTCAAAATACACTCATGACTAAAAGGGGTAAGTTCAAGAGGAGATTCAGTCAGTCTTGATCGGGGCAGCTGACGTGGCGAGCACGGAGGACACAGTGAGAAAAAGAGTGTGGTCTTGGAAAGCTAAAAGCAAAATGGCTGGGCGTGTGGTTCACATGGTAAAGTGCTTGCCTAGCAAGCGAGAGGTCCTGAGTTCAAACCCCAGTACTGCCAAAAATAAAAAAAAGTGTGATCTCTGCCCTCATGAAACTCACATGCAAGTCTCACGTGAAATCCAACAACATCAATCCATTTATAAAACCTTTTTTCAAAATATATGAAAAAGTTAAGAATCTATAGGCATCCAGTATAAAAAGCAAATCTACATGAAAAAAATATCAAGATGTCTTTGACATTTCACAGCAATAGTCACTGCCAATAGACTATAGATGAATGTCTATATGATTCTAAGGAAAAAAAGTATACACACTGTAGTTGAAGTGGAAGACAAACCAGGCCTATGTTGTCAGATGTGAAATTAGGACAAAAAACTTGCTTCCATCTTATCTGAAAATTAGGTCCCTTGAATCACAACTATAAAAGCAAAGGCCCACATTTTGGCTCCAACTGTATCTCCTAATGGAGCTGGAAGACTCAAAGACTCCTAATCCACTGTCACCTGTTTAATGACCTGTAATGAAGGATGACTTTTAAACAAAGCATTGGTTTACAGTTTTATCTGTCAGAGCAACAGACAATCATAGTAATAGTGTTAAGGTAGTGGAATTATGTATAATTTTTTCTATGAAGTCATAAGATACCAAATTTATAACATTTTAGAATATATCATCACAGTTAATATATATTAATTCATAAAAAGGTAGATTCTAAATGCTTATTCTAGTATCTTAATTAAAAAGCCACAAACTTGGCCAGGCATGGTGGCTGGAGCCTGTAATCCTAGTGACTACGGAAGCAGAGACTGGGAGGATTGATTAAAGCTTGTGAGGCCCCATATCTGCCACAGCGGTGCTCCTGTTATCCCAGCTTCGTGCGGAAGCACACTTAAGAGGATCACAGCCCAGGCATAAAATGAAATCCTATCTCAAAAATAACCAACGCAAAAAGGGCTGGGGCACAGCTCAAGTGGTAGAGGACCTGTCTAGCAACCATGAGGCTCTGAGTTCAATCCTCAGTACCACAAAAAAAAAAAAAAAAAAGAAAAAGCCACAACTATGATGCAGCTTTTAACCCTCCTTTTTCATGGAACATTCTTGATCCCACTAGTTAGAAAATACTCCTCCCACAGCATGTGGTTCACACCATTTGGTACTGACTTCATTCTGCTTTGCTGTATATGCGTCTCTATAGCAGGCTACAATCTCTTTATTGAGACCTCTCTTTGTAGCTCCAAACACATGTTTCCAATAGTGTTCCCAAGTCTCCCCTCAAATGCCCTGTTATGTGCAGAAGTGAACCCATTGCTTCCCTAAACTTAGTCTTTTTCCTATTCCTATGTATTTCAATGGACACCATCAAGAAAAATGAAAAGAAAACCCAGAGAATGAGAAAAATTTCTGCAAAAAGTTATTTGATAAGGGACTTAAGTCTAGAATATACAAAGAATTCTTATAAACTCAACATTAAAAGTTTTAACTTTCCCAATTTGAAAATGTACAGTATCTGAATAGACACTTCTTCAAAGGTAAACAAATGGCCTATGTGCACATAGATAATCTACAAGATTATCCCAGAGAGAAATGCAAATCAAAAGTACAATGAGATAGCACTTCACACCTATTAGGATGGCTCTGAACAAAAAGCTAGCGATGCTGGGAACATGGGAAATTGGGAGCCTCCTCCATGGCTAAGGGAAATGTAAAACAGGAGTGCTTTGGAAAATGGTCCAGCAGCCCATCGACTTAAGAGAGTCCTAGGCACATACCTGAGAAAAGGAAAATGTCCACACAAAACTTGTACACAGATATTCACAGCAAGTAATGTGTGTAATAACCAAAACAGTGGAAAAACCTCAATGCCTATCAGCTGATGAATGGATAACAAAATACCTACACAATGTGGTATTATTTGGCCATAAAAACAAATGAAGGCCTACGTCATGAATGAACTTAAAAAACAAACAAAATAAAACAAAAAAACATGAAGATGAAAAACTAATTACAACAAACCACATTATTGTCTGATTCAATGTATACTAAGTATCCCAAGTACGCAAATCTAGAGACAGAACGCTAGTTACTGGTAGCCAACAGCTGAGTGTTGGGAGGAAACGGAGTGACTGCTGATGGGTACTGGGTTTCTGTTAGGGTGATAAAAACATTCTAAATTTGTGTTGATGATTGTATATACTAAAAAAAACACTGACATATTTACTTAAAATGGGTGAATTGAATGACTTGTGGATTATGTCTCAACAAGGCTGCTACTAAAGATTTTTTCAATGACTTTCCATTGTCTACAGGATTAAAAGTAAATGTCAAACACATACCCCACCTGCCTACCACATGGCTCCTCCCCTGGGAATAATCTACCTAGTTCCTTGAAGTCTCACCATTTCTCAGCTCTCCTGGGGAGGGGGAGCTCTGCAGATGCTACTCCATCTATTTGTGAGTCCCTTCTCTCACTGTCCAACTAGTCAACTAGCACCACTCCTCCAGACCCACCTGGGGCTTTATTTTCTACGCAACCACCCCTCTGCCTCACAAGCTTCCTTCCCTGCACCACATGGCCTTTCAGAGAATCTGTGGTACCATGAATGGGTTTTTAATACAAACTATCAATTCTGTTAGAAATTCTCTTTCATATTCCAAACTAGAAAACTCTTTTCTCTACAACCAACTTTTAACTGTTGTATCTCCAATGACTGGCACAGTGACGTACAGAGTCAGTATTAAATAACTAAATATAACACAAAATAATTTTAGTAGTAGTGATGTATTTATTAATCCATAGGAACCAATTCCCTTTCTCATGTTGTTCCTGATAGCATAAATACGTTGACTCATGGGAACCAATTCTCTATCTCACATGGTCCAAGTCTGATAATCTAGCCAGTACCTGGAGTCTGGAGGAGTAAGGACTTTGCAGAGTCTAATGACAGAATACCTCTTTTGCTCACTGCTGAAGGAGGGAGGAAGCTTGCTGGCATGGACCTCATACGAGAATTCTGAGCAGCTTCTAGGAATGGTGCTTTCAGGTGATCTGCAATAAATTCCATCCACCCAAATAAGTAAGCTAAGACACTTCAACTTCAAATGACAACATACTGTCCTATTAAGCATAAACAAATACCTATTGTATATCTGTTATGAGTTTTACATATATATCCCTTGTGATAAATAATTAGCTTTTATTAATGCAATTATTAAGAACCTCGTTATTCATGCTAAGAAATGACTAAGAAATCTAAGAGAAAATTACTGTACATAACTAAGACAGCTGAATGAGCAAAGAATAGGAAAAGTGAGACAAATTCACATGAAATAGGGAGAAAGCCACCCACCTCTCTTCCAAATATTAACTGATAGCTATCAATTTGGAATTTACTGCAATAAACATATTCTGATATTACATGAAATATACTATACTAGTCACAAACAGCAAGAGGGTATGTATGCTAGAAATACAATTGGCCACAGGCCAACTCTATGTCTCTGAGCTCCAGTTTCTGTTTTTTTGGCTGTAGTAGGGTTTAAACTCAAGGCCTCTTCTTGCCTAGCACGCTAGCACTTCAGCTACTCCTCCAGCCCTTACTTCTTAATACAGAAAATGAAATGACTGGATTGGCTCATCTCTAAGGTAATTCCCACCTCTCACAGAAAATGAATAGAGGAACAGAATGCCTATGTAGAAACTACTACGTTTACAAGGAGTAGAATCTTGGTACCCTAATCAATATTAATATGAGCCTACAAATAGTTTTTCTCCATGACTTCAGAGAAGTTCACTCCAATTAACCTTCTGGACTGGGAAGAAACAAAAACCACCAAGCCTACAATTGAGGAAAAATAAATGCTAAAAGTGTCAGGTAATGGTCTTTGCTTTTTCTCTTCCTAAATATGAATAACTTGATTTTCCTTTCTGAAGGCTTCAAAAGTGGTTTGATGGAGTGAAAAATTATTGAAATGTTTTCATATGCAGATACTGAAAATGTCGTTAAAAATGCAAGATCGTCCATCTCACTTTTTGCTACTCTTGTTAGGTAATTAAAACAGTAGTTTCTACCTGGTTTAAGAATAACTTGAGGGGCTGGTGGAGTGGCTCAAGTGGTAGAGCACCTGCCTAGCAAGCATGAGGTCCTGAGATCAAACCCCAGTGCCACAAAAAAATAAGTAACGTGGAAAAAACCCCAGGATTTATAAAGAATGAACTCATACCAAGATAGTTTCCTGTTCTTCTAATCATGCCATAATTGACAAGCAGGGCAACCCTTCATTTCTTTTTCCTTTTGGTGCTGAGGACAGAATTAAGCCCTCATGTGTGCTAAGCATACTGAGCGACACCTCCAGCCCTTTTGTCAAAATTCTTAACCATGTACATTTCTTTCCTACCTCTTTCCATTCTCAAGAAGAAAACTCAAAATACTAGTATTATAAAAGTTTTGGATTTATAGAAAAGGAATTTTTATGAGTTTTTAAACAAAGATGTCTAAAATTTCATGAAGCCTTTGCATTCAAGTCAACAAAAATTTCAAAGATCCCTTCCAGCTCTCACGCTGAGGGACGGGCGTGCTGCAGCAGGCAGGAAGGAGACAGACAGACTTGAAAGCAACTGTGGCTCTGAGGCTACTAAGACAGGTTGAGCAGCATAATCCGAAATTCAAGATCTGCAACTTTTTGGTGCCAATGGAATATTCAAAAAATTTCAAATATGGGAGCTTTTGAGATTTCAAATTTTCAGATTAGGTATGCTTGGCTAGTAAAGTCCATATGAGTATTACAAAATCCGAAAATGTCTAAACAAAAACACTTCTTGTTCCAAGCATTTCAGATAAGGGAAACTCAATCTGTATTTTCTCCTTGCAGAAGCTAAATAATTTCTCTGAATCTCAGTTTTCTCATCTATATAATGGAAATAAAGATAATGTCTATCTACTTGGCTGATTGTACAGATTAAAAGAAACTATGTTTGTAGAAATGCAATGAATGGAAGCTACCATTATTATGAAAACCAAGCACAAAAGCATTAAGCATAAAAGGTATTTCAAGAATTCAGAGGCCAGGTGTGGTTGCTCACACGTGTAATACCAGCTACTTGGGAAGCAGAGATTGGGAGGACAGCAGTTGGAGGCCAGCCCAGGCAAAAAGTTAGTGAGACCCAATCTCAACCAATAATCTGGGTATGGTGGCACTGGCCTGATCTCTCAGCTACACAGGAGGCTCTAGGTAGGCCAGTGTCAAAAACTGGAGACCAGGAGCAAAACTGGAGACCCTACCT
Organism: Castor canadensis; assembly: GCF_047511655.1. Classification (NCBI taxonomy): domain Eukaryota; kingdom Metazoa; phylum Chordata; class Mammalia; order Rodentia; family Castoridae; genus Castor; species Castor canadensis. The sequence continues at coordinate 183,141,292 of NC_133388.1, read as the reverse complement.
GAAAAATAACTAAAGCAAAAAAGGGCTGGTGCATGGCTCAGGTGGCAGAGCACTTGCCTAGCAAGTGTGAAGCCCACCAAAAGAAGAATTCAGAGATCTTAGATTGCTGTCCAGGCTACCTTAAAAAATTCTATACATAAGCCAGGCATTGTGACTCAAGCCTGTAACCTTAGCTACTTGGGAGACAGAGAACAGGAGGATTATTCAAGACCAGCCCAGGCAAAAACTTCCTGAGAACCCACCTCAACCAACAAAAGATGAGTGCAGTGGCACACACCTGCCATTCCAGCTACTCACACAAACAGGAGAACTGAGGTCCAGGGTGGCTGGGCATAAAGTGGGACCCTCCCTCAAAATAACCAAAGCAAAAGTGCTGGAAGCATGGCTCAAGGTAGAGTACCTGCCTAGTAAGCCCCAATACCACCAAAAAAAAAAAAATCATTATTCTGAAAATTATACCTCAATTATTGACAAAAACATACAAAACTACTTTTTTCAATTTAGACTTCGTTGAGACCCACTGCAGCATATCTGGCCAACTGGATGCATCCTGCACCTGGTGACCTAACCTCTGGCCTATTTTACATGAGACTTGCTTTCACACTGTAGGTTGCCATGGGAGTAAAATCCTATTTCTTACCAGGTATTTTCGGATAAATTTGTTCAACCATGTATTCTCTTAAATTCCTTGGCATTTCTCCATGAATGTCAACAAGTACTCGAGTTTCATGGGATGAAATCTGGTAGATGAGAACTAGACTTGGATTAGCTAAAACAAGTTCAGCATAATTGGCTTTAAACTGTGGTGCATTCTAAAAGTAAAATAAAATAAAATAAAATATATTATAATTTTCAATTTTCAAGTTGCTTTTATTTTTCTATAATTACACTCCTCCTAGTACCTGCATAAGGAAGCCCACAAAATGAGATGAAACTGAAACTTTATTGCAGATCAGGTTTTTCCTAAACTTGGAGAAAAGCCCATCTGCAACAACAGTCAATGGAGCGTGGAGTTCCTGTAACAGAGAGAAAGAACGCTCAGCAAATGGTGAGAAACACACAGGAAAGTGTGCAGTCTTAAAAAGTGAGGAATGTGTCACTGTGGAACATTACAGAGAGCAGTTAGACCATTACGTGGACCTGAGAGAACACATGAGCAGTGGTAGCATCCCTGAGGATCACCTCCCTTTGGGCCACCAGGATTACTCGCCACTCTGATGGACAAGAGGGAAAATAATGCCTACAAGGCAAGCATGGACCCTAGAAGACTGAATCTCACTACAAATTCCAAACTTCCAGAATTCCCTAACTTCATAAAGTGCTTCTTAATCGGTGGTTAGGGTAGAAGAATTTTTATACATATGGCTGGATGCATTTATACTGCTACACAATGAGCAGAGAAAACCTTTTTTTACTGGAGTACAAGTTCTAGGCGGGAACAAGCCGAGGGAGCTGCCCTTTGGCCCTTTTTCTCTCTCACTCTGTTATGTCAACATGAGTAGATACTAGAAACTATTTTATTGTACAATTTACTTTCTGAAGATTCTCCTACTTAAAAATTAAGAGATTAAACTTACCTGCATTTTACCACAATAAAATTTTGTAAATAAAAACTTTACGGCTGAATCATTAAAAAGTATTCTTCTATTTTGCCTTTCTGATTTACACTACAGTTTATTTTACCCAAATCATTTGTTTTATGTCGAATCCTTCCTCTTGCACCATTACTGTTCCTCTCTACTTCTCTGCTGATGTATACTTCTCATTTCGGTTTTTAATGGTTGATACATTGTCATCTTTTGTTTTGAGGTTTATTTGAAGAGTCTGTCTTAAGGTTTCTATCCTGAGGTGATGATTTGGAGCCCATCCTGTTTGCCAGGGCACCGTTTGGTGAATAATGAATTGGAGAGTCTACTTCTCAAGGGTAGAAGAAAAAGGAAAGCATCTCTTAGCAGGAGACGACATCTGGCGAATCTCACCTTGACATCACCAGTCTCTTTGTCCTTGTACTTAACTCCTGTCACAGAATCGCCGTCCTCTATCAACTGTAGCACAACACCTTCAATAAAATTCGCACTACAGGTAAACAGAAATAAATTTCTAAGCCAGGCACTAAAAGGCTGAGCTAAGGAGGACTGCAGTTCCAGGCCAGTCTGGGCAAAGTTTGTGACCCCCATCTCAACAGAAAAAAGCTGCACATAGTGGTGTGTGCTTGTCCCATGGTGGAAAACCTGAAATCAGAGAACCCTGGTCCAGGCAGGCCTGAGCAACGTGAGATCCTATCTACAAAATAAGCAAAGCAAAAAGGGCTGGAAACATGGTTCAAAACCAAGGACCTCCAAAAAGAAAGAGAAAAAAAAAAGAAAGAAATTTCTATAAGTAGCACACTTGAACAATTTAAACTAGATATGTAAAATTCCCTATTCCATAACTCCAGCTGGACACATGTGTGTACACACAGATGCACGGAAAAGGCCTGGAAGGACAAAAGGCCAAACATCATTAGCAAGTTTTAGAATTATGCATAGCTTCATTTTGTAATTTACCAACTGAATACATATAACTAGTATAATGACTTAAAAAGTATTTATAAAAGTAATGTTAGTTTTTTTATCTTAATTCATTAAAAAAATAAATGCATACAGTGAAACTCAAACACAGAACATGGAAAAGGAAAAGAATTGCAGTTTATCCACCAGATTACTGAGAACAGTTACGCCCAGTCAGGAAGATCATAGATCATTTGGTAATTTTGATATTCTGGGCCATTTTTCCATTTTTGTACAGTAAGCATACCCTACTTCCATGGATACCAAGTCCTTTAGTCCTAAGGAAAAGCCCACTCACTTCATTTGCTCAGTCAACACTTCACTTAAGTCTATGTCAATCATATGAGTGTTCTCATGCTTAAAACTTCCTTAATTACAATGCTTAAAGGCTATAGGCAAACAGAAGTTAGTTAGCTTCTCTCGAAGCAGCCGGTCCTGTCAGGCTAGGTCCTCAATGAAATGGAACAGGAATTTCTCCTCGCAGTCCTCTATTTTGACTCTGTATAAGTGGTATCATAGCCACACACACAAACTCCCAAATGGGCACAAATGGAGTTATGCCTTTGTTATGACAAGTAAATCTTCTAAAGTCCAATAGAATAAATATCACATAATTTTCATTTAGTCCAAGGGAAATTCTCTATGGTTCTATATTATTCAACGGAAAAAATCTCTATGATATTCTTAACAAAGGCATTCAATATAAATACTTCTAACTTCTCTTTTATTTCAGTATGCCTGTTCTACACTATGCCCAAACTATTTATGAAAATTTATAAAATCTCATTTGTGCAAGGGCAAATTTAATTTTTTAACATTATATATTTACACTGTGGTCTTACTTGGGCTCTGCCATAGCTGCCTTCCGGAGACTGACAATGAACTTGCCGTGGTGGAAAGCTCTTCCGCTCTGCACCTGATTGTCTTCTGACCGAGGGTAAGGAATCTCAACCTCTGACTTGCTTTCCTGGTCATGAATTATGTAGCCATTTACAAGCTGGGACTCAAAACCTTCTGTTGTATCTGCAAAACAATTCAGTTCAAAAACAGTGTTATTAATATACTCAGTTATGTTAGGTACCAGGAAACACAAATGAGTCTCTGCTTCGGAAAGCTATAAGACCATCTGCAGAATGGAAGGATTAATATAACTGTTTTAGAAGTCATATTGTTTTCAGGAGACAATAGAAGTCTTAGTAAACCTACAGTGCCATTTAAAGACAATGGCACTGTTCTGTCCATAAAGATGGAAACACATTCAGTCCCTCTTAACACTTTATTCGATGTATTGATAAGGATATTTGTCAGAGCGAAAAAGAAATAAAAATATAATAAAATGCCAAATTCATCAGCTAAATGTAAAAATGACCTAACGTTAAATTAGTTAAGGGAAATCAACAAAGAATAAAATTTCAGTAGAAAGCATAACATTTTTAAAGTGTCAATTAAAAACTGAAATTTAAAATTAAATATCAATTCAAAAATTAATTTAAGACTTTGAGAAAAATATATCAAATGAAACAAAACATTTCTACACATAAAATTTTCTCATTAAAAACCATGGGGAAGGGCTGGGGCTGTAGTTCAGTGGCAGATTGCTTGCCTAGCAGGCATAGGGCCCTTGCTTTGATCCCCAGGACAGCAAAGTAAAACCATGAAGAAGATAGCGCCAGGCATGGTGGCACATGCTTATGATCCCAGCACTGGCGAGGCTCAGAAAGGAGAACTATGAGTTCAAGGCCAGCTTGAGCAATATAGCAAGACTACCTATCTTTATTAATACATCATCTATGACATATAATATACATATATATCATGAAAACCATAGGAAAAACATTAAGATACCAATTAATAGGCAAAAAGCATCACAAGTGTCTCATTGATTCACAGAAACTAATATACTAAGAGAGAACGAATCAGGGAAAGTGTTTAAGAGTTGGTTTGGAAGCTGAAGCAAGACATGCAATCTATCAAAGTTGCTGATGAGCTTCTGTTAAAACCGACAGATTCAGGCATTACTGGTGACGCATAAAAAGGGCACTTTAAAATCTTCACCTTGAAAATTCAGCTAAGACATTCACCCTAAATATATATTTCATTTCCAAAAAATCTTTTAAATTACATGCAAAAATAGGTAAGCTACAGTGTTATCTATATAAAGAATAACTGAAAATAACCTAAACCTCAGTTAAAAAGTACGCTAGGAAGGACTGATGGAGAAAGCACTATGACGAACTGCTTCAATGATAAACAATAGTTCAGAGTATTAAAAAGAGGACATGATTGTGTATATTAAAAGTGACATGAAATACATTTAAATATGCTATGTGCTGAATGTCCGTGTGCCCCGAAATTTGTATGTGGAAACCCTAACCTTCTAGTGTGATGGTATTTGGAGCTGGGGCCTTTACCAGGTAATTAGGTCTCTTACGAGTCTACTTTATGCTGTTATAACAGGTAACATATGAAGAACAGAAATTTATTCCTTATCGTTCTAGAGGCTGGGAAGTCCAAGATGAAGGAGAATGCATCTGGCAAAGGCCTCAAGCTACATCACCACATGGTAAAGATGCAAGAGGTGGTGAACTCCCAAACCCAAGCCCTTTATTACGGGCATTAATGCACTGATGAGGTAGATCTCTGTGACCTAAGCACCTGCCAACATGCCCCACCTCACAACCCTGTTGTGCTGAGGACTAAGTGTGCAATACAGAAAATCTGGGGCACGCAAGATTATCAGAAAAGACATAAGAGGACTTGCTTCCTTTGTCTCCCTTTTTCTCTTTCTCTCTCTTTTTCTATCTCCCTCTCTCCCTCTGGCCTACCACTACCACCACATAAGGATACAGCAAGAAAATGTCTATCTGAAAAGAAGAAGGGGGCCTTCACCAAGAACCCCACATGCTGGGGCCATGATCTGGGGGAGCCTCCCAGCCTCCAGAACTGTGAGGAATAAATGTGTGTTGTTCAAACCACCCAGTTTATGGATGTACGGCAGCCTGAACAAAGACAACATACGTTAAAGTATATTAAGATGAATACACTCCTGATAAAATATTAATTTATTAATGAAATCTTTATGGTACACAATTTCACAAATATGTTGTAAGATCAAACAAATTAGCTTTCTGACATCCTTTTTAATTATACTTAACATCAGTCAGCAACAAGCTGGATGAATTGTTGTACTTTTGCCCTAAGATCAAAATAAATTCATTTTTAAATATGGAAATATGGTTTCTTACTTATTACAACTAAAATCCAGTCAGGGACAAGTAGACAGTTACCTTAAAAGCTACCAATTAGTGTATTCAACTTGGGTCTCAGCAAATTGCCAATCCTTACCAACCTAAATGTTTGGAGCCTATTGACTATACACACACAAACACACACACACACACTTTTTTTTTTCTGAGTAGCACTGGGGTTTGAACTCAGGACCTCATGCTTGCAAGGCAGGTGCTCTTACCGCTTGAGCCACTCCACCAACCATTTTTCTGTGAAGGGTTTTTTAAGATAAGGAACTATTTACCCAGGGCTGGCTTCAAACCATGATCCTCCCGGTCTCTGCATCCTGAATAGCTGGGATTACAGGCATGTACACGAGCACCCGGCTCTATGTTTTGTCCACTGTACCATAATAGTACTTTAAATGTTAAAACTGGCCAATTTAGACAAAACCATGTAGTAGTAGTTACAAAAATTTTCCTTAAACTATCTTATCTGAGATTTCTTGAAATATCTGCCCCTACATCAACCTTACGGACACTTTCATTTTAATAGGAAGAAGACAGTGGTTTCTACCTCACTGATTCTAGGTTCAAGAAGATCTTGAACAACTTGAAGCCAGTGCCGGAACTTAGAGCAGTCACTTACCACTCATCATAAAGCTCTGCCTTGTGATGTTAAGACTGCCTGTCAGTACACGGGCAAACAACACACAGCGATCATCCACACTGAAAAATGTGGAGTTGCCAGGCACCTGTGGCTCATGCCTGTAATCCCAGCTACTCAGGAGGCAGAAATCAGGAGGATCTCGGCTAGAAGCCAGCCCTAGCAAATACCCTTCACAAAAGAGGGCTGGTGGAGTAGCTCAAGGATAGGCCCTAAGTTCAAGTCCCAGTACTGCCAAAAAAAAAAAAGTGGAATTTTTTTTTGTGCAAAAACAGGCTAAAAAGTTAAAATCAGACTCAGATGCTAAAAATGAAGGAAAATTTCAAAATCAAGTCAGTAAGCAGGTTTTAAAGGCTATACCATAATATCGGAAGGATAAGTCAAAAGGGCTGGAAGGTTTTTTTTGTTTGGTTTCTTTTTTTTTTTTGGTGGGATTGACATTTGAATCCCACCAGATTCATGCTTAAAAATCAGACGCTCTACCACTTGAGCCATATTTCCCATCCATCCTGCTCTGGAATAACCAGAACTATTTTCCCAGACTGTCCTCGAACCACAATTCTCCCCATCTCAGCCTCCCAAGTGGCTAGAATTACAGGCATGAGCTACCAGCACCCAGCAGGGCTGGAGTTTTAAGGGCCACTTCTGTTACAACCCCACTGTAAGCCATCAACTCTCATTGATTCAGCAGTAACTTTCTAACAGGTTTTCCCTGTTTCTGGCCTTACCATTTTATGATCTTTTCCACCCAATGATAAGGATAATTTTAAATATTTTTAATCATACTTTTGAAATGTGAGATTCAGTAACTCCTTAAAAGTCTCCTATAGCTTCCCTTTGGAGAAAAAGCCAAACCTATACAGTGGGCAACCAAGTCCTATGGGATCCACCCCTTCATTAGTACATTCCCTTCACCACTCTGGTCAGACAGGCCTGGATGGCTCTTCTCCTAGGCAGAGCTTTCCTACTCCATATTCCCTCTGCCTGGAATTCTTATCCTCCAATTATCCCCAGGGCTCACTCCCTATTCTCAATTCTTCACTCACTGCCATCTTCTTACTATTTGAAGCTATATGCACCCTCCAACTCTCTACCCCCCTTTTCTGATTTTTCTCCAAAGTACTTATAACCTTCATACATACTTTATATACTCTAAATTTTACATACTTTTATTTATTTTATCACTTCCTCCCCACTACCTGCTAACGTGCATTCTCCATGAGAACAGGAATTTTTGTCTGTTTTATTCACTACTGTAGCCTCAGCATCTAGAACAGAACCTTCCATACTGCCAATGCTTAATAAAGATTTGTTGAATGAATGAAAATCACTCCATTAGTCACCTCCCTCTCTTGAATCATCTGTTTCACTGTCAACTTTAGCATCTCTATTACAGTAATATCCAAATACACTTCCTTTGCCCTCACATCCCTTGTTTTCTGTCATTAAAAAAGCTCAAGAATATTTCTTAAATGTTTAACTCATTTCAGTCTATTCTTGTCAATATCATAAATTACCAAGCTGGATGGTCATTTTCTTATATTCATCTTACCTGATCTTTCACCAGCAAACATGACTTGCTGTTCTTTCCTTTCTCGATACACACTTGTTCCTAACACAAACACTCTCCTTGTTGGATTGGCATCAAACAAATCTGGTTGCCTTCCACTCTCCTGCCATCTCCTGCTCAGTCTCTTTGCACACTTCTCTTCTTTTACACAATAATTAACTATCAGAGTTTTCCAGAACTTTATTCTGTCTCCTCTTTTCTTCCTCTACTTTCCTTAGATGCTCTTTGCCATGGCTTTTAACCATGACTGCTATGCTGACAGCTCTGAAATTTATAACTGGCCAGCCCAAACAAGTCTCTCTACTATAGATTCATATATTCCATTTGACACCTCCACTTGTCATCTCAATAGGTTTTCCCCCAAAATGCCCCCATACCTATTTCTTTTCAAGTCTTATCAACAAATGGTACCATCCACTAGTCGCTTAAGCCAAAACCTAGAAATCACTTTGACATTCCTCATATTTCACATCGGTCCCTTAGTAAGTCATGACATTTCTGTCTTAACCTTATCATGAATCTGCCTACTTTTCTTTATATCATCTGCTACCATGTCTGTTCAAACCACCAGCATCTGTCACTTGGATTTAGCAATGAGTCCCCCAGACTCCTAGCTTAACTCTTGCTACACCATCAGTCACAATGTTAGTCTCTTCTCCACACTGTATTCATGTATTTAAAAAAAAAAAAAATTTGGGAACGTGTAGAGTGCATGCTTAGCATGTGGAGTCTATCCCCAGCAACAAAAAAGAAAGGGAAAAAAATTTTCAGTCAGATTGAAATGTGTGGAATGGATATACGGAGTCACAAATATGTACGGATATACTGTAAAATGTGCGAGTAGCTGCCAAAGGTTTAAAGTCACTATTTTATAAACAAAAACGTGGGTTGGCAGAGTGGCTCAAGTGGTAGAGTGCCTGCTTAGCAAGCATGAGGCCCCAAGTTCAAACCCCAGTAACGCCAAAAAAAGAAGAAAGAAATAGATATAAAATGTAATGTCATGCTTTTGCTCCACAGCCTAAAAAGCCCTGTGTAATGTGCTCCTGCCTGCCTCTCCAACCTTAATCTCGTGCCACTCTCCTTTCCCCATCACACACTTTCTAGCACTATTGGTTTCCTTTTCACTTCCTTAAACAAAATAGCAAATACATCCATCATGCCTATAAACCAGGCCCGGTTCTGAATGCTTTATATGTGTGAAATCACTTAATCCTCATAATAACACATGAAACAGAGACTCTTCCAATGTCACCTTACAAATAAGAGAACTAACATGCAAAGGTTAAGGGACTCAGGTTGAAGTTGGTTATCAGGCAAGGCCATACAGCTCTGAAGAGCCAGAGCTGGTCTTCAAACCCAGGCAATCTAGTTCTAGAACCAATGCTTCTAATTAATACACCATCATCCACACCGCACATACCAAGTAAGCTGCTTCTCCCTTTCCAGCCTGAGTGTATTTTGTACTCTGCTCCTCAGAGATAGACAGCTCATCTGTCTTCCTCACCAATACAGCAATTCACGCCAAGAAGGCTGTAAATATTTATTTACTTAAAAAGCACTGGCTAAATGGATGAATGCTTCATCAGTAAAAGATTCTAGGTAATAATACTAACACAAGTACATAATATACACTCCACAAGTGACAGCTCCCTTCACATGTCACTGAATTTCATGTCCTCATTGTAGGAGTTTTCTCATCCTTAATCTTGACCATTACATTTTTTAGACATCTTATTTTATCTCATTAAGTCTACTTCGTATCTCCTTATATAACAAAAATGTTTATTTTCTCCACTGCTCTCATTTTCATAGAAATTTGTATAGAAAGTTTTACAAATGAAAATAAAATAGGAAGAAAAAAATAAAAGTCACAGAATAGTCTGAAGAGTGCATGATTACATATACCACTAACGCTCCTGAAAATCAGTATGAACCTACCTCCAAGCCCAAGGGCTTTCAGGACATGATAACCACCGGGCTGCAGAAGTTCTCCAAGTATTCTGTCAGGCTCTTTTAAATCTCTCTCAATTACTGTCACCTTTCTTCCATCTCTGCAAAGCACTGCTGCCAAAGCAGAGCCAAGTACACCAGATCCCACAATGATAACTTCTGGATCATTTACAGAAGATGTTGCTAGAGAGGTAGTGGCTCCTACTAAAGCTGTTTCTGAAATATTGATTCCTTTTCTGGGCTGTTTAACAAAAAAAAAAAAAAGGAATTACATTTTCAAATGCAGTAGCCTGAAATCATACTACCTTCTAGATGCATGCACTGGCCAAAAGCTAGACCTCAAACATTATTTATTAAATCAAATGAACTGCTATATGTTTAAATTCAGATCATATATGAAAGTCAATACCAAAATATTGGCAAAATAAAAATGTGTATCATTCCAATGAAATTAATCGTATATCCCTTTTTCTAAACATGGTACTTTGAGAATGCTGTTATACAGACATATTTAGAAATCCACATCAGACCAAAAGTAACTATATAGACCTTTCTTACGGGATTCAAAGACATCTTACAGGGCAAATTCTGTCATTAATTACTCAATTCTTCAAATACAAACTGAGTATGTACCAGATGCAAATCTCTTACAACTTCTGATTTAACTTCACGTTCCACACGTTCAGCACCTTTTAGATACTTTTAAAGATATTCATCTTTTCTTTCTCCTTGAGATTTTTGGGGTTTTTTTTTTTTTTTTTCATCTTTGAGACAGAGTCTCAAAGATTGACCTCCAAATCAATATCCTCCTACCTTAGCCACCAGAGTGGTGGTATTACCTATCAGTGCTGGTATTACAGACATGTACCATTATGACTGGTTCTACTTTTGGATTTTTCATTTGAAAAAAAATCTATCAATCTAAATCAGTTTGATATAACAAAAAGATTCAAATCCTGGCTACAGATCTATTAATTGAGGATTACTTAAATCAAGAAAATTACAGGCAGGGCAGTGGCTCGCACCTGTAATCCTAGCTGTTTGGGAGGCTGAGATCAGGTGGGTCTCAGAAAATAGTTTGAGACCCCATTTCCAAAATAACCAGAGCAAAATGGACTAGCTCAACCAATAGCATGAAGCCCTGAGTTCAAACCTCAGTATCCCCCCCCCAAAAAAACCAAAATTATAAAAGAACAAAGTAATTCATATTGCCCCCTGGGATTTGACATATTTACAATTTCAGTTCTTAACATATGAACACATAAATTTAATTTGTCCCTTCCTTTTTTTCCACCCCGACACTCTTAAGAACCTAGTCTAACAGTTGGTCCTCCAACTTAGGAACAAGAACTAGCATTAAACCTAACACGGTTGGACTAACAGCAAAAGCTTTTACTTTGATGGTAAAAGATGAAAAGTCCTATTTTGAGAGATTTATTTCTACTGAGAATTACAGTGCATGTTGCTTTTTGTTTTGTTTTTTGGCAGCAGTGGGGTTTTGAACTCAGGGCCTCACGCTTGCTAGGCAGGTGCTCTTACCGCTTGAGCCACTCTGCCAGCCCACGTTAAATTCTTTGCATGAATAGTTCAATCTTACAGTAAGTATTTGCTCTTGGTAGATGAATTCACGAATCTAAATACATATCAGCTACAGACCTGAAAGGAACCAGCTTCCTTGAGGTCTCTGACCTTAAGATTAAGGAAAGACTAAATGTCGTTTGAAGAGGTTTGAATAAAACTTGGAAAAGGGAAGGTTGTTAAGTCTAAAAGCCTTTAGAACTTAGTGCTCCAGGATTCTAATATCTGCACAGCATTCTTTTACCTCTGTAATAGATTGGGACCCTCTCCATTTCATGTTTTATGTAATACTTCTCTGTCCTCTTCTGTCCATGGAGAGATGACAATAAGTCTATTCTTCCCATCATTATTTCTTAAAGGCCAGAAGAACTAATTATATTGAAGTTATGTTCTGGGTGCAAGACAAGCCCCTTTTGTCATCTTAGCCATTTTGTATTTGTTTTCCTATTAGATACACACACACACACACACACACACACACACACACACACACACACACACACACACACACACGATCCTGGAAGGAGCACTCTAGAGGAAATTAAGTCTTTCAGAGTATGATCAATAGAGGAACTACAAAGGGGAACTTAGTTGTTACGTTCTCCTAACAACTAACTAAGAGTAAGGAGAGTAAAGCATCCACAAAATGGAACCAGTATTGACCTCTGACAACCCAATTCCAACTCCAAAATTTCTCTACACAGCATGGTGACAGTGACAGCATTCCAGCCACCTGTCCTAGTGCTGTGGCCCCAAGAAAGTTATCTCACCAAAACCACCAGAGTTCTCTGAGAATGAAGGGTGCCCTCCTCTCCCCCCTTGTCATCACCCTAACCCACACTCACCACACCACTGACTTAGTACTGCTCAAAAGGCTCCCTACAAACGTATAGGGCCTTTAAGCTCATCGTGATAGCTAGTATGTACCGCACAGCTATGCAGCAGGCATTTTGCAAATATTAAGCCATTTAATTCTCTAACTACCAGCGAGATAAAAGAAAAGGTAACTTTAACAGAAAGTGTAACTGATTCTTACAGAAAGAAAGCAATATGTCAAAAGTCTCACAGCCAAAAGGGACAGAGCAAAAATTCTAAACCAAGTCCCTGCTTACAGAAGAGAGATTGCTGACACAGCTCTAGAACTCTACACTATGCTCTAGGTCCATCATCTAACCGCAAGCCACCATCATCCATGCCTCCTGGGTCTCCTGCTATAGTCTCCTGCCTGATATCCCTGCCTTCACAAGAATGGCCTACAGTCCACTCTCCACACAGTAACTGGAAGGTTCTTATTGAAAAGTGAAATTCTAGCGCTGCTACTTTCCACACTTAAAATCACCAGTGTTCTCGGGAAAAAGTCCAAACACCCACAGCCAACAGGCCTTACATGTGTGGCTTCCATGACGTCCTCCCTGCTCCCCGGTCTCTTCACATGTATTTAAAGCCCTGCCTCTGACTTGGGAGGTCACTACACTGTGGCCATCACTCACCTCTTCTCTTGATTTGGGACATGACTGACTGCATTGATCTACTCTGCTCCAGTGATGGGGGGAAGAGGGCTTTTTGCCCAAGGCTTTAAAATGCTGGGCATCTGTACAGTGTTCCAAACTCTTCTGTCACTTTCCCCAGCCAGCTATGACTTCATAAGCAGTGCACTTACCTGAAGAAAGCAGGGTTCTTTCTTCCCAGGTACAAAGACAATCCTTACTCAGGATTTAAACAAGACAAATTTTTTTTCCAGCAGCAAAAGTGATTCTGTCCTCCTCCACAATGAAAGTCTAACATTTCACCTCACCTTTCCAAATCGAATCGATATCCAACCCCAGTTTGAGCGTCAATCATTACATAAAAAACAAATGATTTCACTTTCCTAATATGAAGGAGCAGCCATGGCACCGCTCACAGCTTTCGAAACTCGACTACGAGAGAATTGGTCCTGGGGTGTCTAAGCTGCCACCTTCCACCCTTTAAGGAAAGGGACACCTCAATGACCCGATCCCAACTGTAAAACAGGACATTCGTCTGCCCACGAGGCAATCAGCCTACCCTGCTGGACTCCGGCTGCTCCTTCTTTTCTGAGCCGGGGGGCGACTTGGCCCAGAAGACGCCGACGAGAGGCAGCGCCGAGAGGAAGCCGGAGACGACCCCGCACCGCAGGCCGCTCCGCTGGCGCCCGGGGAGGCCCCCGTTGCGGTGGCGACAGCGGTAGGACAGCACCAGGCCCAGCGACAGGAACACCAGCACGCACAGCAGGAGCTCCTTGTTGGCCAACATGACGAAATCCCCGCATTTCTTATAAAAATAGGTGAAAGTGGCGATGCCCAGAAAAGTCCACATGGCTAGGATGAGATGTTCTTTTCTTTGCCCCAGCAGGGCCCTGGCGATTAAGTCCCTCCCCAGAACGCTACCACCACAAGGCCCGGGAGCGCCGGCCCGGGACCCCGTCAGGCTGGGTCGCACGGGGCTCAGGAGGCGGCCGGCGCCGGCGCCGCGCCCCGCCCTTCGGGCAAGGCACGCATCGCTGTCCGCTGGAGGGCCGGGCGTCCTGGGGCGGCTCCCGCGGCGGCCGGGCCAGCAGCAGGTGTCCCTCCGCCTAGAGGACCGGAGCCAAGGCGCAGAGCGGCGGCCTGGCCTCTGGCGACAAAGCTCGCCGCCGCGGCCGGAGGGCACGAGGGCAGCTGGACGGCGACACTGCCCAGCCCTGCCTCCGGGGCAAACGCCTGGGCTGCCTGCTGCCACAAAAGATGGCCTCGGACTGCACGGCGCCGGAGCCTGCCAGTCCGCGGTTGGGGCTTCCTCGCCGGTGGACCGCTGTCCCCAGAGCCTCCCTCAGACGGCGGCGGCGGCGGCTCCCGACGGGCTCCTCACCAGCATCCCTCCCGGGCAGCCACGGCTCCCCGCTTCCACTGTAACCAAAGAAACACCGCACGCACGGAGCTCGCTGCCGGCCCCCGCGCGCCTCGGGCGGGGCGGGATCCGGCCAAACGAAGGACCAGGGGGCGGGGCCTCAGGGGGCGTCCCCGCGCCGCGCTCGGGCTCCGCCCCCACGCCGCCGCCAGCCAATGAGAGTGCGCACCGCGCGGTAGGCCGAGATGGCGCTATGGAGCGTTTGGCCAATCGCACACGGCGCAGTCCGCGCGGCGACGCCCGGAAAGGCGCTAGGGCGATGTTGCGTGGTGTAGGGTGGAGGCATGGGGTGGGCGCCCGGCGCTGGTGGGCCGATGGGAAGGCGCCTGCTGGCTGCGCGCGGGGTGGGGCCGCAGCCAGTTCCCAGTAGCGGCCTGGTTCCCACCTGGGAAGAGGTGGAGCTCTTTCCAAGGAAAGCCTGCCTGTCGTGGAAATGGGTCCATCACACCCAAGGGATGAGCGCACGCTGCCTGTGTGGGCAGAAGCGGGAGGAAGAGCTGCGGGAGCGTGACAAACGTGACATTCGAGCTGAACCGGGGAGGACAGGACAGGTGCCAGGCAGTAGAGACGCTGCTGAGCGGAGCCCATGTGCTCTCAGGAAATAAGGGTGTGCCCGAGGTACACAGAGAGGGAACAAGCCCCGGTCCTCCTCTGGGGTCCCGAGGCTTGGGGGAAGATCAGCTGAGCTGTGTCCGGGACAAGCACTGCAGGGGGACAAGGAACGTGTGCAGGAGGCGCAGAGTGAGCGGGAGCCCTTAGATACACAAAGCTGGACCTTCCCCCAAGTCCACGGAGGCCTTCTCCGTGCCTTTGCCCACCGTGTTTAGCCCTGGGCTGCCTTCTTCATGATTTATGTGCAAGTCCTTTCTGCTCTTGGAAGCATGGCTGAATTGTCACCTCTTCCACCAAGTCCCCACTGACACTCATCAAGTCACAATTCCTAAATTCTTTCTCAACTGATTGTGCATTGTACGTTAGAGGATGCACATAAAGAAGTAACAGAAAAGAGAATGGAACTACTCAAAGAAGACATAATACCTTACTTTGTAAGTCTACTAACTTCCATAGCCCAGTATGACCAGTTTTAAAACCTAATGAGTCATACAGAAACGAATAGTATCTCCAAAACTCCTGATAAAGAAGTTACTCATAAAACAACACAACGTAATGGGAAGTACTGGGTAACAATAGATATGTCAGATACGGTTTTTTTTTTGCACTGCCTGTAGACAAAGAAAGCCAAGAATAGATGACCTTCATGGGGGAAGACAATATGAATTTGTAAGATACCCACAAAGTTACTTCAATAGTCCACGAGTAGCATATTCCACACTATCCTCCAAAATTAATCAGGAAATTTATATCTTTTATGACAAATTATTATGACATAATAATAATTAATGCTAGATAAAAACTAGCAGAAAAGAAGGAAACAATAGAAGAACTTAGAAATGAGGGGTGGACAATTAATGAAGAAAAAATAGCAGGACCAGACAGCACTTGAAAATTTGTAGGAGTTACATGGTCATCAGATGGCAGACAGATACCAAGGACAGTGACAGACAAAATTATGACAATAGGAACACCTACATCTAAACAAGAAGCAAAAAAGCTGATAGGACTACTTGGATACTACAGATAACACATACCCATTTAAACACATCATGTTAAAACCTACATAATATAAAATAAGAAACATACAGGACTTCACCTCAGGAACAGAACAAGAACAGGTGCTAAAATATTAAGACTATGTGCATATCTTCCAAACCTACATTATCCAACACCTACTGCCAAAAGATTAGAGATCATGATGGCACAAGATCATGGCACCTGTAGCTAGGGACCACAGAGCCTTCAGAACATAACTTTGCTCCAAGAGGATACTGGAAAGCTAAATTCCCATATGCACTAAATAAATACAGTTTTTGAAAAACATATTTGGTTACTTTATGACTGACAAGAGACCTAGCATACATCAGATGGATGGTACCTTTGCTCCACCGGATAAAGTTGAGTCCTGAAGAACTGACAGGTATCCAAACTGATCAAGAACTTGTTACCTGGACATGGTCCACACAGAACAGGTACTGGTTTCAGGGGCCAACCAGGGATCCTTACAGAGGAGATACACAGATGGAGGCAGACTTGCTGGAATTAATTCTGAGGTCAGAACATATCCATCAGGAAATGGGGAACTGTCCAAATAACCTTCATAATGCCTGATTTACAGATGGATTAGCTTCTGTGGCCCAAGGAAAAATGAAATGGACAGCATCAGCCGTGAGACCCTGGGACAACATGGCACTCATTGAACAAGATACTTCCATGTCTGCACAACATGCTGAACTCACAGCAGTGGTACTCGCAGTCACCATCCATAACTGAAAAGCAGAAAAAATGATACATCTCAGACTCATGGACAGTCACAAATGGCATAGGCCCATGGTCACATATCTTACACTGTGACTGTAAGATAAATGGCAAAGACTTATGGTTATGCCAATATTGGAAAGAATTGTAAGAAGCCTCACAAAAACTTAGCATCAGGATCAGATACATATCAGCACATCAGAAGGATGATTCAAAAACAACTAAATGCAACAACCAGGTAGAGGCACTAGCATGAAGCGTAAGAGTACAGGACAAATCACCCAAATTAAAAGTAATCAGGGACACAGATAACAACTACAGACATACACTTCCACCTACTCAGAAAGGGAGAAGATGATGCATGGAAAGTTCCCAAGGTGCCAGCCATTAAAATAAAAAGGGAAGGAGAGAAATGGACAAGAAAGAAAGACCCACATGCTAAAATTATACCAGGAGATTTTAACTATGCATGTTGTTCAAGGGACATATGCGCCCCCATGGACTAAAATGGATAACAGGTAGGAACTAAAAAGTAACATGAACTTTGAAGGGCAACACAGGGGTGTGAAGAAAGCAATACCTCATTGACAAAACTTAGATTCAGAATACCATAGACACATACAAGCCAGATACATTTGATTTTATTATGCAGATAGACTTCGAGGGCCAATGCAACACCAATACCCACAAGTATATGTGGTAACAGTGGTAGACATGTATACAGGATTACGTTAAGCTTTAGCAGCAAATTGTCAGCAGCTTTACAACCAGGGCAGTAATGCTATGGAACACAGTGTGTGGTCCCCACAGGTTAAGAGAAAGTGATCAGAGAACCCATTTGACAGCATGGGCAGTACAATGCCTATTCAATGAGTCCCCACTCATGGAATTCTCATTTACCCTATCACCTTACAACAGCAGGATATATAGAAAGGTTTAATGGTCTATTGAAAAGGGAATTACAATTATTAGCAGAATTCCCAACTTTCCAACTGAATCTACTTCAGACATGTTTCAGTCTAAATCAGAGAGAACAAAGGATTAAGGGAAGCCCACACTCCTATTTAAATACACCAACTGAAAATACAGACAGAAGTGAAACAGAAAACCCAACATGCTGCCTTCCAATGTACATGTGAAAAGTAAGGATAAAAACAGCTTGCCATAGGAAATCTTGACATCAGGAGATGGAAATACCTACTGGACAACAGAACACAGAGGACTTTACAGCTCCATAAAAAAATCTCAGCCTAAATAACTAAGGGCACAAATGAGCTAATCATATTAGTCATGCTGACATTCACAATCATCCTGACTACTACAGCAGCAATAGTAGTGTCAAAACCTACACAGAAACTACTAGAAAAGCTAACACCTGCAATCTTTCCTACAATTTTAATACCCATTTGTGTCCAAGCTGAGTTAAAATGCAATTGAAATGTCAGCTGTGCAGCCTCCTATGCACACCCATAACCATCATTGTTCACATTTAATCACCTATGCCACCATAACAATACGTCCTACTAGCTACTTTGTCCGCAGAGACAATGTTATTGCTCATCCCTGTAATAACACCTGCACCTATTAGTGGCACAATCATTAACTCCACAGATACATACACACCCAGATACACATCACTGTAGGAAACTCTCTAACTGGACTGTTTACATAATGGAAACATTTATTGAGATGTAATTTCTTACCAGACAATGGGCAGATTATAGTAAACTTTAAAAAAATCAATTGGGCCAGGTACTGGTGGCTCACGCCTGTAATCCTAGCTACTCAGGAGGCAAAGATCAGGAGGATTATGGTTCAAAGCCAGCAAACAGTTCACAAGAGCCCATCTTGAAAATACTCAACACAAAAAAGGAGTGGTTCAAGTGGCAGAGCGCCTGCCTTGCAAGCACGAGGTCCTGAGTTCAAATCCAGTACTGCCACACACACACACACACACACACACACACACACACACACACACACACACACAAATCTGAGACTGTATGAGGTTGTCCTGGGAAGACAAAGAATGACAGTGGTCCAAGGAAAAGTCCTGGTCAGAAACTCTTAAGGGACAGACAGGATGAAACTCTTGGAAAAAAAGCAAGAAGTACAGATATCAGAGAAGGAGAAGCAGGATAAAGTTGCAGAAAACCCCAGTTTCAAGAAGGGATCCAGGAGCTAAGGATTTTAAGATGGCTCCAGTACTGCTAAAAAAAAAATCAGTTGGACTATACATGCCATGTAGAGTATTACATGTACATGTATTAATATCATATATTCTACATTACATATAATACCATATATTATGTACATATGTAACGTATAGAACACTGTAATATAATATGTAATGTGTGGTATATGTTATACATATGATACCATATTATATTATTGCATACAACACCATGTATATGCCAACCATTATATAATACACAGTATGGCATATGTCTTATGACATATTGTATAACATGCTATGTATTCTATATTGTTGACATCTCAATAGCATATTACACATTATAATATATATAATATATATATATAAAGATACTATATGAACAAGAAAATGGTGCATAACTGGTCATCATCAGCTTATTATAAACTTCAGGATATTACCCCAACCATAGACTACCCCGTAAGTACAGCAACTTTCCCAACATATGTTAGGAATTCAGGAAACTTTGTATGAATAACGTGTCATAAATGAAACACTGCGGTGCAATTTTACAAACGTACCTCAGGATCAAATGTTCAGATTGTTATAGATCCAGAATGTGTAAAGTTGACAAAAGTTACCAATGTTACAATGAATGGAAAATCTTACCTAGGCTCCTATACTTAGGAGTTGTCATATAGGGACCAGCCCGAATCATGGCATGGTGGAATCCAAGAAATCCTGTGGGTTGACATGACACACTCATTGAAACAAGCCGGAAGTTTGTTTCAAACAAACAGCATCAGATGCCTTCCATGAGTTATTGGCAAATGTAAGGAACTCACTTGAGAAATGCCAGCTGGATTGCTTTTGGTGAAAGATATCGAAGGCATATGTGCAAGGTGCATGTTCTCACAACTAACTGCTAAGTCCCTCAAAGTGCACACACTAGGTACAGGCTTATGGTCTGATTAGTATACAGTAAGTATTTTTCAATGTTTTGAATACAACCTTTTCTTTCTTCATTTTATCCCATGTTTTGTAGCAAACTAAGCCATTCCTTTTTTAGTGATGTTTTTATTTGTAATACATTAAAATGAAGCCCTCAAAACTTTCTTGCTACCAAGTGTGGTGGCTCACACCTATTATCTCAGCACTTAGGAAGCAAAGGCTGGAGGATAATGAGTTTGCAGCCGGTATGGGCTACACAGCAAGACCCTGCCTCAAAAAACCAAGAGCTGGGAATGTAGCTCAGTATAGTGCACCTGTCACTTTGGAGTTCATAGTTTAATGTGAAGATAACAGTCAACAAGTAACTAAAGATGTCATGTGTCAGTATGGCCTGGTGGTACATGCCTAGAGTCCCAGGACTCAGAAGACTGAGGCAGGATTGAGAGTTCTAAGCCAGCCTGGGTTAGATAGAAGGCCTACCAGAGTGAATTACTTTTAAGTTGATTGTTTTAGCTTTTTCATTGCTGGGACCAAATAATTTTACATTAAAAGAGGAAGTATGTATTTTGGTTCCATTTCAGAGGTTTCAGCCTATTTTCATCTGGCTCCTGTTGTTTTTGGGTCATGGTGAAGCAGAACATCATGGTGGAAGGGTCTGAAGGACAAAGGTGCTTATCTCATGGGAGCCAGGATGTAGTGAGAGACAGGAAGTGACAAGATACCCTTCAAGGACATGCCTCCAGTGACCTACTTCCTCCAGCTAGACCCCACCTCCCAAAATACCACCACCAGTTGGGAACCAAACCTTCAACACGAGTCTATTGGGGGACCATTTACATATCCAAACCATACCACTGAAGAGTTGAGGATTGACAGGAATAACCAAGTGTAGCCTCTGTCAATGGTAATGACCACATCTTCCATTTCTTTTCCACTTTCCCACAGTGTGGTTTTGTTCTCCTTTAATAAAGTAATTACACATGCAACCAACAGTACAGGTTGCTTTGTACTGTTCACAGCAGTGGAACTGGAAAGACAAAGGTTCCACTCTTCTTCAGAAGATGTAATAGAGATCCCTAAAGGAAAGTAACATGGCACATTTTTCCAAGCATACGAAAAGGGTCTCACCAAAGTAACAAGCGGTAGTCATTAAGCATACATGCCAGGCTTCAAGGATAGGATGGACTAACCAGACCCTCTCAGAAAGTCCAGTCCAATAAGGATGGGAAGCAGCCAGATGGTTGGCCAGAAGTCAGTCAGACAGCCAATTATAGATGCAGCTTTAAAGTAGAGTGAGGGACTCTTGGGGATATACCCAAAAGACTGTTACTCCAGAGGCACCTGCACATCCATGTTTATTGCGGCACTATTCACAATAGCCAAGTTATGGAAACAGCCAAGATGCCCCACCACTGACGAATGGATTAAGAAAATGTGGTATCTACACACAATGGAATTTTATGCAGCCATGAAGAAGAACAAAATGTTATCATTTGCTGGTAAATGGATGGAATTGGAGAACATCATTCTGAGTGAGGTTAGCCTGGCTCAAAAAACCAAAAATCGTATGTTCTCCCTCATATGTGGACATTAGATCAAGGGCAAACACAACAAGGGGATTGGACTATGAGCACATGATAAAAGCGAGAACACACAAGGGAGGGGTGAGGATAGGTAAGACACCTAAAAAACTAGCTAGCATTTGTTGCCCTTAACGCAGAGAAACTAAAGCAGATACCTTAAAGCAACTGAGGCCAATAGGAAAAGGGGAACAGGTACTAGAGAAAAGGTTAGATCAAAAAGAATTAACCTACAAGGTAACACCCACGCTCAGGAAATTAATGTGACTCAACTCCCTGTATAGCTATCCTTATCTCAACCAGCAAAAACCCTTGTTCCTTCCTATTATGGCTTATACTCTCTCTACAACAAAATTAGAAATAAGGGCAAAATAGTTTCTGCTGGGTATTGAGGGGCGGGGTAGAGGGAGGGAGGGAGTGGGTGGTAAGGGAGGGGGTGGGGGCAGGGGGGAGAAATGAACCAAGCCTTGTATGCACATATGAATAATAAAAATGAAAAAAACAACAAATAAATAAATAAATAAATAATTCAAATCAATGATCCTTTTAAGCCCTCAGCAATGCATGAACCAATGGGGGAAAGCCATCTAATATTTTATACATTTAGGGGATTGCATTAGAAAGACTTTTAGCCTGATTTTGCTTTTATAAATGCAAATGTATGCAGAGCAGACAGATTGGGATCTGTACAATTTAGCAATGATCGAAACTTGTAATTTTTGAAAATGGGACAGATGTCCAGACCAGTTACATTAAAATGATTCTTATTGAAGAAGAAACCAAACCAAACAAACAATCCAGTTTCACTTCCTCCTTTAAATGGAAACAAATAAACAAAGCCACCACAAATTAGAATAAGTTAAAAAAAAAAAAAAAAGTAGAGTGAGGGAAGGGGTACCTAAGTTGGCCTCTATAGAATTTCATGATCTTCAGTTATCCCATGGCTTAGCTCTTCCACTAAGTCCACCCATCAGGGTGCTTTGCCATCCTTTCAATAAACTTTGTGCTTACTTTACTCTTAACTCCTGGTCCAGCACCTTCAATCACTGACTGTGCCAGGGCACGAACCTGGGGAACAATAATTCAGTATCGTAACACTCCTGCCTCAGGCTACTTCTATTTGAAAAACATATGAGCTGGGTGTGGTGGCACCAACCTGTAATACTAGTACTCCACAGGCTGACACAAGAGGATTCAGAGTTTCAGGCCAGACTGGGTTACATAGCGAAACCCTGTCTCAAAAATCAGGTGACATTTTTCAATTTGTTTCAATTAACAACAATGCCATTACCAGTTATTGAGACCCTGATATATTTTAGGCACTGTAACAGAAGCTTTGCAAACATTTAATCCTTACAGCAAGTTTTTTTTTTTTTTTTGCAAGTTAGGTATTATCTTCATTTTACAAATGAAGGCTCAGAGTGGTTACTTGACACCACAAGCTTCAGCCTTGCAACAGCAAACTCACAACTTAATTATCAAACACTATGGAACTATTAGTTGTCTATGGTTAAAAAAAAACTATAAAAACTTGCCTTGCCCTAAGAAAACTGAGCACTGGTGACCCACACCTATAATTCTAGGAGGCAAAAACCAGGAGGATCATGGTTCAAGGCCAGCCCAAGCAAATAGTTCATTAGACCCCATCTTGAAAATACTCAACACAAAATAGGGATGGCAGAGTGGCTCAAGTGATAGAGTGCCTGCCTAGCAAACATGAGGCCCTGAGTTCAAACCCCAGTACTGCCAAAAAAAAAAAAAAAAACCTGTCCTAGATATTACAGTTTAAGATAATTTGGGCAACATAAGGTAAGTTACAAAGGTGGAAAGACGCAGAGGTATGGGTCACATAAAAGTCATTGATGACCAACAATGATTTTTCCTTCTTAAAAGCAGAAAATCACCCCAAACATTTCTTAAAAACCTTTTCTTGTAAGTTTCTACTTTTTAAAAAATCCTATGAAAAGCTTTTTTTCCCTCCCCGAACGCCACCAGGGCCTGGCCTGCCAGCTCAGTGATGAGGAAACTGAACTTGCCCCAAGTCACATGGCTGCTGCCACAGGTGACATGCCAACTTACCAGATCCGAGCTCCAACTACCGCTTTGCCACAGAGGGTAGTGATGGCCACCTCACCAGGAAGTTTGCAGTCCCCAGCAACTAGCTGAAGAAGCAACACGTAAACGGGAGCTGAGGCTAATGAAAAACAGCTGCTAAAGAATGTCGACATCAAAAGAAAGAATATGTGAAGTGTCTGGAGAGTCGAGTTGCAGTGCTGGAAGTTCAGAACAAGAAGCTTATAGAGGAACTTGAAACCTTGAAAGACATTTGCTCTCCCAAAACAGATTAGTAGAAATATTTAACTATGAACTGATTACAATATGTACAGTTGCTTTTCAAAGCAATACAATATATAGCCGGCAAGAATAATGGCTTTTTTTCCTTTGTATCATTCATCTTACTTCCTAATCTCCAACATTCCTAAAATGCTTCACTCTATGTAGTTAATACTTAGCTATAACTTTCAATTTTTAAAAGAGACAAAAGTGTAAAAATGTATGTAACAAATTCTTAAAATGAACTATTTGTAAGACTTATTCAAATGCTACATATTTGTAGTTCCCAAACCCTGTGTCATGAAGAGTGTCCTATGCAATAGAAAGTTTTGTAGGTCTTTAAATGGTCACCTTAGGAAATGATGATCAAAGATAATGCATCCAGCAGTACAATAAAATTAAACCACAAAAAATACCTCAGGAAAGAATTGCAAGAAAATATATCTAATACTTATATGAGAATAGTCTAGAAATGAATTGATGGCATTTTCAGATTTTTATATTAGTGGCTTTGTAAAGAAAATATTGTATTGCTGTCCTTGAATGCCATAGTTGAAGACAGTTTTTAATAGAACCATGTTGGTTGCAATTTGTAGTGTTTGGTGCTTATTTAACTAGCTGAACATTTAAAAAAATAAAAAATAAAAAATCCTATGAAAAGACACAATTGCTTCATCAACCACAAGCATGAGAGATGAAATAATCCTCAGGCAACTTAATTACCTGCCTGCCACATCCTTCACAGCAGCCAGTCAGTCCTAACTGCCCCACATTCCTAACAGGCATCTCTATGCCCAAGGAGATTAAATCCTGGGCAACTCAGAGGAGTCTTGACCTTCTTCTACATCTACTTTTGCACTAGTAGGAACAAATGATGTATTAGGATATATGTAATACTTTCCAAAGCAACATTCCCAGTTACCAAATCCATAGACCAACTAGATCAGCAGGTTACCAATCCTGGAGCTAAGAAATCTCTATGTCCAAAGGCAAACTGTTCTTGGGCACTGCCTCAGGATTAGTGGGTTATTAGAAAAAGAACCTAATTCCTGATTAGACCAGGAATTGCATAATGAGAAAGTTTAGGGAAAAGGCTCTGCCAAAATTTAAAAACAGAATTCCAGGTCCTACCTCTTATTCTGGTTTTGGCCAATGACATCATCGTTGGTTAACCCAGGTGGCTGAACATAAACTAGAACATCCAATCTGCTGACTCAGTGCCTTTATATCCTACTATACTTCTGTTTTATTGCAATTCCTTTTGTACAGAAAAAAAAAAACAAAAAAACCCAGGGCACTTTCCTAAAGTTTTAAAGGAAGGACTTGTGAGTTTGTCAAAGAATGACGCTCTTGAAAGAACTATCCATGATAATACTTAATATAGCAGTCATTAGTCACATGTGGCTAAGCAGCACTCAGAAAGTGGCTAATGCAACTAAAGAACTGGATTTTAAATCCAGTTTTTAAATCCAGTTTTTAAATCCTTTTAAATATTCAGTCATTTATGCTGAATATTTCAGTAGCCACATATGGCTAGAGGGTATGATTATGTGCAGATCTAGATGATACAAAAGTTGATTTTTTTGGAAAATAAATCTGCATTTGGGCTGGTCATGGTGAGGCAGGAGGATTGCAAGTTTGAGGCCAGTCTAGACTATACAGTGAGCCCATCAAAAAATCAATCCCCCAAAATATACATTTGAAGAAAAACTAAACCTTTTCTTTCTTAAGTCCCAGTAAAATACATTATATCCTTCAGGCCAGTAATGATCTATTTCTACTCAGTAAGCCAAGAGAAAAATAAAGCAATCCCATGGCAACCCTAGCTTCAAGTTTTCATGTGTCCTTTTGCTTATTCCTGGAATTATTCTCATTTTCCTTTAAAGCTATTCCTATCTTACCTTAAATGAAAACAACAAAAACCTCCTCTTTCTTCATTCGTGGTGGTGTCTCTCACTATACCCTCAGGATCTGGGTCTTCCCATTTTCTAAACTGGTAGGTTGAGTTTTTCCAGATCTTTTGGCACACACACCAAAGAAACTCTAGAGCACAATGATGATAGAGAACTTTAATTATAATGGCTCAGTAAGGAAGAAAGAAAAACCACCAGACTCTGGAACTCAGGAAGATGAATTTGAGATTGACAATGAAGGGATGATGGCCATTTCCCCTGAACAGCTTTTCCAAGCCCATTTATGAGGAAACCTCACCACTTCAGGAACTTCTGAAGACTCTTCTATGTGAGTTTTCTGATGCTGACTGAGGTAGGCATTTCTGCTGAAGCATTTCTCACAGCTGGCACATTTGTAAGGCTTTTCTCCTATGTGGGTCCTCTGGTGCCTGATAAGGTTAAAGCTCTGACTGAAGCACTCACCACACTCGGGGCATTTATAAGGTCTCTCTCCTGTGTGTGTCCTTTGGTGAATTGCCAGGGTGGAGCTCTGACTGAAGGTTTTCCAGCACTTAGAACATCGGTAAGGCTTTTCACCTGTATGTGTTCTCTGATGTCTAATGAGGTGGGAGCTAAGACCAAAGCTCTTCCCACATACATAGCATTTATATGGTTTCTCTCCTGCTTGAACTCTATATTTTTCTATCACATTGCAGCTTTGATGCAAACTTTCTTCATATTTAGAATTTCTTTCAGATTTCTCTCCTGTGTGTGTTTTTTGGTGTGTTACAAGGTTTGAACTCCGACTAAAATTCTTCCCACATTCTGGACAGTGATAGGGTTTTTCTCCTGTATGTATTCTCTGATGCTTTATTAGAGTAGAATTACAACCAAAGCTTTTTCCACACTCATGACATTTGTATGGCTTCTCACCTGTGTGTGTCCGCTGGTGACGAATCAGGCTGGAACTCTGAGTAAAACTCTTTCCACAATCTGGGCATCTATAGGGTTTTTCTCCAGTGTGGGTTCTCTGATGTTCTACTAGAACATAGCTGTGACTGAAGCCTTTTCCACAAACAGAACACTCATACGGTTTTTCACCTGTATGTGAACGGTGATGCTGAATAAGGTGAGAGCTGCTACTGAAACTCCTTCCACACTCAGGACACTTATAGGGTTTCTCTCCTGTGTGAGTCCTCTCATGGATAATAAGATGGGAAGTATTGCTGAAGCTTTTCCCACAGTCAGCACACTGGTAGGGCTTCTCTCCTGTGTGTGTTCTTAGATGCTGAATCAGGTGAGAACTGTTACAAAAGCATTTCTCACACTCAGAGCATTTATAAGGCTTTTCTCCTGAGTGACTTCTCTGGTGAGTACGCAAATGAGAACTATTACCGAAACTTTTCCAACATTTAGGACATTTGTAGGGTTTATCTCCAAAGGATGAATTCAACTGGACAGAATCACTGTCATGTTCTCCTGGATCCCATTCCCTGTGGTGGGGTTTTTCCTCTTCTTTCCCTGTAGAATTTCTCCAAATCTCTGACTCGCCCTCATTCTCACAGGAATTGTGACACCAAATTTCATCTTCTACAGACCTTATCATTGGCACTTGTTTGGTGTCCTCATGCTTAGAATGCTGTAGACCACGTCCTTTACACCATTTTAGAGCTCTCCCTTTAAGCTCATCTGCCTCAGGATTATTGTGCTGAAGAGCTCCCAAATTATTCTTACTTTCATCTGCAAGAAGAAATAAATATTGTAAATATATTACATAACCTAATCTCTGCTGGACAAGAAAATTTTGAAATGTAGTGGAAGAGAAGTTATAACAATGTCAAACCTTATATTTTATAAAAAATAAAGTTTTTAAAGCTGTTTTAACTTCTTTTACTCTATGTTTTCACCAGTAGCAGGTGAATTTGTGTCATTATTAATAACACACATGAAGTGTTTTATCCATTGTCAGCAATTGCCAAAGGGAACCTTAATCTAAACATAAATGCATAAACTGAATTCTAGAAGACTTAAAAGAGAATTGGGAACTTGATTATGGTGAAACTGAATAGGATCCCATCTGAGGTGAAAACTACATAATAGCTTAGTTAAAATATGAACAAATGCAGAAATAACAACAGATACTATTAATTAAGAACTATGGCTCTTCATGTATTTCATTAATCGTAAAATCCACACAAGACAGTTATCATTCTTTTCTTAAAGATGAGAAAACTGAGGTTTGGGTTAACAACTTGCAAGTGACAGAGCACAGAATCAAATTAAGGTTTGTCTCACTGTAATAACCTGTTCTTTCTACATATTCTCAAGTACATCTTGTAACAAATGCTCCAAGCACTCAGTCATCTTCTTAATCCCTCACATGTAAAGGAGCTTTTAAAATTTTCCTTCTTTGTGAAGCCATCAGAATCTGGGAGCAACTGTTCTTTCCCTTGTTCCATCACAATGATCACAGTCAGGCTGGGGATCAGAAATCCTGTGGAAGGAAACACAAGTTGTGTTTGAAGTATTTATTTCAGTTTCTTCCTCCTTCCCTCCCAAGCACTACTGAAGAGGAAGACTGTCTTCAAACAGGGCTGTAAAACATAGAAAGCTGCCAATTAAAAGCTGTAAAGGGTTTACCACAAACAAGGCCATAAAGCATGAGAAATCAGCAATTAAAGCTAGACAAGAAAGTTCAGGATGGGGATAAAGGGCACCATGCAAACATAATCACCCATTCCCTCCTTCCTTTGTCTTCACCTGTAAATAAATGTTCCAAAGCAGGTCACCCCTGCTGTTCTTATCTAAACAACCTTAGGTCTCTAACTCACTACTAGTCCCCAATTAATCAGAGCACATTCCTTGCAACCTATGCCCTGCACTGCCTTTTAAATATTCTGTGAATCCTTTGTTCAGTGCTCAGACACAGTATGTGAATCCATCTGGGCCCTCTGGCGCAAAATAAAATCTGAGTTCTCCACTCCTCCAAGTGTCGCTTGGTTTTTTGTCTGACGGTATTTCCACAATACCACAACGTAACAGTCCTAAGCACAGAATGTTCTGTGAACCATAATGAAAATAAGAAACACAGCTCTTAGAAGTCTTTTTAGAAAAATCTTGTCCCAGATGCAGATGGTTAGAATTAAGAGTTAACCCAGCCACACGCCATGTCTGTAATCCTAGCTATTTGGGAGGCTCAGATCAGAAGGATCAAAGTTCAAGTCCAGTCCTGTCCTGGTAAAAGTTTGTGAGAACCCCATCTCAACCAGTAGCTGGGTGTGGTGGTATGGTACCTGTAATCCTAGCAACAGTAGGAAGCCTAAGATAGGAAGAATGCAGCCCGGGCTAGCCTGGGTAAAACGTGAGACCTCTATCTCCAAAATAACCAGAGCAAAAAAGGGAGCTGGTTGCTGTTGGCTCAAGCCTGTAATCCTAACTACTCAGGAGGCAGAGATCAGGAGGATCACAGTTCGAAGCTAGCCCAGGCAAATAGTTGGAGACCTTGTCTCAAAATCCCTTCCCAAAAATGGAACTGGTGGAGTAGGTCAAGGTGAAAGACCTGAGTTCAAGACCTCATACCTCAAAAAAGGGGTGGGGCAAGAAGAGTGGTTTAAGCAGTAGAGTGCCTGCTTAGCATGCTCAAAGCCATGAGTTCAAATCACAGTACCTACCAAAAAATAAAAAATGGAATAAACCCAGTTTATCTATTCTAAATTATTTACTATTATCATTTATATTATTTTTATAATTATCATGTTAAACATCTAAGGATCAAGTTTCAAAGATAGTGTGCATACTTACACTGTCTACTCGTAGCTTAGAAACTGTTATTTTAAAAAAATACTTTTTTGGAAAGGGCACCAATAATAAAACTTAAAAAGACTTCAAGGAATCCATATGCAGGTATAAGAAGCACCTAACATCTCGTGTGATCTCAGAAGCTAAGCAGGGTAGGGCCTGGTTAGTACTTGGATGGGAGAAGCACCACACAGAAATGACCTGGTTTGGTTTAGTTTCAGAAGAATCACTTTGCTTATTGCCAGGAGAATGAAATCTTCGAAGTCAATTCCAAAGGAAATGTTTACATGACCAGTAACAAGAAATCAGGAAAAATCAGGACCATAATAATTATAGACAATAACCCCGAAATATAAAAGGGAACAAAAAAGAGGAACTTTCTTCCTTGTTTAAGTGTGTCATAATCACAATATCCATTTCAGGCAAAAGTTTATTTTCTGGAGTCAACAACAATCCCTGACCTTCTTTAGGAACTAGAAAATAGTTCTGTATGAGTATGACATCTATTTCAGAATATAAACAATAACATAATTTGGGAGAAAATAAGAGCCTAAAAGGACAAAGGTACACATATTAAAAAAAAAAAAAAAAACCAGAAAACACTATATTTTTCTACTACTGTCAGGCAGCAAACTAATTAACTTGCACATATTTTTCATGTAACTCTCAGAATAGCCTGAGCTCTAGAAACAATTTTATACATTAAAAATGTATTAAGAGGGGCTGGAGGTGTAGCTCAAGTGGTTGCACGCATGTCTTGCGAGCTCAAAACCTTGAGTCAAACCCCAATACTACTAGGGAAAAAAAAAAGGCATTGAGAAAATGTCCCAAGGTCATACAAGCACAAAGTGGAACAGCAGGCCTAAGCCTCAAGCTGACTGGAAGTTGACTTTCACACCATCTGTTAAACTAGAGAAGGCAGCATGGCGCAAATGACCCTCACGACATCCTTCTTGACTGTTTTTGTTTGGTTACAAAACACA
Organism: Castor canadensis; assembly: GCF_047511655.1. Lineage (NCBI taxonomy): Eukaryota > Metazoa > Chordata > Mammalia > Rodentia > Castoridae > Castor > Castor canadensis. The sequence continues at coordinate 183,110,781 of NC_133388.1, read as the reverse complement.
TCTGTACTCCCAAACCTAATGCCACAGTGGGCCAGTCTTCGAGCACACCCAACATCTAGGGATCTGGTACAAAGGTGAAAGCAGTTTAATTCACACACATCCCCAGTATTTGAGTGAAAAACAAACAACCTTACACCTGAATGCAAAACAACAAGTTGCTCAAACCAAGTGATGTTTTGCTGAGCTACGCATTTCTATGCCAGTATTTACAAAGGGGGAGTCTGGGGAAGGTTCCCGTCCCCCAGCTTTCCCTAAAACACGATTGCGTTCGACAGTAAAAGCGCCCCTAGGAACACTGGCTCGGCAAAACGGCGGCCAACGCCGGCCACAGAGGGCACTGGGGTCTGTCCTTGCGATGTCACTGCAGGTGACTGGGGCGGGGGGAACCTGGGTTTGAAATCCTGGAAGAAGGCGCGGCATGCAGCCGGCGCGGGGAACCCGAGTCTCGGCGGCCGCGCTCCCGCGAGGGGCCGCATCCGCGCGGGGGAAGGCGCGGGACCCCCTCCGGGCCGTACGCGCCCGCGGCTGTCCTCCCGCCCCGGGAGGAACTCACTGTTCGGGGGGCATGCACACAAGGCACCCCGCAACCCCAGCAGTCCAGAAGGAAGGAGCCCCCGCCCATTCTGACCCCACCAACCCAGAACCTGAAACCCCCAGACCCGGAAGACAGGAACCGGAAGTTGCCGCACCACCCCAGGCCGGCTTTGCCGGAGCCTCTCTAGGAAACAGTGGTGGTCACGTCTCGTTGGTTGTAACCCTTAGCATCCTCCAGCAGGGGCGTGCAGGTGGGTTTTTCTTTCTTGTGCAGTGATCTGCTAACTGGGCTGCTCCTTCCTCTCACCTGACAGCCCAACCCTCCCCACCGTTGTTTGAACCTCAACCTGGTGCACGGGTAGGGCCTTTAAGTGCACGCTGGGAATCCCAGAGTCCGAAGATGGCCGTGGTAGGGATGGACAGAAGGCTGTTTATATTTGGGGGCTTTTAGGGACCCCCTTCCATCTGTCAGGGGCTGGGGTGGTCCAGGTCCCCACTTTTCCCATCCATCCTGGTTCCACCTGGTACCTATCCCAGATTGACGAAGCCGAATTTGCGTGCCAGGCGCTCAGCCTCGCCGTAACCCTGGGTCACTCGCACGGCCCAGCTGCTCACAGAATGGGGGTCCGAGCTGAGGCCCACCCCATTGGCAGGGGACCGACTAGGGCCAGGGCCAGGGCCAAGGTCAGGCTCAGCCAGAGCTCAGTCTGGGCGGGCCGCATGAAGGCGGGGCCTCATTGGAATTTATACGTTTCCTTGCCATCAGGGCGTCATCACGTTTATCATGTCATCATCATCAGCATCATTAGACTTCAAACCTCAATCCAGTATTTAAACTCCTATTGTTTCTGTTCCCACTGCCGTTAGCATGGATATTTCCCTGTCTGTGAAACAGTTGGAGAACTAAGCATCAATTTGTTTCCAAGGCTTATTAATTGGTTTCCAACCCTTATTAATTAATTAGTTAATTAATTAATGACACATGGAGAAATTTACCCACACTGTTACTTGTTGGAAAGAAGAAATATACCTCATAGACTGGATCATTTGGGCCAGGGGGCCATAAAACTTGCTCTATGGCCCAGATGTCAACTATTGCATTTAATGCTTGTGGGCCTTACAGTTTCTGTTGCACATACTCAACTCTGCCACAGCAGACAGAGGGCAGCCATATGAGGAAATAGGCTCCAAAAAGTTTTTTATGGTGCTAGGGTTTGAAGTCAGAGCCCCTCACCTGCTAGGCAAGCTTTCTGCCACTTGAGCCACACTCCTGGCCCTTTTAGTTTGTTTATTTTTCAGATAGGGTCTTATGCTTTTGCCTGGGTTGAACTTGGACCTTGGTCATCCTACCTGAGCCTCCTGAGTAGCTAGGATTACAGGTATGTGACACCACACTTGGCCCCAATAAAATTTTATTTACCAAAACATACAGCCTGCCCTCTAGCTGACCTCTGCCCTAGCTAAGGGGATTTCAGGTATCATATTAAAAGTACTCCCTGACTTCTCACTGCCTACCATACAATGAAAGAGAAGATAGAGAAGGTTAAAGAACCAACTCTTGAATAATATATTCAATCTATGACCTGCTGCATTGGAAAATAATTTTTCCTACATCCCCTCCTTTCCAGATGGCAAATGATGTTAAAAATGCAGACATGGCTTCTGAGAAAAGATCAAATATCAGGTACTGCCAGAAAAATACAGCCCTGAAGCACTACAGGTCTTCAGGGTATGTCTTGGAGAACTTCTCTGCTAAAGGATGGAATGCCAAAAAGTCTTAAGAACCTTGACCCAGCAGCAATACAAGGAAGCTAAGGTAGGAAAGTGTTAATATCATGAAGATTTGTGAAGATAGCTTTTGTCTGGCAGAGCGGAATATATATTGACACACCAAAAACATCAAGATTTCTGAAAGCATTATGTTACCTGAGACTGATAGGCACAGAGACAGTAAAAATAAAGTCTTAAAAACTTTTTTGAAGTCTCCAAAATGAGAAGTCTCAAAAAGTTTCCTGGCAGGAAGCAAGTTAAGAAAACTACTCAGCCACAAATGTGGGATACTAATTAATAAGTTAATATCCAAATTTCAGGATCTTTCTGTTCTTTTCTTGCTTTCTTTTATTTCTTTTGGTCTTTTGAGACAGGGTCTCACTATGTAGTTCAGGCTGGTCTTGAACTCAGTCTTCTGCCTCAGCCTTCTGAGTGCTGGGCAGTCAGTATGTACTACCACACCCAGATCAATTTGACCTCATTCTGACCTCTGTGTTCCTACCACTAGATGCTAAACAGCTTGTGGTTCTCAGCACACAACTTGCTTTTTCATTCCTCTGTGCTTGACTCTCTGCCACAGTGTCACTGTCTCTGTCACCTCACTTTTGCTCCTTTCCCCTATGTCTCATCTGTCCATATAGAAAACATCAACTTCTCTTCATCTCAGCCCAAGTGTCATCTTGCGGAAAGATGAGTATGTGTAAAGGTAGTGCTTGAGCTTGAACTTAGGGCTTCGAGCTTGCTAGGGAGGTTCTCTAACACTTGAGCCACACATCCAGCCCTTTTGGAGATAGGATCTCACATTTTGCTCAGGCCAGTCTGGACCTCCTATATTTAGCTTCCTACCATAGCCAGGTTGACAGGTACACACCACCACACCCAGATCTTTTCCATTGAGATGGGATCTAACAAACCTTTTTGCCCAAGCTGGCCTGGAATTATGGTTCTCACAATCTCAGCCTCTGAAGTAGCTAGGATTGCAGGCATGAGACATTGGCACCCAGCTTCTTGCAGGAAGATTTTAACCCTTTTCCCTACCCAATCTGTATCCTGTTTATTATTTTGTGTTCTACGTGTCTTAGGTGTGGAACCAATTAATAAACTTGTGAAACCAACTAGAATATCTGACCCAGGTATGAGATTGGAATCAAAATCACCAGCTGTCACTAGTTAAGTTCAATTACAGAGTTGGCCTCAGGTCAAAGGCTTCCTGCTCCACCCCGTGCATTAGACTGGCTTGACTTCTTATTTGCATGGAAGAAATTTTTGCCCAGGCAATCTTGCTGAGCTTATGCACAAGAATCAGAGAGCAGGTGGTAAGTGCTCTGTGGGCAGGAAAATTATAGAGAATCCAGGGAGGGCTGAATAACCCAAATGTTCAGTCTTTCCTGCTCCATTGCACTCATCAAAGGGATAAGGATATTGGCGATAGAATGAAAGACAAAACATACCTTCTACTTTTTTTTTTTTTTCAGTAGCACCCAGGTTTGAACTCAGGGACTTGTGCTTTGTAGGCAGGCACTTACCACTTGAGCCACACCTCCAGGCCTTTTTGCTTTAGTTATATTTCTAATAATAGAGTCTAATGTTTTTTGCCCTGGCCAGCCTAGACTACAATCCTCCTATTTATGCCTCACACATAGCTGGGATGACATGTATGCACCACCTTCCCCAGCTTATGGGCTGAGATGGGGTCTTACTAACTTTTTGCCCAGGCTGGCCTTGAACTGCAAATCTCCTGAACTTTGCCTCCCAAATAGCTGGGATTACAGATGTGAGCCATTGTGCCTCCTACCTTTTACTAGTGATACAGTAAGGTTAGGCAGGAAGTTGGGAAACCTGATAGCTGAAACAGTATCTTGGATGTTGGTTTAAAAAATTATATCTTGGCCTGCTGATATTAATATAATGACTTATGACATATGGCAGGGTCTTGCTGACCTCCACCCCTACCCCAGCCCTCAGAAAAATAACAGCCCTGATATGACCATCCAAGGCCAAAAACTCAGCCGTCTGATGTGTGGGAGGAGTTAATGATACATAACCCAGTTTCCCAAGAATGACCACCCCTATGCCTACAGTCCCCAATAAAATTTAAGGCCTTGGGATCTTCAGCATCACTGCTCCTTCTTGAACCTGCCCACCCTTCCATCTGGGGGTGCTTTGCTTTCACTTTGCCCTGTATCAATAGACCTTTCTCCTGCTAAGTCTCCCCTGTGTCCATCCTTCAGTTCTTTCTCTGATGAGACCAAGAACCTTCTGACTCTCTGAATCTGGTGATACCATTTGTAGGAAAACAGCTCCTCTTTTATGGGGCTGGAGGAAGGTGGGGAACAGAAAAGAATGGCTTTCTTTTACATCCGTAGTCTTCTTGAGATGACATTCCATAAATATCTTTGAGTGAATTCAAAAAGGAATAAATGAATAAAGTTGTTCACCACCTAGTCCTACACTGTGGTAGGTGGCAGGGCTGTGTCACCCAGGTTAGCTGGTAAGCAAGCTGAGCACAGGAATCAGGGTGTTGTTCGTGCGCTTCAAGCACATAGCCTGTAGTAAGATGTAATAAATAAACTCGTTGAGTACCGTGTCTGAAAGGCATTGAGCACATATCCTATTGTGAAGCATGGAGAATTTGTCAAGTCCCTTTATTTCTCCTGCCATTTTCTGTTTTCTTGGTTCTTTAATTCATTTATTTAGCAAATAATTACTGTTTCCTGAGAGTCAAGCTACACAGACATTTGTGTAGACAACCCTGATTCCTGGGTGGCTAACACAGGGCACTAGAAAGTAAATTTCTGCCTTTCCTAGTCTCTGTTTTTAGGCATTAGCGTCAATGAGAATGATAGCTGAAACTTTGCTAATACAGGTCCTATAAGAGTATTTTTAGCTTAAAGTTTACAGACTACTTGACTTAGAATATTTAAAACTGTAAGGACTTCACCATTTGCTTAAAATATGTCTACGGCAGGCGGGCCCACGATGGATGGAACTGCTTAGTGATGTCTTCAAGGGATCAGGACATTTCCTTTCTTCCCCTTCACCATCCTCAACATGCTGGTGACATCTCCCCTTAGGTTTCTCATCATGTGACTGCAACAAATCCTCCCATCACATCTTAACACCATAGAATCCAAGGCAAAGAAAGAGGGCAAAGGGGGCATCATTTTCACCTCATAGGAGTCTCATTTAGGAGAAATATATATAAAAAAGGGAAAAGTAAACTTCTCCTTCTATCTCATTGGCCGGAACTTACTAAACCAATCACTGCCCCAGGGGTATGGGACTGCCATGGTCGGCTGAGGTCGATCATGTTTCATCCTCTGGATCTGATCACAAAGCTGCATAAATCAGTCAAAAGGAGAGGCTGGCAGCGGAGCAAGTATGCAAATATCTGCTACAACAGACCCAAGCAGAGATCATAGGAGAAGCTTCTGAGCAGAGGTGTCCACAAGTTCTTTGCAGGGCATGGGGCCTGAGATGACCTCTCTATATAACTCAAATTCATTTACCTTCACTCCTTTGGAGCACAAACTTCTCCCAAATTTGCCCTAGAGTTTCCCATAAAGAGGCACTACATTATTGTGTTTTATCTGTAACATCAACAAAATTATAATGTCAAAACCATGGAGAAAGAACTTGGCAGGAATTCAGCTTCCAGGGGAGCTTCTGTGCAGATTCCAACTGTGTGCCTGGATCGTTTTCTTCTGGGATTGCAAGAGTGTAAGCATTCTGCAGCTTTTCCACCCTTATCTTGTCTGTTAAGTCCCCAGGAATTTACTAATTTAGCATGTTCGTTTTCTACAAACTAGCTTCGTACATGCCTTTCTCCTTCTGACCAACTTTAAGCATGCAATACCTACTAGTGCTAGACATTAGGAAAAAGAGACCACCAGGACTTTTGCCATTGGGAAAGGCTGTGGTGTGTGAATAGGAAAAGCACTATACAGCATGGAAGGTGTTGAAACAAGAAAAATTAAAAAATTCCTCTGGCCCCACAGGGAGCAGACTCTCTGCCTCTGGAGCAAAGGAAATGCTTTGCAGATGAGCTCAATGGGCATTTGAAGGATGAACAGGACTTTGCTGGTTCTACTGGATGAAAAGACACCAGGCAAAGGACACAGTGCTTGAACAGGTGCAGAGGTCATGGAGGTCAGTTGTTTGGAGAATGGTCGAGTATCCAGGGTTTAAGGTAAATATGATATATAACAGAAGAAGAGGCAGAAGCAGGCAGGAAGAGGACAAATATTAATGAATCTCCTAGGCTAAGATGAGAAACTAAACTCAAATCAACAGGAAATAGGAAGTCAATTCAATTGGTATTTTTAAGTGTGGTTGATAAAGTGGCAATAGGGAAGACTCAGCAGATTTACAATAATCTGAGTAAGAGCTGATAAGATTAGGGACTAGAGTCATGGCAGTCAAATCTGAGGATAGATTTCAAGAACGTTCTAGCTGAGAATTCATAGACTTTGGAGGACAGATTCATGTGGGAGGTAAGGGAAAGAACTAGCTGCATGTGAGGGTACCAGAAGATCACAAAATAGGAAACCATGGGAAATTGCATTGTAATGTTCTAGAAGGTCTTTAATGTAGAACTAGCAATGGGAAAATATATACAAGTACACCCTTCAGAATGCCCCTCTGACTAACATTTTCCAATAGAATACTTCCTTTTTATCATTCAAAATTTGTAGGATTCATGAGAATGTATGAGACTTCTTTTTGGGATGATGAAATGTTATATAATTAGATAATGGTGATAGTTGCACAATTCTGGGGATATACTGGAAGCCACTAAGTAAATTCTATATTGATAAGGTTGTTACAAAAATGTGTAGAATGTGCATATATCTCAATATGTTTATGTGAGGAAATATACACATCTATATCCCCAAACTCAATAAACTGATTTTAACAAAATGACAAGGAAGTCTTGAGTTACATTCTAAATACAAATGCTAAAACATTGAAACTATTATAGATTGTGCATTCTTAATGAGTTTATTTTTTTGGCAAGGGGACAAAAAGTGCTTAGTGGGATGAGGGATGAAAAATATTCTTTTTATGCCTAAAGCACAGAAATACACAGGAATCTTAAATATGCAGTTACAACTGTTATATTTTTATAGGTAAAATGTTAGAAAAAAATGCCTAAAAAGATGAAGGGGACAGTCAGTAATGATGAGAAGGCTGAGAAGCACTGCTTCTCATATCAACACACAACACGTCCATGTTATACAATGGCATCATAGGAGAGGCTGTGTTCCTGCTGACCAAGCAACTATTCAACAAACATACTGTGTGGGGATCATAAAGCAAATTTGATGTATTTTATATTCTAACATTATAAGCATTTATTTGCTTACACATAAATAATTAATTACTTTAGTTGTACATTAGGAAATCATTTGGAGTGCTATAGTTTGGATCTAGAATGTCCCCCAAAGGTCTGGGTGTCAAAGATTTAGACAACATCTTGGTGGCATTGGGAGGAGATGGAAACTTCAAGAGGCAGGGACTATGGGAGGTCTTCTGGTTATTGGACATGCCCTTGAGGTGGATAGTAGGACCTGTTCTTCCTCTTTTTCACTTCTGGACATGAAGTGAGTGGTTTTGCTCTGACATTATGCGCTGCCTTGCCCCAAACCAAAAGCAAAGAGCCCAAGTAAGCATGGAATGAAACTTCCCAAACTGAGCTGAAGCAGTCCTTTTCTCTTAATAATCTGAATTATCTTAGTATTTCTTACAGTAATGGGAAGCTGATGACTAACACAGGGAGGTTTGGAGTTGACTGTAATGTGTTATAATTTTTCCTATGTGAAATAATGAGAAATGGGATCCAGTTAGTATTTTCACAATGAATCTCTGATTATCAGGAACAAATGATTACACTTAGGTGGGAGCTGCCTGAATAGGGTTGCGGGAGTCAATGATCCAGAGCTAATAGTTTCTGCCATGACAGAAACCAGAGAAGCAAAACAGAGACCAAAGACTCTAGAGCAGAAAGTAGAGAGGATGCAGAGAAGACAGAAGGTTCAAGTCTAAGGAACACCGGCTTATACGGGAAAAGAAGCAGAGAGGAACCTGTGAGAAAAACCTCCGGAGAGCCTGAGGAACAGAAGATACAGCAGAGAGCAGAGGCCTACACGTCAAAGGAACAGTGTTAAAATGTAGAGGGGGTCAAATAGACCCTCATCTCAATCTTTTACTAAAATAAATTCCAACTAGATTGATGATGAAACAAGTAACTATCAAAAATACAAAGAGAAAGGGAGACTTTCAGAATAATCATGGCCAGATAATGGTGGTGCAAATTTGTAATCCCAGCAATCATGAGGTAGATGGCAGGAAGAGCAAGAGTTCAAGGCCAACCTGGGCTACATAGCAAGAACCTGTCTCAGAAACAAAGCAAAGCAAAACAAAACAATAATAAAACACAATAATCTTGAATTGGAGAAGGCCTCTCTAAAGAGAGCAAAACACTGTAAATAAATACCATTTTTTCAGCCTGGAAAAAAATAACCATACTATAAATAAAGTCAAAGGAAAAATGCATAATCTGATTTGGAAACAAATCACAGACAAGGGGTTACTTTACTTACTATAGTAGAGGGCTTAACCCATGTAAGGAGTACAATCTAATAAAAGATAGACAAAAGACATGAAGAGAGAATACATAGAAAAAAAAGAGTAAGTAGCTCTTAAATTGTGACATAACTTTCAACCCACAGATAAGCAAAGTTTAAACAATGGAGCAGCACACAATGCTGACCAGGTTGTAGAGAAAGACATACCTCATTGCTGGGCAGGAGGGTGAGAGACACCTCTATTTTTTTTCTATCAAAATTACCACTTCTGTGGAAAAGTCTTCAGACATACATATGAAAAAAGTTCTGACTGCAAGTGGAAAGTTCTCAAAACATTACTACAGGGAAAAAAGGAGAAGAATGTATTGATAGCATTCTATTATGGAGAAAATATGACAAATTCAGATCTAACTTCCTTGGTTTGTTTTTTTTTTTTTTTTGTCATGAAAAAACTCTACAAAGATAATAGAATTGAGTAACAGTGTTTACACATTGGAGATGAATGATGACAGATGCTAAGTGGGCAACAGAGATATTTTTCCCATTATCTATCTCTGTGTCTCTTAACACGTCAACAATACCACTCTTAGATCCAGCCAAAGTGACTTTAGCTTTAGAAAACCTCACATAGCTACCACCATTCCCAGATCAAAGTATCTACACAGCCAAGGGAACATGGCCAGGATGATTTGACTCCTACGTGTAACCAATCTGGGGTAGATAGAACAAAGTCTAGGATTGTACTTCTCTTACGTTAACTCAGGGCCATGCTTTTCTTAGCCATATTAAATGCTCAGGATTCTACACTGTGTCAGCAGGTGGCTCCAGAGGCAGCTGTTTGGTAAAACTGCAGCAAAATGAGTTATGCTGCAGAGCAAGCCAATTCTGCATAATCCCCAAGAATCTGTCTGCAAACATTAAAATAAAGCAATATTGTACCAATTAGATTTAACTCAAATAAACCTGGTATAACAGGATTATGAGCATGGATACTCTAATATGAACAATTTGTAATTAATTATGAGAGAGAGAGAGAGAGAGAGAAAGAGGGAAAGAGAGAGAGAGAGATTGAGAGATTGAAAGAGAGATTTTTCTAGGTGTCAAATATCATCCTTCAGAATGTGAAGAGTCCCTTTTCCCCCTTGGCCAAAGAATTCCTCCAAAGTTAGTTGTCTTCAAATGTCCTCATCCTGGTACCCAGTCCACTGCAAGCCAGTCTCCCTCTAGAAGACAAAAGATCGTGATTAGATAGTCCTAGTTGCAGGCTGTATAGGAAGGAGAATTCCAATTCCTGGGGCCACTTCTAGTTTTTGGAGCCATAAACTGATCTCTAATTATGCAGGATCCTGGTAGAAGAGGACACCAGGTGGAAACTTGAGGTTTGACTACACATTATGAGGTTTGGCCTAAGGTGAAGACAGCTTATTTAATCCTTCCTTCCTTTCTTCCTTCCTTCCTTCCTTCCTTCCTTCCTTCCTTCCTTCCTTCCTTCCATTATTTGTTTCTTTCATTCTCTCATTCTTTCTTTCTTCTTGTGCTAGGGAATCAAACCCAGAGCCTCAGAAATTCTAGGCAAGAACTGCCACTAGACAACATCCCCTAAACATACTGGAAATCAGGATGAGTACTCCTCAAAACTGAAAATGGCAAAATTTCTCTGAGATATCTTTCCATTCTTTTCTGATAACAACCCCCACCTCCAACTTTGCACCCTTCTTCCAATTTCAGGTCAATTGACCATTAGTGAGCAACTACACGTGTCCATCTTATTTAGCTGCCTGTGTTGTATCTTTGGAGGGGGGGTGGGAGGGGACTTGGGGCTAGAAATAGAATTCAGTGCTTCGCACATGCTAAATACGAACTCTACCACTGAGTTATACCCCAACCCACCCCTGTCCTTTGTTTCTTACCCTATCCCTGTAGGTGCTGATATCCTCAATGGTGACGGTCAAACAGTATCTGTGGAATTACAGTCAGCCCTCCACATGCCTGGGTTCTGCATCCTCAGGTTCAACCAACTGCAGATTGAAAATAAACAAAAACCATTGCATCTGTACTGAACACATGCAGACTTTTTTCTTGTCATCATTCCCTAAACAATACACTATACAGAGTACCTGCATCACATTGACATTGTACTGTAAGTAATCTAAAGATGATTTAAAGTATAAAAAGGATGTGCCATAGGTTATATGCAAACACTGCATTATTTTATATAAAGGACTTAGCATCTGTGGACTTGGGTATCTGTGGAGGTCCCAGGAATGTCCCTCACAGATACTAATGGCAAGTGTATGAAGGAAAGAAAATAGAATAGTGTTTGGTCAGTGCCTGCCACAGCCTACATACCATCCTATACATTCTCTTACCTCACAATCATCCTGTATCAAGTAGTGATTCATATTCTAATTTTTCACATTTTTGAGGAAACTGACAGAAAAAGCTTGAGGAGGATCACAAAACCCCTAGGAGGTAGAGGGAATGAAGGCCCTCAGCAAACCTGTCCTACCCAGTTACAGCCATCAGATCTCATTTCAATTCATGGACCTGTTCTTTCTCCTGCATTTTCTACCAGTGATCGCCATCCCCAGGCAAGGAGTCACCCAAGACCATAACTCATGTACTATTTTTTATTATCTATCCTTTTCTCCTTATTCCATAATCAGCTGTTATGTTAGGGTGAACAAAAGGGAAGCCATGTCAGGAGTGGACCCTCACCCTTGTAGGCAGCTTACTGGAAACACCCTGTCACTCACTGGAAGGACCACTCCTAGCCTCAAGAGAATGACAAACTCTCACTTGCCCCAGGGTCTGAGTTGGCTGAGCAACCATCTCCTCTTACTTCTCCTAGCAATTGTTAACCTCAGAAAATTTTCCCTGCCAGCGAAACTTCCCCTTCAGACCCCTGTCCTATATCTACTCCAAGTCTGTAAGCAGCAGTGGGTTCTGGCTTTGGCTAGATACTCCCCTCTGCAGGGCTTCTTCCTGAATCAACCCTGTGCTGGAGTTTGAGCCTTCTCTCCACCTATAAATTCTGCGCCTTTTTCAGTCTAATATCAACCACTCACCAAATTTGTTGATTCCATGTCACTGTCAAACATGTCCACTACTTGGCTCCCCACTAGTGGTCACTTTCCTTGGTTGGCCCACTGCCATTTATCACTCGTGTCTGCGCAACCAGGTTGGATCAAGAGGTGGGGGGGGTGTGGGAGGTGTGTGGAAGAAGCGAAGAGCTGGGGACATATCTTTATATTTTAATTGCCCTTTCACAATATTAAATCAAACAATAGCACATGTGGAAAGCTCATCCTGCTATGCTTGGCACTGTAATTGCTGAATGCGTGGAGTTGGTACTGATGTGGAAATCATGCAAACTACTTTCTGGCTAATGTGTTTAACACAACTGCAACTGAAAGGGCTTGTCTTCTTCCTCTTTCTAGAACTTGTCCTTTATTTCCCCTGAGGATCTTCCTCTTAAATTCCTCACCTTTTTCTTTAGATCTCAGAACAGAATGTTGATTTGATGACATTCATTCATCTAAAATGTATTCAATCTTGGGAGGCAAGAAGTAAATAACAACACTTGTGCTTAACAGTCAATTGCTGTAGGCCTAGCCCTCTCTAAAAAGAGAGATGATCTCTCGACTATGTCTAATGATTTAAGTGATGTGTTGGATTTCCAAGAGTAGATTTTAAAAGCACTTGTCTCAGAGAACTGTCTCGCCTGTCAAAAAAAGCCAAAAATGTTAGCGAGCAGGCATTTGTAACTAAAGTAGATGTGGAAATCTTAATCCTAAACATCATAGAATTTTGAATAGGAACTCCTCTAAGAGTTTGAGGAGAAGATGGAGGTGTTTTTGCTTATCCTCGGTTGGTGCTACTAGCAGTTAGTAGGCAAATGTTATGGACTGAGTTGTCTCCCCACCCCAGTGTGACTGTATTTGAAGATGGGGGCCTTTAAAGAGATAATTAAGTTGAAATGTGGCCACATACTGGGGCTTTAATCCAGAATGGCCTTTATCCTTATAAGATGATGAAATTTGGACACAAAAAAAAGAGGCATCAGGTGCTGTGGGCAGTAATGCCTCTTACTAGAAGATCTTCATCCTTGCACTCTGACAAGGAAGAATCAAAGCAGAAGGCATGGGAATAGTGAGGGAAAAAATGGAGTTTTATTATAAGAAAGTGAGGTCTCTGCCAGGTGAAATGGAGGTGCTGCATGCAAGGGTAAAAAAAAAGGGGTAGGATTTTATTTTACGTTCTTTTTAGGTTATCCTTCCCTTGGAGGCGGGGAGAAAACACACTTGTCACTCCCCATCTCTAATGGCCTTGGGGCCAGGGAGAGAATCTGGGAGGTCCATTTGGGAGGAAATTTCCACCCAAGTTTAACAAAAGATTTACAACTGAAATGAAGTTCTTTGGGCTCAGAGGAGACAGACCAGGGAGAGGGAGCGGGATGCTTTAAATCAGGCCTTATGCTCTTAAAAAGGTCCCAAACTTTCCCTAAGTCTAGCCTGTCTCATAGGGATGTATATGTACAGAAGACTGTGTGAGAAAGCAGCCATCTACAAGACAGAGGCCCCAGGAGAAAGAAGCCCTGCCCGTACCTTGATCTCGAACTTCAGCCTCCAGAACTGTGGGAAATACATTTCTGTTCAAGTCACCCAGTATGTGGTGTTTGTTTGTTTTGTTTTGTTTTTTTAATGGCATCTCTAGCAAACTAAGATAGCAAGGAACAGGAATGCAAGTGCCCTTCAAAGTACAGGGCAGCAGATTCTACATACTAAAAAAATGGCCCTGTCCAACCAAATGCATATAACATCTTCTTGAGAAACTGATATGGTCCCAACTCTTCATTTGTGGGTGAGCTTTGAGCTTCTTTGAGGGAAGGCACCCTGTTCCACTTACCTTCATTTTGACTGCAGCAGGCACATTGTCTGTTACTCAGTAGGAGCTGAGTAACTGTGAGGGTGTGATGTTTTAAAAATTATTCTTGTGCCTGTGTATTTTATTTTTTGCCTCATTTTACCTGAGCCATACACCAGTTTGGGAGGATATCATGCATGACTTGTTACTGAATGATGCAAAGAGACAAACTGGAATAGTATTTAGCTTCTGATATTCAGAAGTAGGATTTTGTTGTAAGACAATAAATGACATTCTTTGCCAAGCTATTGTCTTGAGGAAAGATTGCCAAGGAATGGGTTTGTGGCTTTGTTAAAGGACTCTGCCTGAAGGAGTTTCAGAAAGAAGATGGAGTAGGTTGGGGTGGGGAAGTCCTTTGTCTGAAGATGAACAGCTTTAGATGTTTAAAGTAACACTGGGAGGGGGGCTATTAACCCTTCCTCCCAATCTTAACTACCCTGTCTAAAAATTACACCCCAGTCACCAGTGGAATCAGACATTCCATTTTATACTTGTTTCCTTGTTCATTTTCTTTCTTTAGGACTAGTATGTCAACTTCAAGAGGTGGGTTTTGCTAGTTAATTACTGCTGTGTTCCCATCATCTAATACAGAGCCTGGCCACTCAGTAAAGACTTACTGAATGAATTTTCTTTTCTCTTGATCATCCTTCCACACCTGAAGGAGGAGGAGAGGGCATCATTTAATTTGAGAGGACATCTGAAAGATGTTTGAAGCCATTTACTGAGTTTCCTCTCGGCAGAGGAAATCCTGGGATGGCTTCATAAAGTCACATCCTGATAGACCTAAGGATAGGTGTGTCTATGACTGATTGCTTATTGTTCTGTACTACGTTTGCTCCCTTTGAATGGCTTCATAATGTTTATAGAATGACAAATGACATCCGTAATGACATTGGCCCCTAATTGTTCAGAAGGTGAATTGGCAAGATAGAGTGGGTACTTGACTATTCTTGGCAAGTTAACTTGCCAAGATTGGTGGCCATGTTTCAGTGGTGGAAACTTCCAGGTACTGGGTTATGATGGGGCTGCTCAGAGTAGCATATTGTGTCACTGAAGGAAGTTATTTTTCCTTGTCCATCATCTCTGTGGGAGGCCCATACAGGTGAAAAGGTGAAGACAAGATTTTGTATTAATTTTGGCAATCAGTGTTGGATCTGTTTTACACACACAAGTCCTAAGAAATATCAAGCCAAGTGATCAACAAGTTGCATCTCCTCAAGGTTTGGGACCATCAAGTTCCTTTTTGGCACCCAGAAAGGTCAACCGTGTTCCTTTGGGATAAATTACATGGTGATTCCTTACTAGGGTGGGAAAAGGAAGGAGGAAGGGGAAATCCACAAAGGTCATGTGTGGGGAGTGGATTATAAGAAGCCTATGAGAACTTGACATAAGCACAACTGTGCTCAATGATCTACAGACTGAGTTTGGCATGGCCCCAGCTGCAGAAGGGGGCAAAGGCAAAATGCAGCACAGCTGCTTTTCCGAAGTTGTTTGTTCAGAGAAGTAGGGACCCAGGTTTCTCTTGTTACAGTGTCAAGCCCCTCCCCAAGAACTATTGCTCCACCTCCTTGTTTACCACTGTATACAAAAGACTCACAGAAGGAGGACCCAGAGTTTTTAATGGGGATTTTGATTTGCTGCCACTGACACGGCTGCTAGCTGTGTGTGTCTCCACCAGCGCAGCTTTCTGCACCGAGAACTTTATACATAGGCTTTAGAAAAGCTAAGCTAAAGGAAAACTAAAGAGAACATGGGACAGTGCAAGTCTAAGGACTGAGACTTTAACAGTTATGCTAATGCAGTTTTCAGATGCGGCTGCTGTTGTTTGTCTGCAAGTCTGAGCACCGAGACTCTAAGAGAGGTTAAAGGGAACATGGGACAGTGCAAGTCTGAGGGTCAAGACTTTAAGACAGATTAAAGAAAACATGGGACAGTATGAGTCTAAGGAAAGAGAATTTAAAGAAAAGAAGTAATGAGGCTGCTGTGTGTCTGCATCCAAGCACCCAACACACCTGGCCCCAACTTTCTGAATGTCTGTCTTCTATCATTTGTCCTTTCTGCATCTCCCATCACCGCCAGTTAGGTTGGTGGACCAGAAGTGCAAGAAAGCTCGAAACAGGCATGGCAGCTTACAATGTGACATTTGCATAATGCAAAGTTCACATGCAGGACAAGTCACTTGTTATGTGGGATAGTTACCTCTAAAATGGATCTCTTTACATGGGATGCATAAAGGAGAAATCTAAGTAATTGGGTAAAAGAACAGGCTCCTGATCTATGTTGATGTCATCAGGTAACTGTCATCTATTCAGGAATGAAAAGCTGACCAAGTGCTGTCATGCCAATTTGCCTGGGAAGGTAACTCTGTCCCTTTTACAGACAGGGAAACTGAAATTCCAAGAAGGGAAGTGAGTTGCCAAGCCCGTGGAGACAGATGGTCTTCCACCCCCACTATAGTGTGTTCTGCTCTGAGCACAGATCACCATGTCATAGAACTGCCCTAGGATTTACCACCCAAAGCTGGACCCTATGAAACTGAAAGATGCACAGTGAACAATTGTGCTGAGACAATACATAGATGACTTAATCATAGGGCGGAAAGCAGAGGGGACAGACACCCTGCATGCCTCCCTGTTCATCTGCTCTGGGGCGGAGGCGAGGGGGATGAACCTGCTGGCTCAGGGGCAGACATCTCTTTCCTTCTGACAGGAGACATAAGTCTTCATCTCTTTAAAAGTCAGTGATCTTTCAGTCCTGAGAAACACAGTTCAATAAACAGACTTGATTGGGTGTAGTGCAGGTGTGGGAACTGGTTGTCTCTGCTTTGTGCTATTGAGTCTCACCAGTTTGGACCTTAACTGTTCAGGCAGTAGGGCCACATTTGGAAGATACAACCAAGAATAAAAGAAAGAGAGCTGACCTGCCTGCTACAGGAAGAGTAAGAGGTTGATGGAGTTAGCCTGGGAGACTTCGGTCAGACCACAGGGCAACAGGCAGCTTCAGCTGTTATTCTCAGTGTGCTAGAAAAGGCAGATTTTATTTTATCAGCTGGCTAAGGCCAGGAGGCTTCCTAGAGTAGGACCTAGAGCGCCCCCATCTGGCTGTCTGATCCTTTGTTTTCTGAAGGGAGACTGCAATGTCTGTTATGGCAAGAACTCATTCCTGAAAACAATGACTGATGTAGAAGTACAGGATAACATGGTTGGTAATTTTATTTCTGAGACTCACACACTTCCTTTGCACGGTGCTGTATAATTTTTGTTTTTTACTATTGTTGTAAGTTCATACATATACAATGCTTAAACAGTTACTTAACTGGTATAATAAGTTTTCTGTTACTATTGTTATCTCATTTCAGTCTCACAAACACTGTCATCAGAGATGAGAACAGGTTGAACAGATATAACAGAGAGGAAAACTGAGCACGGATCAACCAAGTTTATCTTCTATCATTATTCAGCCAGTCTCTTTCTTTCAACAGCATAACCCTGGCTAGAATTCTGTGGGTTCTTCTGAGAATAGTTATCTTCAATCCTGTGATCCCATAATTTCAGCATGTAAGACCAGACTCCCTTGTGGTCTGTATCATGAGGCAATTGACACTCTGGGAACTCAAATTCTTGGAACTGTGAAGCAAGCTTGCCTGCCCCCAAAAGCTTATCAGTGTTATAAGATTAGAATGTGATTGGGTCACATGGTGTCAGTGCATACATCCATTACCAGTGCCACAAAGCAACATCCCCACATAGTCACCTGCTCTCTATTGCTGTATTTTCAAAGGTACCGAGGGATCTGAAGGCATCTGTCAAAATACATTTTTGCTGCATTTCCAAAAAAAGCTCATAAATCAATTGGTTAGAAAAGAACTGTCCTCTCTCTCATGTAGGGCATTACCAAGTAGCTTCCAGCACTGAAAGTGCAAGAGTGAAATTGATGGAAAAGCAAGTTGAAGTTGTTTCCAGGATACATGTAGACAGTTTGTCACAATCAGAGAGAAAGATCAGTATGGGTTCATCCATGGGGAGAGGCAAGATCTGAATAGGGATAATCCAATATTGTAGGCCAAACCAAGGTCAAAGCCATATGAGACTTTGATGTGGAAACCAGAGTGGTATATGCTTATATTTGATTATGATGGCATGTGAAGGCTGGCGATATCTTCCTGTGGCCTCTTCTGGAGTCTAGGCCTGGAGGTAAACCTTTTCAGGTATTAAAGGTATATGAGAAATTACAAAGAAGTAGAATCAGTAATCTGGAGACACTAATGTAGGGACACATGCAGCAAGCCAAGTCTCTTTGTGGAGTGCTGGAAATAAAAACATAAATGACATTAAGGCCACACATCAGCCACAGGGGCATTGACCCACCAGAGCGCCTTGCTGCTATGTTTTGGCTGGGAGCCGTTCCTAAGACTGACTGTTTAAAAAGCATATTTCAAAATTGGGCTATCTTTACTACTAAAAAATCAGAAATACAAGAAAAAATAATACCCAAAATTCCTTCCACTATCACAAGAATTATTATTTGCAGTGTTGGGGTTTGAACTCAGGGCCTACACCTTGAGCCACTACACCAGCCCTAGTTTTGTGAAGGGTTTTTTCGAGATAGGGTCTTGCAAACTATTTCCCCAGGCTGGCTTCAAACCGTGATCCTCCTGATCTCTGCCTCCTGAGTAGCTAGGATTATAGGCATGAGCCACTGGAGCCAGGCTAAGAATTATTTTCTTATTGTTTCCTCCAATTTTTATTCATTTACATGCAAACTCTTTTGGGGGTGGGGTGCTGAGTATGGAACCCAGGGCCTCACCCATGATAGGCAAGCACTCTACTGCTGAGCTAGCCTCTATTCAGAGTATAACCTTTTAATATTGCCATAGTCAAACTGTGCATAGACTGTTATGCTATACAGTAATTGTTAACCATACTTTAACTTCCCTAGGGACATTTGGCAATGTGTGGGCACATTTTTGGTCATACCTGGGGGAGACAGGGGAGGGAGATGGCATGTGATATAGCATCTAGTGGTAGAGACCAGGGATACCACTAAACATCCTGCTGAAACACAGGACATCTGCCCCCACCCTTCAGTGAAGAACTATCTAGTGGGAGGGAGGGTGAAGGAAGGAGATTAAGGTGAGGGTATAGGGTGGATGGTCTTCAGATACCTATATGAGTATATGAAACAGAACTAAAAAACCACTTGAAATTGCTTTAAGTGGGGTGGGGAGGGGGACTAAGGGGGGAGAGACGATGGGGGCAATGTAAATAATGTACAAGATAAGTCCAATCAGAATTGTTACTGCAATTCCCCTGTAATGAATATATCCTCATAAAAATTTTATAATAATGAAAAAGGAATTATCCAGTCCAAAATGTCAGTAGTGCTAAAATTGTTTTGTACTTTTTATACTAATTTTTGACTTCATGCATGGTGCTGAATATTATTACATTGTCATTGAACCAATTTAATGTATATGTTTTGTTGTACATTCTGGGTACCGAATGAAACTTATCAATGAGTGTGTTATGTCGTTTTCTATTGTTATAACAGAACACCTGTGACTGGGAAGTTTATAAAGAAAAGAGGTCTTTTTAGCTAGCAGTTCTGGAGGCTGGGAAGCTCAAGATTGAGTGTGAGCATGCGCGCGCACACGTGAGGGCAATGAGCAGGTGTATGTGAAAGAGAAAAGAAGACAGAGGGCTATACATTTCATTACAGCCAATGTCATGGGAACGAATCCATTTCCAAGAGTATTAATCCAGTTTCATGAGAAAGACATTAATCACTCTTAAAGATACCACCTCCCAACACTCCTACATTGACCACTAAATTTCCACATGAGTTTCAGTAGAGACAAAGCACACCCAAATCACAGGAAATAATTTCCATAACCGTTCTGCTATTGTTGAGCATTAAATTGAAGATATTTTTCTACTGGAAATAGCACAGTAGTGAACACTATGTAAATTTCTTAATTTGAACCATTTCCTTTGAATTAATTCCCAGTTATGACATTATAATCCACTGTGGAAAAGGAAACCAGCACTGTTCTGTAATTAATATTTTATATTTTAGTTTCTTGAGAGTAGTGACTTGTGTTATTTAATGTCTTCATCCCTAAAATGTAACCATTTTTAATATCTTATGACTCCATAAATGCTTACTTAATGTAAAACTTTTTTATTGTGTTAAAGTATTCATCAAGACCTGGTTTAATAAGATTTTTTTAAAATACCAGGATGACTATTTCCTCTTTTGGTCTGTAAAATGTAACTTATTAATATTAACCAATTTCCTAGTGTTATCCTTGTATTCTTGAAATTAACCTTACTTATGGGAATTATTCTTTTCATGCATTGATTGAGTTAAGCAATTGGTATTCTATCAAGTTTTATTCACAAAAGGGTTGGTTTATAATTAAATTTTTTGTGCAATTATCACCTCCGCCTGCATAAACAGAAAGGGGTGATGGAAAGACATCCACACAGTCAGTGAGGGGAAGTCATAGAAGACAGCAGAGGAGATACCGTTCTGATCCTGGTAGACTCTGATTAGCTGTGTCTCTTCCTGATCCTCTCTGGTAAACTAACTGATCCATTGGTTAGTCTTGTCACCCGTGAAGTACCAGCTTCCTGGCACTTCCCCCAAGGTTTCTGAGAGAGCCCTCAGGCTTGTACCTTCCACATCAGTTTCAGATCAAGTCAGTTTCTCAGGGGAAGAGCACTATGGCTCTCTGTTGGATGGCCCCCCTCCTACTCTGAGAAACATCTCTGAGTAATGGCTGTAGAGCGGGGATGGGGCAATGGCATGCTTCTCTGTGAGTGATACTCCTGCTTCAGGAGCAGGTGCTGGTTGGAGATGCTAGCTTCCATCTCACTGGCTTACCTATCCTGGTGTAGAATCTCTGCAATATGTGCAAACCAGGGTGAAGTTAACTGTGTTCCCAGGATTGTTAGCATGTTGCACCTGAGGTCAAGCCTCTGCCTACAAGTCAGGGCTAGGTGAGAGCAGGGGGCCCTGGACCACTTACCTAAGCTTCTGTACTGGTTACCTGGAAGGGATTACAAATGCTGGTGGCTTGGCTACTCAGAGAAGGTTCTTTGAGACTTCTGTAGCTTCCATTGATGATTTCTCTGCCATGTCTCCTTATTAGCCTCCATCCCAGTACTGACCCCATCTTCCACTGGAGCCATGACGACAGATTCCTACCTTCATTCTGCTGATTGCTCACCAACCATCCAGTTAGTTCCCCTCCTTATAACCCACTCAAGGCTCCTCGGGGAAGTGCATTCACTCAGTCTTCCTGTATCACTCTTCAAACCTTGTTGTTTATGCCCCACCTCTATCATGCATTCCAGTCCCTCCAGGCCTATCAGCACAGATGATGCACTTATTATGGGGTGTTCTAGGTATCAGGCCTTAGCTCACTCACTATTTGTGACCACCCTACTTTCCTGATCAGATACTAAAATGGAAGCTAGGAAAAGTAAAGTAGAACAATGTCTTACAGTTAGAAAGTGCTATTAGAAAGAAATAGAACAAAGGGTCTTTGACCTTAAGCTTGTCATCTAATTGGGATGTTTAGACTAATGTGAAATGATGAGCAAATGACGTAAGACACGGTGCTACATTGCTGTGTTTCCTAATTTTATTAGGCTTATTTCCTCCCTTTCCAAATTATAACTGCATCCAGAGCAAAGATCACATTCTCCACCAATTGCCTTTCAGAGAACCAGTGCTCTGCTGTCCATCACATGAGTACCTGGTGCATTCTTTGGTGCTAGGGAGCAGGAAGTGTAGGGACTGAATGCATACAGAATAAATTAAAAAGTGTGGAGAATTCAGGTTTCACTAAATACTATCCAGAGAGAGAAAATGAGACCCAAAGGGGAGGTGACCTGCTCGAGGTCATACAGCTCATTAGAGACAGGTTAGGCAGAAAATTGGTTCCATCAAATTCCTGCTTAACAGACCTTCCGCCAGAGCCTCCTACCTGAGGCTTAGGTCAGCACAGAGCACATGGTATTCACACCATGATTCTCTAACTTCTGGGTCTAAAAGGCCCTGCCTCCCATCCCAACCTACTCTGCTTTTCTTCTTGGAGCTGATTCCAGAGCTTAGTTCAAGTGTCGTTTCCTGGAAACCTGACCAGAACCTTCTAGTCTGATGGAGGTGCCAACTGTTAGGGTCCGAGAATCCTATTCCTCCGAGAGACAAAGAGTCACACGTGAATGCAATCAACAAAGCAGAGTTTATTGAGCTGGCAAGCCAGGGTCAAGCTCCCACACAGACACACAGGTCCGATTGGGCAGACAAGACCCCGAGCCTCTTTAGGGAAGATCTTATATAGGCCCCTACCGGCCGTTACAGCAAAAGCCCGCACAGTACATAGCCAATGAGTTTGTAACACCACATACATTTCCAGCCTATCCATTTAAGAGTACATTACTTCTTAGCCCATAGATTCAAGGGTCAGTATTCGTGCACACGGTTACATTTAGCAAGCAGGCAGGGCACATCTTGCACGTACTTCTAGTCACAATCTGCTCACATTCCTCACATTCCTCACATTCCACCTGCCCCCATCCTGTTTATCTTATCCTGCACGGGGCATCCTGTGCTGGCTTTACTGGTTTCTGCTATGGGGATCTGCTGGGGCAAAGGGCACATCCTTTCATTTGCCCCTTTTCTTTGGGCTATATTGAGGAATCATTCTCAAGGGGATGAAGAGCCTGGTATTGTTGGCGGAGGACCAGAAGTTGGACAGTGTTAATTCAGTTTTTGATGAAAGTCACAAGTCGGTTTAGAATACAAGGTCCTATGGTGACCAGTAACAGGAGGATTACTATCGGCCCTGCTAGTGCAGACAGGAGGGTAGCTAACCAAGGGGACTGGTTGAACCAAGATTCGAACCAGCCTTCCCTGGCCTCTCTTTCCCTTTTTCGTTGCTCTAGGCCTTCCTGAAGTTTGGACATAGAGTCACGAAGAACCCCGGTGTGGTCGGCCTAAAAGCAACATTCCTCCCCTAGAGCTGCACAGAGGCCACCATTCTTAAGGAACAGTAGGTCCAGTCCCCTCCAGTTCTGGAGGACTACCTCGGATAGGGAAGTTAGGGATTTTTCAAGGTGGCTAATGGATTTTTCAATACAGTCTAGGTCCTCATCGATGGCCGCCCTGAGGGAGGTGAGGCTGGAGTGCTGAGTGGCCAGAGAGGCTATGCCGGTACCCGCCCCTGGCAGGCCTATTCTAAATAGGGTAGCGATGGTTAGGGTGGTAATGGGCTCCCTTTTTGCCCGGGGGCAGTCAGACCAGTAAAGAATGGGATATTCAGCTGGATGGTAGAGGATTCTAGGCACCACTATCACCATCAGGCAGAATTCCCGGGAGGCATTAAAGACCGATCCAGCCAAGTGGGGGGTCAGCCCATTCAGCAAGCATGCCCACCAGGCACCTCCAGCCGGGGTTATCCAATGGGAGGCATTCCAGTTTGGGTGCTCAATTATAGTAGCGCACAATTTTTTTATTTCCTTTTGGGACCTGCCCTACACAAGTCCCTTGGCCACTGACCTGAGCCATGGCCAGGCCAGTGGGTCAGGCCTCCCAACCCGTTGGAGTAGTGGTGTTAACTACAAAAGAGGAATTGATTCCAATAGCCTCGTAGAAAGGGGGCAAAGGGCTGTAGCAAAGCCAGCAAGCCTCAGTTAGATTAGGGGCTGTCCTATTCAAGGTCTCAAATGTAGCAAACAGCAAGGTCTCCAGGGGGCTAGGTGGTACAGTGAAGGGAACGGTGGTTGTGGGTTCTGGGGGTGTCACTTTGGGACTCTGAGAGTCATTGGGAGTGGTGTTCTGGGGCATCCAGGGAGTTGTGCGTGGAACCAATTTTGCCTCAGACAACTCTGGCTTTAACACAGGATTAGGCCTTAACACGAGATTAGGTCCTATTGTTAGAGTAGAGACTGGTTGTCGCACACGCTGCAAGGTAAAAAGGGATCCTGGATGATTTGTTTTGTAGAGTCTGACTCCCCAGGATTTACCCAATTCCCAATTTGTCACCTTTTTTCCTAAATCAGTGAAATTTATCATAATGGGATTACAATTGGGGGGAGTTGGGCATCCCTTATTTATAGGTCTAGGTTGGTGGTATGTAATACCAGATTGAGAGACTCTACTTAACTGAATAAGGTCCCCCTGTTTGGGGGGTGGCCACCATATGTCCCCTGAGCTCTCACAACCCCATGACTTACAATAATAGTCTGCGATTCCTCCACATTTTTTTCTGTGGTTGGGTTGGGGAGCGGGGCAGACATAGAAGTAACTTTGGCGCAAATCCCATTGTCCCTGCCAGTGAATAAGGCCCTTAAGTCAAAGTATAATTCTGGGAACCAGGTGCTGGGAGGGGTCACCTTGGAGGTCTGGTTAAGAATGTCTCCTGTGGATACATCTACAATCATCCAGGTCAGGTTAAAAGGTTGATGTGGATTTGTATGCCCCAAGCAAGTGGTGGACAGGGTTAGAAAAAGGAATAAGGTTACCGAGGTCCAGTTTGCTGAAGTTTGAGTTTGAAGGAATTGTCCTTGTGGTGGGACACCCTTCTTGTTGGCAGGAAGTCTTCCTTCACAGCTACCAGGTCCGCCGGTCTGATGTGGGTGTAGTGGACCCAGGTGATGATCCCATTCTAGGAGGGCTGCGGTGCATCTGGGGTGTTTTCGTTTTCCAGAGCATCCTGTATCAGCCGGAGCTTGAGTGGATTTGTGGGATGCTGTCGTGCAGTCCAATTTCCCTGCTCCTCCTGAGGATGTGCCCATCTCACATGGGAGTGGTGTACCCATGGTGCAATTCCATCGACCTTGAGGGCGGTGGGGGTAGTAAGCAGTACAACATAAGGTCCTTTCCATCTAGGCTCTAGGGTTTTGGACTGATGCCTTTTAACCCATACCATGTCACCCGGGACTATGCCATGTTCCGGAGTCGGGACCCTCTCAGTAGTATGGTACGCTTGAATTAAGGGCCATATTTGTTGTTGCACCTTAGCTAGAGCCTGTAGCATAGTCAGGTAATTTGGGGCCAGATCACCTAGTCCCGGGCTTAAGGTCCTTTGAATGATGGGGGGTGGAGCCCCATACAGGATCTCAAAGGGGGTTAGCCCATGGACATAAGGGGAGTTCCGGACTCGGAAGATAGCCAAGGGAAGGAGTGTCACCCAATCACCGCCAGTCTCCAGGGCCAATTTGACTAAAGTCTCCTTTAGTGTCCTATTCATCCTTTCTACTTGCCCTGAGCTCTGGGGGTTATATTCGCAATGTAGTTTCCAATTGGCCCCCATAGCCTGGGCTAGTCCCTTCAGGACTTTACTAACAAAAACCGGACCGTTATCTGACCCAATTGCCTCAGGCACCCCGTACCTGGGTATGATTTCCTCTAGTAAGGCTTTTGCCACTACCTGACTCGTCTCCCTCTTTGTAGGAAATACCTCCACCCAGCCCGAAAAGGTATCTATGAACACTAGCAAATATTTGTACCCAAACTTCCCTGGTTTTACTTTGGTAAAATCCACTTCCCAGCTTCTTACTGGGGCCCTCCCCCGTTCCCGAATACCTGTGTGGTGCCCCTCCCTTTGTCCTGGTTTCATAGCTGTACAGCTAGCACAATCCTCCACAATTTGACGGATGGCCGCGGTCTGGTTCGGAAATCGGAGTTGTGCAGATGTCAGCAAGTCTAGCAACTTTCTCCGCCCCAAGTGGGTGGACTTATGTAAGTTAGCTAACAGGAATCGGCCGAGTTTCTCGGGCAGGATTAGCTTGCCTTCCAAGTCGCTTCTCCATTCATCCTCCCTTTTTCTAGTGAGGGAGTGGGCTCTCATCCAAGTGAAATCCTCCGAGGAGTACTCTGGTCGGGGAGGTAGCGAAGGGAGCTTGGGGACAGGCACATCTATAGCCGCGACCATGGAGGGACTCACCATTGCTGCTCTCCTAGCTTTTTGATCTGCCCTGTTGTTACCGACAGCTTCCGGAGTCTTGGCAGACTGATGGCCTGGGACATACATCACTGCCACTGCCTTCGGTTTTTCCACTGCTATTAATAGATGCTGGACTTTGGCCAGGTTTTTTTAAGCCTTTCCCTTCTGCTGTGCGAAATCCCCTTTCGCGATAGATGGCTCCGTGGACGTGGATGGTACCAAAAGCATAGCGGCTATTGGTGTAGATATTGACTCGTTTTCCTTCTGCCCTTTCCAGGGCCTCAGCCAAGGCAATTAATTCTGCCTTTTGGGCTGAGGTTCCAGGTGGGAGGGCGCTGCTCCATACCGTGTTTCCTTCTTGGTCGACCACTGCTGCCCCTGCCCTTCGGACTCCATTTTGGACAAAACTGCTTCCATCAGTGTACCAGTTTAATTTACAGCTGGACAGTGGGGTGTCCTTTAGGTCAACCCGTACCTGGGTAACTTCGGAGAGGAACTCCTTGCAGTCATGGACAGGTGTCTGTAGTTCCAGGTTGGGCAACAGGGTGGCAGGGTTCAGAGTTACGGGATCTGTGAAGGTAATCCGAGGGGAATCCAGCAAGAGCCCCTGGTAGTGGGTGAGCCTGGCATTCGTCATCCATTTCCCAGGGGGTTGTTTAAGGACTCCCTCCACCGGGTGAGGGGCCGTGACCCGGAGGGCCTGTCCAAAGGTTAATTTGTCTGCTTCTCTCACAAACATGGCAACAGCCGCTATGATGCGGAGGCAGGGGGGCCATCCTGATGCTACTGCGTCTAATTTCTTGGAAAGATATGCCACGGGTCTCTTCCAGGGACCTAACTGTTGGGCCAGGACTCCTTTGGCTACCCCCTTTTTTTTCATCCACAAACAGAGTGAACGATTTTGTGGGGTCTGGTAGGGTCAAGGCAGGGGCCTGGAGAAGGGCGGCCTTTAGCTGGTCAAAGGCCTGCTGTTGTCCTTCTCCCCACCTCCAATCCGGAGCCTCTTTGGTGGCCTCATATAGGGGTCTGGCTATCTCCGCAAATCCCGGAATACAGAGTCTACAGAACCCTGCAGATCCCAGGAACTCTCTCACTCCCCTAGTGGATGTGGGGGGTGGAATAGTCAAAATAGTCTGTTTCATGGCATCAGTCAGCCATCTTGCCCCATCTGCGATCCAATAACCCAGATATGTCACTGACCTTTCACAGATGTGGGTCTTCTTGGCACTCGCCCGATATCCCAGCTCACCTAACTCCATTAGCAGGTGTTCAGTAGCCTCGCTGCACTCCTCTTGGGTTTCTGCCGCTAACGGTAAGTCATCGACGTACTGTAGTAGAGTGACTCGTGGGTGACTCCGGCGAAAGGGCTCCAGGTCCTGGCTCAGGGCCTTGTTAAACAGGGTGGGAGAATTTTTAAATCCTTGTGGCAGTCTGGTCCAAGTGAGCTGTCTGGTCCGGCCCCCATCCTCTTGCCATTCGAATGCAAATAGCGGCTGGCTGATTTCTGACAATGGAATGCTGAAGAAAGCATCTTTCAAATCAAGGGTTGTATACCATACTTGTGAGGGTGGTAGGTGACTGAGCAAGGTATAGGGATTCGGTACAGTGGGATGAATGTCCTCCGCCCGCTCATTTACCTTTCGCAGGTCTTGCACAGGCCTATAGTCCCCGCTTCCTGGCTTTTGGACGGGGAGCAGAGGAGTATTCCACGTGGACTGACAAGGCCACAGTACTCCTTCCTTTATTAGCCTGTGGATATGAGGGGCTATGCCTCTTCGAGCCTCTTTGGGCATAGGATACTGTTTTACCTGAATGGGAAGAGCAGAAGCCTTCAATTGTATAACTATGGGAGGGAGGTGTTTGGCGAGGCCAATTCCCGCAGTCTCTGCCCAGGCCGTGGGAAACCTTTTTAGCCACTGGGCTATGTCCCCTCCTGGCTCCTGTCGGCTCTCAAACAGTCAATATTCATCAGCCAATGATAGGGACAGGACGTGTATTGGGCTCCCCTCCCGATCAGTCACAATGATTTCATCTGGTTCAAAATAGATACGGGCCCCTACTTTGGTGAGCAGGTCTCATCTGAGCAAGGGAGCGGGGCTCTCAGGGACGACCAGGAAGAAGTGTGTGACCTGGTGTTTTCCTAAGTCTACCTTTCTTTTGGTAGTCCATGAGCATAACTGTGTACCTGTGGCCCCCTGAACGACACTTGTTCGTTCCTTGTTCAAAGGTCCACATGCCTTGTTTAAGACCGAATACTGGGCGCCGGTATCCACCATGAACCCCATCGGATTCCCCTCCACACATACAGTTACCCAAGACTCGGGGAGGGGGTCCGAGCCCCGTCTCCCTCAGTCCTCTTCTCCAGCTAGAAAGACTCTGGCCTGCTCCACTGCTCGTTCCCTTTCCCTGTTACCTCCCGGTCTCCTGCCAAACCCTCTTCTTCCCTTTAACTTAGGGCACTCTCTCTTCCAATGCCCAGTCTCCTTACAGTAAAAACAGTGTTCCTTATCTGGGGTCCTGGTGTGGCCCCCTTCCCTGGGTTGGTCCCGGACACCCACTAGGAAAATATGGGCCATTTCTCTTTGTTGCTTTCGGTTCTCCTTAGCCTGGAACTCCCTGTCCTCCTTTCTCAATTTCCCCTGGGCCTCCCTGTCTTCCTTTCTCGGCCTTTCCTCCCTTTCTTCTGGAATTTCCCTTGTGGTAAAGACCTTCTCTGCTATCTGTAACATTTCCCTAATGGTTATCTCCTCTAAGTTTTCCTGTTTATTGAGTTTTCTCCTAATGTCTGGAGCTGCCTGATTAATGAATGAGAATACCACAGCAGACTGGTGGATCTCCGCCTCGGGGTCAATAGGGGTGTACTGACGGTATGCCTCATAGAAGCGCTCTAAGAAACCGGCCGGGCTTTCATTTTCCCCTTAGACAACTGCCTTTACCTTTGCAAAGTTGGTGGGCCTCCTAGCGGCCGCTCGGAGACCTGCCATAAGAGTCTGGCGGTAGATTTGGAGACGCTCCCTACCTTCTGCGGTCCCGAAATCCCAATCAGGGCGGCGTAGGGGGAAGGCCTCGTCTATGGCCGGTTGGAGGGTTGTGGGTCTCCCGTTGACCCCAAGACATTCTTTCTAGCTTCGTGGAGGATGCGCTCCCGCTCCTCCGTCGTAAAAAGAGTATTGAGCAGCTGGTGACAGTCATCCCATGTGGGGTGGTGTGTATGCATGACAGACTCCAGGAGATCTATGAGACACTTAGGTTCTTCTGAAAAGGGTGGGTTCTGCGTCCTCCAGTTATATAGATCACTGGAGGAGAAGGGCCAGTACTGAAACTGTTGCCCCCCTCCCGGTCCTCCTTGGCCTACCGTCTGGACTGGAAATGTGGGGACAGTTTCCTCCCCATGTGTTGATGAGGAGGGCCCATCTTCTCCCTCCCTTTCCCATACCCCTCGGGGGCGGAGTCTTTGACCCATTCCTCCTCCAGCCGTCGGTCCTGTTGAGGAAGATGAGGAAATTTCCTCCTCCGGAGCACTGGCCTGACCAGGGGGAGTCACGTATGGGGGCGGCCGATCTTCCTCTACCCCTGCGAGGGATGGGTAAAGGGGGAACTCTCCGGTAAGACCGGGGGTGGTAAAGAGGGTGTCCTATTTTGAGGACTGGTCAGGGAGGGAAGGGGAGGTTTCTCTTCCTCTTTTATGACCAAGGCAGGTGTGACTGGGGTTTTAGCCCCAGGAGCCGAACTGGAGGGGTGAGTCAGAAAAGCTGTTAACCAAGGCGGGGTTCCCCGCTAAATCTTCCCAAACCAAAATGTAGGGGGCCTGATCTGGGTGGCCTTGATTGCCTGGTCAGAAAACGACAGGCTTGACCTTAGTGATCAGGTCTAGGGAGAGGGAACCTTGAATGGGCCATCCGACTCCGAAGGTGGGCCATTCTGCAGAACAAAGGGTGTCGAGCTTACCTTTCTTAATGACCAGGCCCGCATTTAATGCCATTTTTTTGACTTCTGGAAAGTGAGAGAGAATCAAAGACTTTGGGGTTGCTTGTCCCTGTCCCATTGTGGGATGAGAAGCAACCACCAGGAGAGATAGAACAAAAAGGGTGAAAGCAACAATAACTCCACACACACAGAACACTCTCCACCACTCGCTTGGACCGGTCCTTCTCTCACGCTGGTGCTCACCCCATTCAATCTCCTCACCGTCCAATTTGGATATCAGGCCGAAAGGCGTCCACTTGACGGGTGGTCGGTCAACTAGTTCAATTAGTTCTTCACCTGGCGCCAGGATTCCTGAAATGCTCGAGCCCAAATGAGAGGAAAGCCTCTCCCAGCAGGACCTTGTGGTCCCCTTAACGAGATTCCCAGAATGATTCTCCCCGGGGATTGGCCAAATCCCTGCCACGGCCCAAACGGGAACAATCATCTACCAATTAGTTCCCTCCAAATGAGAATCTCAGACTCTCCCAATGCCTAGGACTTGGAATCACCTCTGCTTTCTCGTGGACGATCTGCCTTCTTGAAAAAGGGTATCTCGGTGGGACCTCCAAATGTTAGGGTCCGAGAATCCTATTCCTCCGAGAGACAGAGAGTCACACGTGAATGCAATCAACAAAGCAGAGTTTATTGAGCTGGCAAGCCAGGGTCAAGCTCCCACACAGACACACAGGTCCGATTGGGCAGACAAGACCCCGAGCCTCTTTAGGGAAGATCTTATATAGGCCCCTACCGGCCGTTGCAGCAAAAGCCTGCACAGTACATAGTCAATGAGTTTGTAAAACCACATACATTTCCAGCCTATCCATTTAAGAGTACATTACTTCTTAGCCTATAGATTCAAGGGTCAGTATTCGCGCACACGGTTACATTTAGCAAGCAGGCAGGGCACATCTTGCACGTACTTCTAGTCGTCTTTCGCAATCTGCTCACATTCCTCACATTCCTCACATTCCACCTGCCCCCATCCTGTTTATCTTATCCTGCACGGGGCATCCTGTGCTGGCTTTACTGGTTTCTGCTATGGGGATCTGCTGGGGCAAAGGGCACATCCTTTCACCAACCTGCCCCTTGGTGTTTTGGGTGCTCCTCTACCATAGCACCCTGGCAGGAACCACCCTTGCTGATTTCCTTGCCCGTCTTCCCATTAGATGAGACACGCTCTGAAGTCAAGAACTCCCAGCTCCTTTGATTTGGTGAAATTGTTGTCTACCACCTGGCATGGGGCTCTTAAGAGATGCTTATTGAATGATCGACCACAGTCCAGGTAACCCAGATGTAAGACGTGAAGGTCAGGGTCAAAGTAGATTCCTGGAGCAGGAAGCTGACTAGTGTTAAAGGGTAGTGCGGTTGATCAGGTAGGGAGAGGTGAAATGACATGACATGCTATGCTTGCTCCTTTAACTCACCACTATTTGAGGGCCTCCAGGTGTGCTGTTTGCTTCTGAGCAGATAGCAATGAATACAATAGACACAGTCTTTGTCCTCACCTGGAGCCTAGGTTCAAAGAGACAAACACATGAATAAGCAAAGTAGCTTATGAGAGTGGTTAAGTTCTCTGAAGAGAGAAAAAAAGGAAACAGGACAGAGAATAACTGGCATGAGGAGATCCCTTTAGAAAGGCAATCAAGGAAGGCCTATTGAAGGAGGTGACATTTCAGCTGAGACCCACAAGATGACACAGAACCAGCTTAAAGACAGGGGCATTCTAGAGATAAGGACTGGCTAGTGCAAAGGTCCTGGGTGGAGCGATTTGAAGGGTTCAACACATAACAAGAGGCTCACAAAGTCTAAGAGGAGAGGGGAAGAGAGGAGGCTAAAGAGCAGAGGCCAGATCTCAAAGGACATGGATGCCAGAGCAGGAGCTGGGAGATCACTCCGGGCACAATGGGAAGCCAGGGAGGGCTCTGAGCAAGAGAGTGATTTGTTCAATTTGTATGTTGAAAAGATCCCCCAAAGTGGGAGTCAGGTGCAGCCAGTGCATAGGGCGGTGAGCCCATCTTTAGAGCTGAGTCTTAATATCCAAGTGGGCTGCCAACCAGCTTTGTAGGGGAGATGAGAGCTAAAAACAAGGGACTGTGTCCTTCTGGAATTTTCAGGCTTTTAAGCTTTCTGCTTGCTGTTTTTGCACCCCTGGGCTCTATTGACTTCTTATGGCTTATGGATTTGTTTTTGAGAATGGGGCAATAAGGTAGAGCCAAAGATAAGGCACCCTGAGGTGTAGAGTAGGCAGCAGGCTAGGGATCACAAATTCCAGCCAGGTCCTAGTCCTGCAGCAAAAAAAAAAAAAAAGAGAAGGAAACTCCAGAACCAGCAGGTTTGGACTTGGAAAGCAGAAAGGCCTGTGATGCAGGAAAGGAGGGAGAAAGGGAGCTTTGTATCTAATTATACCCCTCAGTTGTCTAGGCAGCCCCTTTGTCATGCTGCACTTTACGGCTCAGCTCTGTCAACAGTGTCTAATTATGTCGCCTAATTACTAACTCCACATCACTTACCAGCATTTAACTCACTCTTTCCTTGATTTCGGCAGCAGGACCCTCTGTGGGCAGTGGAATTGATTGGCTATAAGGAATCAACTTGAATACTTAATATGCCACAATGAGAAACAGGCTTGAGAAAGATTTTATCCTAACAGGTGGTAGAAATTTCTGGATGTAAAGGGACCAGCTGGAAAGCCATTGGTATAGCACCCAATGCTATACCAACAGGTATCTTATGCCCATGATCTAGGGCAGTTGTAAAAGGGAAACTGACCTGAAAGCAAGTGAAAGGCAGGCCTGAGTCTCTGCTCTGAATTTTCCTGAATCACAAATACACTCTGCAAATTTAAAGTGACCTTTCTTTTTCATTTCCAAGTTCATGATTGCTGTGCTCAGCCTGTGACACTCAGTGAAGGTTATGAAATAATTCTATGGGAAAGAAATAGGCCATACAGCTAATGGGGTGAGCAAAACTAGGTCATGGCATTTGCGTAGGGCTGCTGGCCAGAGTTCTGGAGCTAGAAGGCAGCCATCTGCTAGCGCCTGCCCTCACTGCACAAGCTCATTCCACTCCCTGCCATGAGCCAGTAACAGGACAATTGTGCCCCACATGGGCACGGTTTCAAGCTATCTCATCAAGTGATATCTTTCTGCTGCTTTCCTACATTACCTTCAAAGGTGGAATTCCACTCAGCACTCTAATCCTGCCTTACTAACTCTGTGATGTTTGGTGAGTCACTTGGAATTTTTGAATCTGTTTCCTCATCTATGAAATAGGAATTGATACTTACCAAGGGTTATTTGACAGTTCTGAGAGAATTTTGAGTCAATCATTTCTTGAACATTTTGGTGATATCATGTGACACCCAATGTTGTCACTTCGCAAATGCCTGGCAAATCTGCTACTTGGGCAAGCCATGTAACAACTGTGTGCCTCAGTTTCCTCATCAGCAATATGGGGATGATGGTGACAGAGCCTGTCTCATAGGGTTGATAGGAGGAAGAGAGTGCTGACATGTTGGAATTATTGAGAACAGGGCTGGCCTGTGGAAGCCTGATGTCTTAGGTTTTTCTTCTTCCTGTCCCAGACTGCCAGACACACTTAACATATATGTTTAGGACCCCCCCACACCATTTCTAAGGACAAGATCACGTGACAATACTCAGGCAGAAACAAGTCATGCTGATCCCTTTGTTAGACTTGTCCTTTGTGTTTGCTTCCTCAGAGAAGAATCCCATGAATTAAAATTTCCAATGAAGTCACTGGAAATTTTAAGTTGAACAAGCTTTGTAAGAAC
The DNA here is from genome assembly GCF_047511655.1 of Castor canadensis. NCBI lineage: Eukaryota > Metazoa > Chordata > Mammalia > Rodentia > Castoridae > Castor > Castor canadensis. Next base: position 183,077,249 of record NC_133388.1, on the reverse strand, counting down.
AGACTTGAATTAGGCCACCTGCCATACTTTTTGTGATCTCCATGCTTTTGTCCTGTTCCCCATCTGCCCAGCTCCCCAGTCTATGACTCTCCACAGTTTCTCAGTGGAGAGAGGTAAGGCAGACAACCCCTTCCCCAGCTAACTGTCCAGAGGATAGTGTCACAGAGGATGAGGCCTATGGGAGGGGGTCAGGACAGAATGAGGGACTTTGCAGAAAGAACTCCCTCATACATTGGCAACTTAGTGGAACCACCTTAGGTAAGAGGCAGAGTCTGAGGATCCTAAGACCACAGTGTCTCACCATGGAGAACAACTCAGCACTGCACTGAGTGGGTGCCTCATTTCTTGTTTATTCTGTTGATAGCATCCCTTAGGAGAAGGGAGTGGTTGAGTCCAAAGGTGCAGGCTATGACTTAGAACAAAGATCCAGAGGACAAAATGGTGCTTGAGATTGGTCATTTGGGGCAGGTAGGAAGGAGATAGAATGGATGGCTGCTTCTTCACCTGAGAACAGCGGACAGAGATGGCTGGGCTATGGTTTAGTTAGGACACAGCTGTCAGAGGTCAAAAGTTGCCAGTGACAGCTGACAAGTCATGACAGCTGCAGGTCAGGTTTTTCCATGATGGATTCTGAAGATATATAAAAGTCTGTTGTTCCACTCTGGAAAAAAATTTGGAGGCTACTCAAAAAGCTGGACATCGATCTACCATTTGATCCAGCAATACCACTCTTGGGGATATACCCAAAAGACTGTTACTCCAGAGGCACCTGCACATCCATGTTTATTGCGGCACTATTCACAATAGCCAAGTTATGGAAACAGCCAAGATGCCCCAGCACTGACGAATGGATTAAGAAAATGTGGTATCTATACACAATGGAATTTTATGCAACCATGAAGAAGAACGAAATGTTATCATTCGCTGGTAAATGGATGGAATTGGAGAACATCATTCTGAGTGAGGTTAGCCTGGCTCAAAAGACCAAAAATCGTATGTTCTCCCTCATATGTGGACATTAGATCAAGGGCAAACACAACAAGGGGATTGGACTATGAGCACATGATAAAAGCGAGAGCACACAAGGGAGGGGTGAGGATAGGTAAGACACCTAAAAAACTAGCTAGCATTTGTTGCCCTTAATGCAGAGAAACTAAAGCAGATACCTTAAAGCAACTGAGGCCAATAGGAAAAGGGGACCAGGAACTAGAGAAAAGGTTAGATTAAAAAGAATTAACCTAGAAGGTAACACCCATGCACAGGAAATCAATGTGAGTCAATGCCCTGTATAGCTATCCTTATCTCAACCAGCAAAACCCCTTGTTCCTTCCTATTATTGCTTATACTCTCTCTACAACAAAATTAGAGATAAGGGCAAAATAGTTTCTGCTGGGTATTGAGGGGGGGAGCGGGAGGGGGTGGAGTGGGTGGTAAGGGAGGGGGTGGGGGCAGGGGGGAGAAATGAACCAAGCCTTGTATGCACATATGAATAATAAAAGAAAAATGAAAAAAAAAAATTAAAATGTCTAACCAAGCTAACCAAGAAAAAAGAAGGCACAAAAAAAAAAAATAAATAAAAGTCTGTTGTTGCCAAGTGCCAATGGTTCATACCTGTAATCCTAGCTACTGAGGAGGCAGAGATCAGGAGGACTGCAGTTTAAGTCAGCCTGGGCAAATAGTTCACAAGACCCTATCTCGGAAAACCCTTCACCAAAAAAGGGCTGGTGGAGTGGCTCAAGGTGAAGGCCCTGAGTTCAAGCCCCAGTACTGAAAAAATAAAAGTCTGTTGTCAGAGCTGAAAGAGAAGTTTCCCACTGTGTATTTCCACGCTACATATTCCAGCTCCTGAGTCATGGTCCATAGTTTCCTGAACTGCAAACAGGCTGTTCTGCTGAACGGTTGAAAGAACACACAGGGACCTAAAGAGGAGAGAGGAGATTCAAGGAATGGCTGTCTCTGTGCTAGCTCTGACTGACTGTCTTGGGGGCAGGAAGGCCTGCCCATCTCATCTGAACTTGGGACAGTTCTGAGGGGCCGTTTTGGCTCCAGAGGTCCTACTGGCATTAATGCCACATGGGCAGTGCAACTGAGATTTGGGCAAGTTCTTTCTGAACCTAAATATTGCACTCTCTAACTACTCTGCTATTCCATTAGCACGGACCATGCAGAAGAGTGCAGAACATGATAGAGAAGAAAAAGTCCAAGAGTCTTGTTGGTGATGACTTGGGCCGAGACTTGTTGTCTGAAGCTGCCTTTCTCCTGCTCTAGGGCTTGGGGTGGGGCGGGGCGGGGGAATGGTCTCCATATTTAAAGGGCAGAGGTTGTGTCATCTTTCTTACTGTGTTTTACTGATTAGTCAGCATAAGTTGGTGACTTGGAGACACAAATAGTAACGTTCAGAGATAATGAGTTATGACGTGCAGTTTTGGATGCACTTTGCATGCCAATGTGGGCTATCAGCTATGTTCTACATTATTACTAGGACAGCAAGGGACTTGATGGAATCAGAGCACAGAGTGGCACCCGTGTGAGCCTCACTGAGGCAGGGCTCCATCCCAAGGAAAGCTGTACTCCATTTTGAACTCACAGTATCTTCTTGATCCTAACAGTCATCCAGCCCTCCTTCCATCTAGTCATCAAAGACTCATTTGATACCTATGGTATGCCAGGCACTCTGTGTTCTAGCTTTGAAAGATAAAAGATTAGTACTAGTTCCCAAGGAGCCTAGTGTCCTGTGGAGTTGACATCTATTTCCAATATAATGCCATGAGTGCTGGACTCTATCTTAAATCATGCTGAAATGACAAATGACCCTACAAATCTCAGCGGCTCACAACAGTCCAAGTTTACCTCTCCCACTCATTGAGGTTGACTGCAGCTCCACACTGCAACTTTTTTGTTATGGGACCAAGTTAAGGCAAACAGTCTCTATCTAGAGTGTCCTGATCTCCCGACAGGGAAAACAGGTTGGAAATAAGTACTCGCTCTTCAAAGCTTCTGCTGGCTCGCATTCCATTGGCCAAAACAAGTCACATGGTCAGCATGACATCACATGGCAGTTGTGGGCAGTTAACAGTCAGCAGTTAACAGTTGGAAGGGAAAAAAAGTACAGAGTTAAGGATGAGCATTAGGTGCTGACAGCAGGCAGAAAGGCAACATCTCCGAGCTTTTTTGGAGTTCACTTTATGGATATACTTTAAATGAACCTTTATGCTTTTTATTTTATTTACTCTCCTGTCCAGCCACTAGAGATAAGCTGTGCCTGAGTGAATGTAGAGAGAAGGTATTAGGTCAGTGTTAGAATTTCTAATTTGGGAGATCTGCTTGGATAGTATAACTGGGAGGTGGCTTTCATGACAACCCATGTGGTAGAGATGCTGTTGAATTGAGGGGATTTTATGGAAAAGCCACTGACCTTGGAAGTCAGCCACACCTGGGCTTAAGTCTGTCTTGGACTCAGGAAGGATGAGCTGTGTGATTTTTGGGGAGTCATTTGGTCTGTCTGAATTTTAGTTCCTTCATCTGTAAAGCGAGGTGGTTGTGAGAAGGGGAGATTGTAAACAGTGAGGCTCTATTCAAATGTTCAGTCTTTTGTGAACATTTGATGGAAAATGTCCCACCAAGTGAACGGTTCTGATTCCTCCCTTGCTGTGAAGCTGGGACACAAAATCAGAAAGTGTCCTGATAGCAGCTGAGATGCACTGAAGCTGGAATTCTGTGTGAGGCAGACTGAGATGTGCCTGGCAGATCATCAGCCATGCCCTTGATGTAATGCTGATGGTCTATTCACACAGAGGCAGCTGCAATCCATGCAGAACAAAAGGCATGCTGGAGGTCTAAGTGGTCCTGGAGGATACAACTTCCATTTTTCTGGGAGGCTGGTTGTTCTAGGGTAATAAAAGTTTGGTAGAAACATGAGCAAAAGATTTTCTGAATTTTTATAATCCAGTATCTTAGAGATGGATGAAACCTTGGCAATGATACATCTAACCCCCCTTCTCTCTATCCACACCCATAGAATTGGTCAGCCAGCTTTAGTATAGCTCTGCTAGGAACAGCCCTCAAGTCTGAGTAAGACAGTGGAAAATGCGTTATCACCTGTCTTTTATTTGATGAAGACATTCTCATTAATCCCTTAAAAACGAAAATTCTTTTTAATAGTTATCATCAACACTCCTAAATATTTATTCACTATTTACACATAATCAACCAAGATGTCAAAATGTCACATTAAAAATTTCCCAGACATTTCAGCATTCATTACAAATTCGTAATCAAGCTCTTGGATAAATAAAACTACACAGCTAATAAGATCAGTGTTTTACAGGCTCTAAATGCCACAAGAAGCAGATAACGCACACACAGAATCTCACCTTGATTTCAGAAATTATACTACGAGTGAATGGTGTTCTGAGACCCTGGAGAGCCACAGCAAAGCTACTGCTCCAGTGCAAGGGTACCCACTCTTGTTTTCTCCAACTCTTGTATGATGAGGGCCTTGTGGACACACTGGGGCTCCAAAACTAGGAGGTGCTCTGAACATATTTTCAATTAAGTACATAGATCACTGGTGTACATTCTTCCTGAAATGATACAATCCTATGGCAAAACCAGAATGTGACACAGTAGATATGATTTCTACATCTGTCGATTCACTACCCTGAAGACGGCATTTCCAGAGGGACACCCTTCTTTTGGGAACTCTGGGGACCATGGGTTGCATCGTGGATGTGTAGCTATGGCTCCAGACTCTTGAAAATATTCTGCATCGTTGGCTAATTGTATTGGGAACTTTATAGAGGGAGAAGGAGGAAGATTTAAGAAATGAGGTCTATCTCCTAGTCTGGGCTTGGTAATGCATGCCTGTAATTCACAGCTACTTGGGAGGATTGAGATCCCAGGCTGGTTGGGGCAAAAAGCAAGACCCTATCTAAAAAATAACCTAAAGCAGAAAGGACCTTGTGCTCAAGGGTCAAAGCACTATGCTCTGAGTTCAAATCCCAATACTGCCAAAAAAAAAGATCTTCTGTACTATTATGCAGCCCACCTGAAAAGCTGTGTAAATTTGCACTACTAAAGCCACTTTGGTAATAAAAAGTGCTAATACCATGAGTTTAAATTTCTTTGTTGTATTCATTTTGTTACTCTTTCATTTTATAGCTTCCCAAAATTATAAACGGTTACTTTGTGCCTTTTTCTGATTCCAGTAATTTCTTTATGGGACGTGATTTCTATAGTTTCCCATACAGAGTTACTGAATTTATAAAAGTCCCTAAAGTAAAAAACAAAAGCAAGCAAACTAACGCCTACCCAACTAACTATTCCTAGGATCGCTCTTGATTGTGTGGTCCAAGATGGAGATGAGCAGCTGAATTCCAGCAACTGGATGAGGCAAGGGGAAGTGAAAGGGTGGAGAGATGATGAATTTTCTTTTATAAGCGTGACCCTGAGGTTGCTTATGTCACTTCTGCTCATTTTTATTTGGGAACTTAGTCACACCTAGTCACATACTAGCGGCAACAGAGGCTAGAAATAGGTTGCCTGTGCCCAGACCAAAAAGTCAGGTGTCGTCTTATTATTTAAAAGAAGAGAATAACATCTAACAGTATCTGCCACTGCCCACACTTTGGGCCACCAAATATTTGTGGGCCCTCCTCACACCCAGACACATCTCCCCTTCTTCAAGGTGCACCTGAGTGAGACGCACTCAGGGCCAGGTGTAGTTCCTGTATGAAAAAGCAAGGGACTTCCTCGACTTACCCCTAAGTTCCCCCACACCCAGCACAGGAAAATAGCAATCAAAATTCCCATTCAGAAAAGAGAACAAAAACAAAAAAAGGACTTAATACTTTGGTCCAAGGCAAAGTATTAAGTCCTGCTGGGCAAAGGCTAAAACCATGTTTTTTTCTTGAGTCTCTTGGTCAACCCCTCTGGTGACCAGACTCTCCTCCCCTGGGGAGGCTTGGTTGGCTGGAAGGCCTTGAACACTTCCCGCTGGGAGGCACTTCTTCATTCACCTAAGAAGAGATGAAGGTGATGTCCCTTCAAGCTGCAGCACTTTTACAGCCTCTTCCTGTAGAGGTAGGATTGGAACCCAGGTAGCCTTCTAGGCCAAGGTCTTTGCCAGGTCAGACTTATAGTTTCCTGAGCAATATAATTCCTGAAGAAATTCTAGAAGGCTTTAAGAGTATTTCCTTCCAGTCATTTCATGTGCAAATAACTGCAGACAAGCTCTGGATTGGCCTTGGTTTTAGCATAAGCACTTTATTTTGTTTACTGTCCTTCCTGCTCTGCCTGCCCCTCTCCCCCACCCCCTTGCTTGAATATAAGTGCAATTGTCCAAGAACAGGCTTGGGTGGGAGGGCGATACCCTTGACTTGATCTTTGCTGCTGTTTGTCATCTGGCAGAGAGCACTGGATAGAGCTGCCTGAAAAAGGATTGGGGACAATGGCTGAGATTTTGTGAAAACTGTCTGTCTATTTAAGAGTCTGCTTGAGGGTGTCATCTGCTTCTCTCTCTCTCTCTCTCTCTCTCACTCCATCTCTTGGCTGAATGTCTCTCAGGCAGGCATCGTCGATATTCGTAAGTTTCCAGACGGCTCACACAGCTGAGTTTTGAGGAAGACACTATCTCCACCATCATCCACACACCGTATTTGGGAAGTTTCTCATTGACCTGGTTCGTGTCACAGGGCCACCTGGAGTCAATTATTCTTCCTTGGGGATGGTGCTCCTTGTCTAGTCTGAGACATTTGTCTACCATTTTGTGTCATCTGGGGAGCCCACTGGGATCACATAAAGTGCAGGAAAAGTGGAACTCCTTTTCTTCCTGGAAGAAATCAAGGGATATACTTTAAGCCAAGGGGAAGCAAAATGGAAGTCAACAAATACTAAGGAACACTTCCTTTTTGTTTTACTTCATAAGATGTGCTAAGTCTCAGGCCATCTCTCCCCACCCACCCTTAGCAACAGCTCACTGTTACTTCACGTGGGCAGAGTAGGCCAGGATGGGGACATTCTGCACAGATGGCTTAGGCTAAGTGTGACCGTGTCCCTGCCCGATCTGCTTCTCCTCCTCCTCCTCTTTGCCTCCTCTCCAAAAGAGCGTCTCTCACACTGGCATCCTTCCCTGGATCTGGCCTATGGGGAGTCCCTGAGTGCGACTTGACACTCAGATGAAATAGAGGTATGCCAATGCCAGGCTTGGCAAGAATTGGGTTGGGTCAAGGTGATATCCTTTGCCGCTGGAGGGAGGCTGGAGGAGGCAGAGGCCAGTGACCCCTACACTAGCTAGACAGAATAAATCAGCCCCTCGGGGAGAGTGTGGAGCCCACGGAGCTTGTGAGAACCAGACCTGCCAGGGAATTAGAACCTAAGGACAAGACTTCTTCCACTCAGAAAGGTGTCCCGGCTGGCACCCTACTTCTCCTTGTCCACAGTCTTTCTCACTGTCCCCAACTTTCAAAATCCCAACTTGCTCTTCCCTTCATCTACATATCCATCCCTAGAATGTCCTGAATGTGGGCCCTGAAGCCACACAGTTGGAGGTCCCCAGGATTGAGAACTGTCCAATGATAAAGTACTCAGGCAACACCCGGTCCTTTGAAGTGGTACCTTTCTACCACAGCGTTAGTCTTGCCTCCCATTTTCCCCAAGTTCCTCAAGTTTCCCAGGGTTTTCTCACAGCCCCATTCTGGCTGGCAGGATGATAGAGAGGCAGCACCCAGCCCAGTGGTTTTGGAAAATGGCTTCCTGGCTCTGCCTGCCCATTCATCAAGAGCCTGTAGTCATCACTCTCCCCAGCACAGGGACTTCCACTCAGGCCCCTCTGGTGCAGAGGTTTCTGGGACTTTCTCTTCCAGCTCCCAGACACTGCCCATCCTTGGGGAAAGGAAAGCATGTTTGGAAAAGAGCTGTAACTCAGGGGCTCTAGAAGACGAGGTGAAGGGAAAAGGGTTGCTAAACCAATGGCAGGGGCAAGCAGTCTGGCAGTTTTCTGTGCCTTGATGTCCCTGAAGTCTGAAGCCTGGTTTGTAGTCACTGGTGAGGAGGCTGGGCCCTGTGGTATCATCCAGTACCTCACTCTGATTGTTTTCCAAAGGGAGCCTTGACAGTAACCCTCTTCCCTCATAGTTTTCTGTGCTGTTGTTACCTTGCCACTCGCCATCAAGAGATGGAGTCTCTTTTGCACTTATTGTTTGAACAGGTAGAATGCAGTAGAAATGATACCTTGAGCCACTCACAGGCTTGGCTCTTTAGGGCCTGGTGGCTTTGCCCCTGCCTATTGAAGGCAACCATCATGAAAGTGGTGGTCCCTTGACCTGAGACCATTATGCTCCGAGCAGCCCAGGAACATCCCCCACCACCACCATTCCCACTCCAGGTGCTGGAGGGTGGAACAGCCCTTGAAGAGAGAGGAATGCCAAGGAACATGAAGTACTAGACACGGGAATGTTTAGGATTGCAGAATTTTAACCACCTTTCTGATTTTAACTTGCCTCTCATGTTAAAAATCTTGAATCACCTGGGTTGGAGGTGTGGCTCAAGTAGTAGGAGCACCTGCCTAGCAAGTGTGAGACTCAGGGTTCAAACCCCAGTACCAACACCACCAAAAAAAAAAAAAAAAAGAATTTCAATAGCATTCATTGTCATAATCACTTATTTGCTTTCTCATTTTATCATACAGTGTATCTATAAAGGTACTAAGTGATCATAAACACACAGCCATAGTGGTAGTACTGATATTATGGTCTCAAAAAGATAACTTCAGCTCTTTTTATCTTTACAATATTCCTTTAGGGAAAGACTTCTCAACCTTGAACTCCATGTTTTAGGCCAGATAATTCTTTATGATGGGGACCATGGGGACAGTTCTACATATTGTAGCCTCTACCCTGATACTAGTAGCAAACCTTCCATTGTGACGACAAAAAAAAAAATGTCCCCAGATGTTGTCAAATGCATATCCACTGCTCTGTGAATATGTGGTCACCTCCTGAGTGACCACACCTTGCGGTGTCTCGGAGTTCTTCGTAAGACCACACCACCAGCTAGATGTGTACGTAGCTTCATTTGTTTCAGTGGTTTTTAGGTTTTAGAGATTGACTTTTTAAAATGAACAATACTTACATAGTTCTAAAGTGAAATGCCAGCAGGCAGATTTTTAGTTTAATTTTGCTTTTCAGTAATGCAAAACCTACTGTGGAGTAGCTCATGACTGTAAAGATTCATTTCACTTTCTACTCTGTCCCCCTCTGTCCTTCTATGATAGCCATTCCCATTAGTTTTGGGGGGGTGTTTCCTTTTCGAAACAAAAGCCAGTGTTTTATTTGTTTTACATTCATTTTTACTTATTCCCCTGTCTTACACAAGTTTGCATACTGTAAATTTTGGATGTGCGCACTCAGGAATGTCTATCTGTACTGACTGATGTATCCAAGTGGCTGCTGTATGTGAAACTCAGTGGCAGCCACTAAGAATCGGTCTTGAATGAAGAAGAAAGACTGACAAGAGTTCTTTGAGGCCAAAATTTCAAGGCCAAACTTTCAAAGTTTCAAATCCTACAGCTATCTTCTCCCAGGCGTTTGGGAGCCACTCTAAATTTGCCCTCTGAAGAAGCTCTCATATGATGGGGACAGATGTAACTGAATGAGGTCCATCTTGATTAAGGAACCAGCTGAGTGAGGCAGTTTGCTTGGGACCAATGAAAATTCCTTTGGAGAACGTTCCCTAGCCTGGCTGGTACGTGCTCAATGGGTGCCTCAGGTGATGCTTAAGCAAGGGTAGGAAATGAGTGGAGTGACCTCGGGCTGAACCTGTCCTTGCACTTGCACTGGCTACTGGGTTCTACCAAGTGGATTGCCCCAAAATGGCAGAGCTAAACGCAGCCATGCAGTGGTAAAATGGGTAGGTCAAAATCACATATTCATAATTTTTTAATTTTTTATCATAAGCATTTTGAAACATAAAACTAGAGAAATACAGTGAACTATGGCATTGCCCAGTTTGAACAACCATCAGCATTTTCCACACTTGTTTCATCCATTCCAACTTCTTTTCCTGAAGTGTTTGAAAGCAAATTCTCTTACTAAGTCATTTCACTTAGAAATGCATTTTTGTTTTTTAAAAAAATCAGGGGCAAGGGATAGGAAGGAACATTTTCTTACACAAATTTCAACATTGTGAATTCTCTAATTGTCTAAAAGTACAACATACAAGCCCAAAACAAAACTGTCTTTTACCTTCAGTAAATAAGGTCCCCTCAATGCACTTGGGGAGCCTACTTCTGGGGTATGAACACATAAAAAGCGAAGCCAGTCAGGGCTGCTGAGCATAAACTGTTAAGGGCAAGACATGTCACAGAGGTGACAGTGATCCCGGCGTGGTTCCACCCTCAGATACACAGGGCTGTTGAGGATGCCTGTGCTCCCTCAGACTTTCCTCCTCCAAGTTGAAGTCCAGTTCATTACCGGTTTCCCTCTGACTGTTCCCTCTTCCATCCCATGTTCTTCTCTTAAGCAAGTTCCAGTTGGCGTCCCTAGTAGACACAGTACAAGGAGTCGCTATCTGCAGTTATCAGTCCTCGGGTCAGCACTGATGCTTCTATTTTCGAGATAAAGAAAGCTAATAATTTCACAGATGGATGAGTCGGTCTTGAGCTCAGTGTTGGTTGTAAAATGTGAAGCTGGGTCAACCGTCTGTGGCTTTGCCTGATTTTCCTTTCTAGGCTTGAAGGAGCCATTTTGGTTCTAACTAGCCTTTGGTTCCTACTGAAATCCTGTTTTATCACTCTGTCATTTGCAAGTATTAAGTCACTCATCCAACAGAGCGTGGTTAAAAGCTTGGGTCTAGGAGTCTCAGAAACATGGTTTACTGGTTAGATAACGAAGACTTTGCAACCAAAGTCTCAAAGTTCAAATTCTAGGTCCGCCAACTATGGAGCTGGGAGACTTGGGAAAATTAGTTAATCTTTGTTTCTGAAGTTAGAGTGGTGATAGTACCTACCTCAACAGGTTGTTGTGGGGATTAAATAAATTAATGCCTGCAAAGCCAATGAAATAGTGCTTGACACAGAATTAAATGCTACATGCATTTGCTATTCTCTTTGTTTCTTTTCTTTTCTTTTTTGGCAGAACTGGGTTTTGAACTCAGGACCCTGCACTTGCTATGCAGGTGCTCTGCCACTTCAGCCATGTTCCCAACTCTTTTTGCTTTAGCTGTTGTTCTTATTATTTTGGGCCTGGGGCTGGCATTGGAGCGCAATCCACCCATTTTAGTCTCGCAAGTAGCTGGGATTACAGGCACACATTACCGCACTTGGCTTTGTTGGTTGAGATGGATTCTCACTAACTTTTCCCCCCAGGCTGGCCTCCAACTGTAATCCTCCCAGTCTCTACCTCCCAAGTAGCTAGGATTACAGGTGTGAGCCACCATACCCAGCTATGTTTGCTATTCTTATTATTCTGCACCCACCACTTAGATGTTGTGAGAACTTAAGCAAGTCACTTCTAGACTATGACTTCAATTCCTTATTGCTAACATGAGGATTCTTGTGGGACTTACTACAGGAATCTTGTGAAGATTCAAAAGAAGCAATTAATCAGAAGCTGAAAAAAGTGGTGCTTGGTACATAGTGAGCACTCAATAAATATTAGCTATTACTAACTTAGTACTTTATATTTTGCCTCAGGTATGACTTCCAAGCCAGAAGTCAGGTGTGCCACAAGTCCATAAATCAACTTTCCTTCAACTCCACACCTTCATGTCGCCTCAGTCGTTCTTGGGGTTTCTCTTCCTCCAGCCATCCAGAGTTTGTGCCAGGGATCTGAGATCTAATGAGCATACAGCCATTCCTCAGTTGTCCATCCGCTCGGGTGCCCACTGCCTCAGCCCAGGAGGTCTCTGTTGCTGTTATGCCACCAAAAAAAAAAGAAAAAACGTTAGTGCTCAGACCTCAGCTCAGGACCACGCCTCCTGTTGAGTCCTTTTCAGCATTGGCTTCCTAACACTCCCAGGACCCATTGATTTTTCTCTTACTTCTTACCCAGGTCTCTGGGAATTTCTTCTTAAATCCAGAGGAAACTCCTTTTGCTCTCAAACTCTGTTGTTGGCCTCAATGAATTTTTGGAAACCAGGATTAGGTCACAATTCTCCCCAGAAGCAGACATATAGCTTTCTACATCCTCCAGCCGGATCCAGAGGTGAGGACGATAATGCAGGAAACAGTCGCACGGCCCCATCTCACGAGGCTTCAAGTGTGGGGCCATGACATAGAAAGGAATTCACGTTCCTGTCGCTGAGTGGACCCTTCCGCATGCCAGTCCCTCTGCAAAGCATTAGAAGAGAATAAAGGGCTGGACCAGATAAAAGCTGCACCCTCAGAGTCCTTCTTGCGCAGGGATCCTCGGCCTGGGATAATTTTGTTCTTTGCAAAATTTTTGCACTTTGGCAAAGTGCAGCAACATTTGGGGTTGTCACATGGATGGGAGGGGGTGCTCCTGGCATCTAATGGGTGGAGGCCTGAGTTGCTACCAAACATCCTACAATGCACTAGACAGCTCCCCTCATCCCTGCCCCCAGCAAACAGTCAATCTTCCCCAAAATATGAAAATAAACGATGAAAACTTGTCGTGCAAGGCAGAAAAAGTGGCGAGGCAGTTGTGCCAGAGGCTCATGAACCAAGATAACAGGAGCACCGTTGTCATTAATCAGGAGGACAATTCCTGGGAGTTAATTTCATAGAGGAGATAAGAGGGCAGAGGGCAGCCCACACCTTTCCATACCATTTCAGTCAGTGATGTCTTCAAAGACAGAACCTACAAGGGGACCACAGCCAGCCCCCTCGCTGTGAGCTCTGCCAGACAAGGGCCTTGTCTGTGGGGCTGAGCACTCGGCGCGAGCAACAAGAACTGCACTTGTCCACTTAGGGTTCTGCCACTGTCTGCCTGCAGTGACAGGGACTGGGTCTTGGGTCCCTTAAAGGAGTCCCCTGAGGGATTCTGTCAGACAAGTGTGAAGGCAGCATTGAGACATGTTTTACCAGGAGTCACTTCTCATTGCTCTTGCTCTGAGACATAATTCAGAACGGATTCCATGTTTCCAGGCTGCCCTGGGTAGGCAAGGTAGAACAGACGGATGGGGTGATATCTGTTTCAAGCCCAGGAGACAGATGGGCTCTGGCACTTTTCTGATGACCTTGAACTGTCCATAGAGGGCAAGGGATAAAAACTATTGGATGGGGGCAATTCCCTGGCTTCAAATTGAAAATGTTAAAGGGGTCCTATTTCCCAAGATAGGAAGATCTGGAGTCGAGAATTGCCCACACTAGGAGTTCATTATTCTCTGTGACTTTCAACTGTTTCTAGGGCATAGAACACAAAATTCACTTTATAGTTTGAAACCCAGTGTTCTTACTGACCCTAACTGCTGAGAACCTCTAGGACTCTACTTCCTGCTCTCTGTCCTCCTCTCTTGGTGGCCGTGCCGTCCCTGGGCTGTCCCCTCGCCTTCTGTAGCTTCAGTTGCCAACTGTGTTGCTGACTCACTTCTGTTCCCTGGAGGCCTTTCTCCAGCTGTGAACCCGCTGCTTCCCTAGACTCACGTTCTTGGGCTCTCTATCTTGTGCCCTGGTTGGGCTCCCAAGCTGGGTTTTATCCCAGTGATAAAACCCAGGCAAATGCATACTCTCCCTCTCCTTCCCCACCCTATATCTGGGAACAATGCCCCCACCCCCACATTCAGAAACTTCTTGCTTCTTCTTGCTTTTCTGCTTCTCCCACCTTTGACCTGTGTGGTCCTTCCCCGATGCCTTTACGAGGCCATCATCAAAGGACACCTGGGCCCCAGAAGTGGCCTCCCACATGGTCCCTCTGGTCCATTCTTGTTCCCTTCTCCTTTTCTCTCCATCCATGAACTTGGGCGGTGGTGGGGAGGTCTTTCTAAAAAGTGCCAGTAACGGTTTCTTGCTATTATAGCTCTAACTTGTGAGCATTTACTCTGTTAGGCACTGCCCATGAGTTCTTTACCTGTGTAATGTATTTTAAAAACTTCCTAAAAATCCTATGAAAAGACATTCTTGCTATCCTCATTTCACCAATATGGAAACTGAGGCACAGAGAGGTTAAGTATCTTGTCTGGGGTCACACAGCCACTAAAAGGGACAGCCTATTCTCAGGGTACTCTGGTTTAGAACTCCTTTAATGACTGCCTAAATCTTGACTTTCCAGGTAAACTGGACATCATTAGCTGGATTGCAGGCTCTGTCTCTTCAGTTTTATCACTTACCGTGTTCCATCTGACCCCTTAGGCTTGAGCCCTGCAGAGCTTCCTGCAGCTCCTCAAAGACAACCCGTGTGTCATGCTGTTCTGTCTTTGTTCAAGTTGTTTCTTTCCTCAGGATGCATTCTACGTCCAGTCTGACTGGCAGACGCACATCCCAAGACTCAACTGAAAGGATGTCCCCCACCAAGCCTTTGAAGACCTTCCTCCCACACAGCCCTTGGAGAACTGGCCTCTTCCTCCCTTGGGCTTTGCCGTAGCCTGGACCTTATACTATGACCTCGTTTGTCACCATGGGTGAGGGCAGGGAGCACATCCCATACTCATATGTTCTCTGTCCAAAGATCTATCCAAGGCCAGTGGGTGTTTGTGGCCTGATTTATTCATGCCACCTGGAGAGGGTGTTTCTCCCTGTCTCAGTGGTGTGGGAGATAATGATTGGGTGTCACATTAATTTTCCTAAGCAGAAAGAAGAAAGTATTGGTGGCCAATACTGGGGCATGGCTTGGGCATCAGGAGGCCTCAGGAACCTAGGGGAAAGCTTCCCTGGGACAGCAGAGAGAACACAGGGAAGGTAGAAGAGCCACCTGCTGTCCTTTGGGCTCTGCCTCGGGTCATGGCACTACAGCAGTTAGTGGTCAACCCTGGCTCCAGAGACTGCTCTCTCGTGCCCTGAAGCCTCAGCCAAGCCTTATCTGTGTTGGACGGGACTCCATCCCTCAAGTCCCTTCTCTGTTGCCTGCTTTGAGACTATCTTCCCAGTCTGAGGACTTTCCTCACACTGCCTTTGGTGGGCAGAAGGCCTGGATTTTGCTGGGCAAGTCTGCTATCACCTCTGGCTTCTCTATTCTTCAGGCTCACGAGGCAGTGGGGTGTCAGGGGAGAATATGTGAGAAGCACTTTCATGTCCTCAGAATGAGGAAATGGAGCAAGCCCTGGAGGGGAAGGGAGACCACTCCTTCCAAGCCCTAATTTCAGCCCTGGCTGTCTGGAGTAGGCCTAGACATTGCAGTCTTCAGCATCCCTGTCTTCCTCCTACACTTTAGCAGCCTGTGGCTCAGGGAAGTCAGGCTTTAGGCCTGACTCTGCTGCAGGAGCCCAGCTGGATGGGGGGGTCCAGCTACCACACAGGGGCCCCTGCCACCCTCACCCCCCAATCATCTCTACTTGACCTTCTCACTGAGCAGGGAAGGACCTAGGTGAGCAGGAAGGGTATGGAGAAAAGACTCTGAATCAGTGTACGCACAGAATCTTGTCTTTGTGAACAAGGGATCAAGTCGTTCTCTTCAATTTCCTTAGGTCTGGATATATACCTGGTCCTCCCCCAAGGGACTACAACAGCCCCCTTCTTTGGCCCTTGCCTCATGCCTTGCTCCCAGTTCTTATATCACTCCTAGTCGCATCATAGTAGTTTGTGTGCCTTCCTTGGCCTCATCCCTCATTTCCTTAGCAGTTTAGGAAGTAAGCCATTGATGTTATCAATGTTTGTATCCTCAGTACTCACCAAGAGGCTGCCCTCATTCCACCAAAGGTGCTCCACTCATACCAACGAAAACCATTGTGAAGACAGTGAGACTGAACCATGTACTGTCTTAGCATGCGTTTTCAACTCATCTCATTACTATTACCATGGGTGCAGGCACTCATGGAAAAGGGAGATACAGAGGCCTCTGCCTACTTCCCCCTTCCCCACCTCCAGCTCACGTCTCCCTGTCTTTCTCTGGACCTTCGCATATGCAGCTCCCTTTTCCTGGTTTCCTTCTCTTTCTTTCCTCACCTGGGTCATGTCAACTCACCCTTGAAACTCTGCCCCCTTCTCTCCACATCACCTGCTTTAGGAACTCTTCCCTGATTTGAACTTTTAGACCAGCTTCTGCTACAAGACAGAATTATAAATGCCTCTCTGTTGCGTCTTTCACTGAATGCCAGCTGCTGGAAGACTGGGCCTGAGTCCCTGTGCATAGCCCAGTGCGGTGCACATTCATTTACAGATTCAAACACCGACTCTGTGCCAGGCACTGGTGTTACTCTGGTAAATAAACTCTCCTTGTGGTGTCCAACTTCCACAATGGCTCCCAATGACCTTGGACTCCTAATATTCATGTCTTTATCTGGTTTCCTTCTCCCTGAATTGGGATTGATCTGTGTGACCAATAGAATACTGAAGAAGCCATGATGGGCAACTCTATTGGTGTGTGGCATCAGACTCGATCATAAAGGCATTGTGAGATTTGCGCATGGCCTCTTGGATTGCCTGTTCTAAGGGAAGCTGATTGCCATATCAGGAAGACAAAGCAGCCTAGTCAAAGGACCACATAGAAAGGACCCACCTTGGCAATAAATTGCCAGTTATGTGAATGAGCTACCTTGGAATTGGTTCTTGTGGGATCTGCCAAGCCTTGACAAGCTAGAGTCTGAAGTACAGCCTCATGAAAGACTCTGAGCCAGAACTGCCCAACCGAACCACTAAGTCCTGATTTACAGATACCTTGATTATTGCTGTCGCAAACCACTAAGCGTTGGGGTAATTTGTTACGCAGCAAGAGATAACTGACGTAATCCTATTGTCATAGAGTTTACATTCTAGAGAACAGATTAAATGACTAGAATGTATTTGTTCATTTATTCAATCAACACCACCAGGTACTAGGTGCTGAGACAAGCAAAACACTAGTCAAAGTCTCTGCTCTCATGGTACTTACATTTTCGTGGCTAAATAAAAAAGCCAATTCTATAATATTAAGTCATAGTGCTAAGAATAAATGAAAACTGAACAAGCTGGATAAATGAGAAGGAATCACAATTTAAATTGCTTTAGACTAAACTCATCTCAGTTAATCCTCTCAAATCTTTTGAAAGTTGGTAGTTTATTTCCATTTTACAGATGAGAAAATTGAAGGCCAGAAAAGTTCAATGAGACAGCCAATGTCACACGGTTGGGATTTAGCTCAGCCAGAGTATAACCTAGGCCACTTGGAGTCCAAAGCCAGTGCTCTTTGCAAGATACAAAGGTGGATTATTTTGAATCTCAATTTCAGCTCTCATTCTGGGGCTCAGCCTTCACCATAGCCTATACTTGGCAGGTAGTGTAACATAATGATGGAAATGACTTTTGGATAGGAATGTCACAGGCTGGCCTCTAACTCTGGAAAATATCTGAATGTATGTGGACACACCAGTGGATTGGAGATGTCCACCAAGCCCCATGGGCCTTAGTTGCTCTAGTTTCCCACTCCTGCCCCGCCTCTCTGGCCCACTCCCTTTCTTCTGCATGGAAGGAGCTACAGATTTGCCAGCCAAACTCTCCTCCCTGCTCTTCCTATCTGTCTTTGCTGTCCTGAGACCTCCAGCCCCTCCTTTCCTTTCTTTCCTGTTTTTCTTGTTTTGCCTTTCTTTCTTGTGTGCAAACAACTAGATGGAGATAAACAAATATTTACTGGAGGTTTACTATGTGCCAGGCACGATTCTATGTGCTTTTTATGCATAGTTTTACGGAATCTTCACAAGAACCCTTTGTGGAGGTCCTATTATTTTCCCTATTAACGTTAAGGCTTGAGGTCATTGAGCTACTGGGTAGCAGAACTGGGATTCAAACCCATATCTCTTTGAATCATACTTCACTCAGTAGCTGAGGTCACACACTGGGCTGGAAGAACCTTGAAGATGAGTGATTGTCCAAAATCATTTTGTT
Source organism: Castor canadensis (assembly GCF_047511655.1). NCBI lineage: Eukaryota > Metazoa > Chordata > Mammalia > Rodentia > Castoridae > Castor > Castor canadensis. The sequence goes on along the minus strand of NC_133388.1, from coordinate 183,059,281 downwards.
CATTCCTTTGTTTCTGGGCAGGGCTGATGCCAGAATATCTCCAGAAGGTTGTAACTAAAACATCAGAAATTAGGGCTAGAAAAGTTGGGGGAGCCCAAACTCAACTCTATCCCTTAAACAACTTATCACACCTTGTACAAGGATTTGTAGATATAACATTCCCATTAATGTGCAACTCAAATCATTCATTTGATAAATATTTAAGTACCTACTATGTGCCTAGGCCCTGTACTGTGATAAACTTGGCAGAAGTTTTCATGGAAGTACAGAGAGGGCCACCAAACAGACTCAGAGATGCCCAGCAGGTGATGCTAAGCTGAATCCTGAAAGGTGCCAGCAGAGAGGGGCATCCAGACAGATGGAACACCATGTGCCACCTCAGGGGGTGTGACTGAGAACAGCTTCTTTCAACATATGGCTGAAGCTTCTGAGAAGTGTTGGGGAGGGGCAAGCAATGGGATTTAGAGATTGTCAGAGGTTGATTTGCTGTCCATCTGGAATCCAATGCAAGCTAATTTAAGGGCTTTAGGGAAGGTACTGATATAATCAGATTTGTATGGTGGGAAGGTTGTTCCACCAGAAATATGGATGATAAATGAGAAAGACCAATTAGGGAGGATATTGCAATGGTTGTGGAAGAGATGATGTGTAAGGAAGAGAAAGCAAGGTGGATAAGATCTATGGGAGAGATTTAAGAGTAGACTAGTCAAGATTTGGCAACTGCTTGAGTGTCAGGGGGAGTAAAGAAGGAAGAGCTGCGGCTGATTCATCCGGGTTCCTGACTAGAGTGTGTGAGTGGATGGTCTTGCCATGCATTGAGATGGGAATCAGGTTTAGGGAAAGATATCAATAATCTCCCCAGACTCCTTAGGGAGATCACCTTTATTTCAGATGAGCAAATACAGACTCAAGATGGTGACATGAGTTGTTCAAACTCACAAAGTCCAGAATAGTGTGAGGAGGAGAACTCAAATTTAGATCTTTTTCTTTCTGGAATTTCCACTGCCCTGCCCTCATGCCTATACAGATTTGTTTTGTGAGGAATACAAGGAGGGCTCAGAACAAAGTAATGTGTTGCAAAGCAAATGTTTCCATAAATCAGCTTTTCATTTTTATACTCATTCATTCATTCAATAAAGTTTATCAAATACCTACTATATGCCATGCATGTGGAGGTGTAGTGAACCCTCAGTCTACTTAGGCAGGCAATAGACAAATAAGGGCATAGGTAGATACTGTCAAGAGTACAATGAGGGGTGGCAAGAGTAAGAGTGTGTTATTTTGGATAGGGTGGTCAAGGGTCTAAGACATAGTAATTGATCAAAACCAGCAATGCAAGGAAATTATGCAAAGGTCTGGAAACAGCAGGTTTCCAGAAGAGAGAACTTCAAATGCAAAGGCCCTGAGGTAGGAAAAGACTTAAGATATGCAAGGATTTCTAAGAAAGCCAGTGTTCCAATAAAGGAGTTAAGTGAGAAAGAGGGTGGTAAGAGATGAAATTAGAGGCAGGGGCCAGACCCTGTAGTGCTTGTAAGACATGATCAGTGGTTTGGATTTATTCTAAGTATGATGGGAAAATCTTGGAAGTTCCAGACAAGGCTGTGATATTGTTCACTTATTTAATTTATTAAAAACATACTTTTTTATCTTTTAGGCATTTAGTTTCAAGATAATAGATGTACATGCAACCCTAAGAAATAATACAGATCCTTTTACCCTCTTTTCCTCTAATGGAGAGCTGTCACCAAACTGTAGTACCATATCATACCTTGGTTATCCCTTGTGGTCCTAATTTGCATTTTAATTGGACATCTTTTCATGTGTGTACTTACCGATATATGTTCTCAGTGGTGACGTGTTCGTTCACATCTTTACTCATTTTCTATTTGTTATCCTCTAAGAGGTTTTTCATCGTTTACTTGTGGCAATTCTTCAAAATATTCTAGACACAAGTCCTCCCATTTTCAAGGACTTTCAAATCTTCCCCCCAGTCTGCAGCTCACTTTTTCATCCTCACAGGATCTTTCCTTGAGCAAAAAGTTAATTTTGTTGAGGCCCAACTCTTCAGATTTTCTTTTCATGGATTATGCTTTTGGTGTCAGGAGCCCTTTACCTAGTCCTAGAGTAGGATCTCCTTATGGCTATCTTGGAAACTGGGGGATCACATTGACTAAAGCAATGTAGGGCAGTTGAGCAGAACTGAGGTCTCTTTGGCAATTCTCAAAGGAAAGGAGGGGGGCTCACTAGAAGGGGCTCCTTTCTCTTCTAGCTTGAGTTTCCTGGCCAGAGAAGATGACCATATGACTGTCAAATGGCAGTATGACTGGAAACTTAGGCTTCTCTCTTCCCCAAGAATATTCTTAAACTCAGAAAGGATTGTCTAGCCTTTTATTCACCTAGAGCTTCATCCATTAACAATACACTTCACTGCATTGCCACAACTTACCTCTCAGAACAACTCTGTAAAGAAGGTATTGTACTGTTATCCCCTTTTACAGAAGATACAACTGAAGCCCAGAGAAAGGCTAGTATTCAATGCGCTCTCAATATTGGGAAAGATTGCTTTTTTTCTCTACCAGTAAACTCAGAATTCATACCACTAATTACTGTTGTGGTTAGTGTTTCTGAAAGGATGGTCCATAGACCCCTAGGGTTTCCCAAGACCTTTTCAGGGAACCTATGGAGTTCTCTATTAATACTGAAACATTACCAGCCTTTTGGCTGAATTGAAAGTTTAATTGATGGTACAAAAGCATAGCTGAATAAAACTGCTTTAGCATGAATCGAGGCAATGACACTAACTGTACTGGTTGCTATTGTGTTCTTCACCTCCCACCGACCAGTGTCACACTAATGTACAAATAAGATGGCTAACTTGGAAAAACAAAAACAAAAGTGGTGTTACAATTATTTGAGTTATAAGCTAAACTATCCTTTTCTTTCCCCCTTGCAATACAGGTTTTACTTGAGCAAGGGGCTGACAGTTATTCAGAATAGGTATTTGGTAAACATTTTCTTAACAAATGAACAAAGTGATCCTGTCACATCAAGCAGAGCAACTGACAGTGTTTGTTGCCAATGACAACACTTCAGCTTTTGAATGAAAAGTAGATTTTTAAGAAAAACAAATTGCATTTGTCCCTCTCTGCTGGCAGCTTTCTAATTCTTCTAGGTGATTTTGACTCTATCAGTGGTAATATTATAAGTGTGTTTTTTTCTATTGCATGAAAAAATGTGCTTATTCTTGGAGAAGCAGGATAACTCAGTAAACCAAGCAACCAATTCTTGATGGCTGAAGTCAGCATGGGTTAAAGGCCCATGGGTAAAGTGGACCAGTGAGTTTTAATGTGACAGAGTTAGAACATTCCATTGATATGGTCTTGAATTTCATATTGCAACTAATCTTTAGGAAACTCCCACTTACTGAGTTTTGTGTAGTAGCAAAGAAAAAAATATCCACAATTATCTAAAGAGGCTATTAAAATGCTTCCTCCATTTTTCAACTACACAGCTGTGTGAGGCTGGACATTTTACACATATTTCAGCCAAAAGGGCAGGTGGGAGTAGATGAAATGCAGAGTCAGACTGAAGACTCTAGTTGTCATTTTTTGAGCTAGGTGCTAAAGAGGTAAAGAAGCAAAGCAGTCTACACATCCGATTTTTATTTTTCAGTGAACAAATATACACTTAAAAATTTAATTTCTACTGTTGCAAAGATTGCTAGGCATAACAACTATAAACAAAAGCTCTGTTAGGTCCTCAGTAAAGTAAGGGAGCCCAAAGACTGTTGAAATCTTTGCTCAAGTGGTGAGGTTTCCTATTAGCTTCTGTGATCAAGCAAGGCATTATTCAGCATTAGTGTCCCTTTTTAGATTATTCTCCCACCCCAGGCTTCCATACAACCCAAAAGTGAGGGACTCTACTTCTAAGGATGGCTGAGTGCTGTTGGAGCCCAAAGTTCTAATAATGGCACCATACCCTTTCCATCTCCTTTTCCAGCTTTCCTTCCTAATGTGCTTGAAACAAGTAGCCCTTGGTTTCATTCTCAGCCTTGCTTTTAGTCAGCAATGAATCTCTTGGCAAGTCTGTTAATTTTTTGGTCTCCACAAAGTAAAAATAAATTAAGTAATGCCTTTCTTTCCTTACCAGGACTACTTTGAGGATTAAATAATATCAGACGTATTACAAATACAAGCTGTGATCATTTTCCAACATAGGAAGCTCAATCATATGTATGACCATTTAATAAACATTTTCCAAAAATGTGGCCCAATAAGACCTTGAAGGTAAAAACAACAATACACAGTTTGGGCCTACAAGGAGATCTCAGCTGAAGGAGAAAGACACACATAAGGTAGCAATTATACAGGTGGGAAGTGGTAGATCTTTGAAATCTTATCCAGTGTTTTCCACTCATGATTCTTACATCCACTCATGATTCTTGCTGCCTGGAGACCACTCTTCTTCAGAGGTAACCTTGTTGCCTCTGTGCCTCGGTGAAGGGCTGATGCAGAAGAATTGGAGGAAAAGGTTTGAATGCCTTGTCAATAGCCACCCCTTGAGGAGACCTGAGGCTTAGAAATTACAAGAAGAGACAGAGTAAAGCTTTACTCTTCACCTCTGAGCCTAGAAGTGGGCACCCTGAAGGGGAAATATCAATGGGACCAGTGGAGCCCAAGATGAGGGATCCTAACCTACAGGAACCATGTAGAGAAGAGCCATGAAGAGGTGGTATTCAAAGACTTGTTCTCGCAAATGCAGTCCAACCTCAGGACCAGGGGGTTCCCTGGAAACTTGACTAGCACCTACATCCTATGTCATATTCTCACCTCGGTGCAGAGGAGCTACATTCTATGGTTTTGGGCTTCTCCTTGCCCTTTGACCAGCTAATCAGCAACCAACATGCTGTCCTTAAATATTCAGAAGTGTTGCCCATGTACGTCTGTCACATTCTGATGAATCTTGTATGAACAACCTTCTTTTAATGGCCCACATCCCTAAAGCAGTTAGTTAAGGGGCAGAAGGAAAAGCCTCCTAGCCTGTGCTTGAGTGATACCAAATGAAACCAGCCCAAGATCTCCCCATTACCAGTGAGATCCAAGCCGGAACAGAAACAAAAGCAGGGAGGAACAAGAAGACAAAGGAAGTGACTCATTATTTTAGGCCTTCCTGGGCAAGGGTGAGTGGGAGGCAGAGAGGGTCAGGAAGGCTTCAGAGAAGAGGTAACATTTGGATGTGGGTGGTGGGCCTCTGAAGATGAGCCATGATCACCTGCACAACCAGAGAGAGAGGGCTGTTTCATGTAGCGAGAAGCATGTGGAGAAGGTGCTACTAAGAACTAGAAGTTGGGTGGAAAACCAGCAGACCCCACATCTCCTTCAGAAAATGTTGCCTGGTTCTTTCCAGAGCATGGATATTGCCCAATTTGCATACTCCTCCCCCATGAAATAGTGATTGATAATTTCTGTGCTAAATTCTGGGGTGGATGAGGGGCTACACAGCAGAAGAGCCATGGTTTTATGTGAGTTCTTCATATATGTTAGGCATTGTGCTCAGTATCTACATACATTAACCTATTTCATCCCATGATGTGTTATTTTATCCCCACTTTACAGATAAGAAAGAAGAACAAGGTTCAAATTTTCCTACAGCTAATTAAATGGTAGAACAAGATTTGAACCCATATTTATAGCCTACCTTGATTTCCAGTTTGAATGCCTTAGAATTTAGTTGGGTCGTTAAGGAGTAAATGCTTGAAGAGGTGAACAACACAAGTTCCTGTTTTTCAGAGTGAGATGCTCTTTTGATGTGCCCTCACACATACCTTTGTGGATACTTATCAGTAAGTTCTGTTGATCTATCTCCAACTTACGTGCCAAGTTTGTCAACTTCTCTAAATCCCCACCCTACCATCTCTCACTAGACCAAGCACTAAACTTGGGCTTGACAGAAGAAATTTGGTCCCTGTAGTTACGTTCCCTACCACTCAAAAGACCACTAGTTGTCCTTACAATCCTCTTTTCCTTCTGCTATAGCAGTAGAATCTCTAGTTTTTCGCTGGGTACCTAAATGCCCAGAATAAAGACATTCCCCAGCCTACCTTATATAACTACAAGTGGTCATGTGACTAGGTTTGAACCAATAGGATCTGAGCAGAAGTGACATGAGCAACTTTTGGCTCCAGTCCTTAAAGGGAAAGAGTATGGCTCCCACCACTCCCTCCCTTCCACTGGTAGGAATTGAGGACATTGTGACAAAACTGTCCCAGACCAAATGAGGCCATACATGGGGATGACAGAACAAGTGACTGTGGAGCAGAGCTACCACAGAGCTTTTCACATGAAAAGAAAACTAGTTTTCTTTTGTCTTTTGGAATTTTCTCTTATACATAGCCTAATAAAAATAAGGGAAGAAAAACGTTGAACAAATCATTCAACAACATAGCACACATTCTAATAAAATGAACAAAAAAATACACATGGAGCATTTCCTGAGAGAATAAGATGGGATAAGAAAGTGTGGGCTCTGGGCAGGGGAGGCTGCTAGTGTGGGATGAGAAAAACTCAGGAATGTGTCAAGAGCCGAAGGCCAGTCAGGTGTGTCCAAACTGATGCTCCAAGGTTTCAGACATGATCGCCGTGGTTGCCCAGGGTTCCTTTTTAATGGGGGCTTGATGCATGCATGTGGCTTGTGGGTTCATGATCATTTCTAAATGTGTGCCAGGCACAGAATCTCCCAGTCCTCACAAACCCATGTGAATATTATCTCCATTTCACAAATGAAGACTCAGGCTCAGAGAGGGCAAGATAGGGCAAGATAGTTCTCCAAAGTCACTAAGTGGGGGAAGCTAGACAGGTGGGGGCGCAAAAAAGGGTAGGGTTGGGGTAGATCCAGGGCTTGTCTGAATCCCTTTCTCCCACTGAAGCCCCACATGGCGGTGGGGGTGGGGGAGTGGGGAATAAGACACATTTGACCCGTTCAGAGGACCACTTACACAGGGTACTGCAAACCTTTGGCCTGACAACCAAAGGTAGCCCACATCCAGGTTTCATTAGGTTGGTCAATGATTTAAAAAGCACAATTGAATTTGTCTATCTTTAGGCTTAGAATGGACTTAGTCACTGGTCATAATCTCCCCTACTTATTCTTTCATTTATTTCCTGTGTGACCCTGGATGGCGTTTTGAGTTTTAATTAGAACTCTATTCTGGAAAAAGATTCTTCAGACAGCTGAGAAAGCATTCCTGAGCTCCTTTTCCAATCCATTATTGGCCCTTAACCTGACTACAGGGCCCAATAAATCAGATACTTGGAGCCTGAGTATTTGTCTAATAAATTAGGTATCTAGTATATTTAAATTACACAAAACTATTGTCTATCAAGGAAGGTGACACAGGTAGGCAAGGACCTTGCTTCCTGAGCTAGCCATCATGACCATAAGGCCAGACTGAACTGGCCAGGTCTTTTCTAGGAGCTCAGTAGGAACAGGAAGCAGTTGCATTTTCCAGAGCTGGAACATAGCACAAAGGCAGCCAGAGTTCATTGGTAAGGTCCAGCATAGCCCCAGAGTCTCACAAAATCATATGGGTCTGAGAATTCCTCCTCCGTTTCCTCCCTGCATTTTGTCAAGCTTGCTAGCTTCATGGTAGCCAAACACTTGACTTTTACCCTTCAATTTCCTGTTGTATATCCTTTATCTCTGGTCTGGAATTTAACCAGACACAGCCATCAAGCCAATATTCCTTCTGCAAAGGATTGGCCTCTGAATCCCCCTGGCTTCTGGAAGCACTGTTCGCAGACCTCAGTTTGCCATCTAAGGTAGCTACCCTCTAGTTATTGGATAGTTAAAGGACCTTTAATGTGGTTACAAGTTGCCAGGAGCAGGGGAAGTCATTTTCCTGAGTTCACAATAACCTTCTGTGTGTTAACTACTTTTTAAAGAAAAAATTTTTTGGATAAAAATGAACATTTTTTTTAAAGTAAATTTAAGTTTTCCATGGCAGCTCTAGTGAAAAGTGAGGTTTTCTGTTCCACAAATGCCTTGAAAATGAAAGGTTAAGGAAGTGAGATTGGGGTGGAGGTGGTCGCTGAGAAGAAAGCTCTCCCCAACATCTTGGGCTGAGGACGAACAGGAAAGAGTTCATCCTTAACCCAAACCTCACCCTGTGAAAAATAGATGCTCCAATGAAACAGGCAAGAAGCGGCGGGGTTCCCAGGCTTGTGAAATTTCATCTCATTTTGACAATAAAGACAATGAAATACAATTTTCCTAGGGTCACAATCTCATTGCCTCTGAGTAAGCAGGCTTTGAACATACTACTTTTTTTTCATAAAAATGTATTTTTTATTTCGTAAGCAAAAAAGAAAAGAAAAAAACATACACTACCCTATCTTCCCGCCCCCTCCTCCAAACAGCTCTCAAATGAGAGTCTTCAGATTTTACATCTTTTCCATTCTGGTTCATTCTTTGCTTCCTCATCATCAGATTCAACTTGGGCAAACATGGTTTTGGGCTGAGTCTTGGGATATGTTGGAAAAATCCAATATGGGGTGTCTTTTGCTGCTTTGGCATGACACAAAATGACTTTCTGTGGATTTTATTGTCATCAGTGTTGTCCACAGCGGTGTTTTTCACAATGTAGGATGACAGAATGCCAGTTGGGTTCCAACTTGGCCACCATGACTTTGACCTGCTACAATAAGTCCAGGTTTGTGTGACTTCAGGGGGTCCAGACTGTCCTCCAGCTGTTGCCTTGTACTCTATTGGCAGAGCCTATGGAACACAGGCAAGGCATGATGGGTAGTGATGTAGTCCTGAGCTAATCTCGGCTTGTTTTGTCTTCTGCTGGATTTTAACCATGCATAATTTTGCTGCCCTCTGACTCTTGCTGGGGTCATAATAGACTTTTGTCAATCCATTTCCAGTTCCAGCCATGATCTGGTTCACCTTTGGATGCCATAGGCAGCCAATAACACTTGCACCTGGGATGTCTATGTATGAACTGTTTGGAACTAAGTCTGCTACTGCCACCTCCTCTTTAAACAGAGGTACTGGTGACTATGAATTTATCATCTGGACTGAAACAGCAGTCATTGGGAACAAGGTGGGAAGACCCAAGGCTGAAAAAAATGGCTTATTAAATTGTCCCATAATTTAAATAAATCATCACCTCTGCAAGAGGCAAGGACATTACCATCATAGGCAATGTCTCTGCCAGAGTCAAGCACTTGTTGATAGTGGAATTCAGGATGAACAGTCCAGTGTCCATCCCAGATCTGTATACTTCCATCCTGGCATGCAGTTACTATGAGGTTTCTCTCTTCTGTATGTGCAAGTAGTGGGAATTACTTTTACCCTGCCCTGTGTGTGCTTTAACACACTTTTCTGCTTCTTTGGATTTTCAACTTCCCAAATCCTCACAATCTAGTGCTTGTAGACCAGCTTTTCTCCCTGCTGTCAGCAAGTGCAAACAGGCTTCCCAACAAGCTTCTGAAGTTGAACATGATCACAACCATTAGTCATTATTTTTTAAATGCCTGCATCATAAACTCTCCTTTTATTTTGGGATGCCATGAGCCAGTGTGAAGCTTTACTGTATGACCCTGACATTTGCATAATATTCCATCCAGAAACAGTGGAATACCCATTCTTTACAAGTGCACACAGAGCACTAAGTTGGGTCATATTAACTGTAGAGGTTGGAAAGGTAGCAGCGATTCAGTATTTTGTGAGGGCTCTCTTCCTGCCCGTCCCTTGAATCCAGTGCTCTGGTGGACATACTGGCCTTCACAGCTGTAAACTTGCTTTCCTGCATCTGTTTTGAATTTCCTCTTCCCTAAGGTGTATTTATATCTTTATATCCCTCCAGTGAGGCTCTGACAAGAACAATCACTAGCATTATCTGTTTCCTCTCACACCCTGATGTAATTCACTTACCTCCTTCTCAAGTTTTCTTTTCCTTGCCATCAAAACACATTCTTATAAAGATGAACAGGGAAAAGAGGTAGCAGCTTTGAGCTTTATTTTATTAAAAAAATGCATAAAGAGGCCTCTATGGAATCAAGCTATATGCCTGGCAGTAGGAATTAAATGAAGAACAAGATATTGTTTCTTTCTCTCAAACTCATAGCCTAGTGGAACATGAAGACAGATGAATACCCCCAGCTCAGGTACAAAAGAATTCAGTATCACAGGTTTGATGGTTGCTGTTGGAAAGTGCCTTTACAGGTTTAGCCTAAAGAAGAGGAATACACAATACCTGATGATTTTATAGAGGTTATCAGGATATTCTGTATGAAGAACCTACAAAAGGCAAAGCCAGGCATTTGTGGGACAGTTGCCGTTACCCAGAGATGACCAGAGGGCTCCAGCTATAGCCCCAGGGATGTATTTTTTTTTTGGTTTTGGTTTTTGGTTTGATCATTTTATTGACACTGGGAGGACAGAGGAGGAGGAAAAGTCTACCCAGCAGAGTTAGAAGTGAGTCTGAAGGGCAAAAAAACTCTTAACTCATTGCTAAAAAGTTAGAAGAACTGCACCCACCCCCCAGCTCTGCCTATGTGTCCTGCACAAGCTACAGTGGAGTCCTTGGGACTACGCTCTTGGGGAGTGCTCAAGGAGAGGGTTGGTTTGGGGTGGTGCTGCACTAAAGCCTGAAGGCTGGGGGCTGGGAATGGTGAATTGGTGACACTTGTGCTGCACACAGTAGACACGGCCTGATCTGGACCAGTTGAATCAGAGAACAAAAGTGACTATTTTGTCAGTTCTCCCATGTGTGTTACATGAGTCTCACAATAAATACACCAGAGAGGAGTCTGGTCCAGCACTTCAGGGTGTTAAGCCTTGCTTCTCTGATGAGTCTAGTACAGTATCTGGCAATCCCCCTCCTCACGCCAGTGGGTGACACTAGGCAGCATCTATCTGTCCTAGCAGGTTACCTGAGCAAGACATTTTTTTTGCCACCTTGAGTGGGAATCTCTAGGGAAGTAAGGAATGGCTGTAAAAGGAATAAGTTTTCTACAAGGGGTGTCTGAAGTCTGTTGGGGCTCAGTCCTCAGGTGGAGCAGGAAGACAGGAAAAGGAAATTGGGAGACACGGTATACTCAGAATTCTAAAATGCCTCATTTCTGCCTCCCTAGGAATCTTCCTCAGTCCCGTATTTGAGTCTGATGGGACTTCACTCTTATGATTAAGTTACCTACTACAGCAAAGGTGAAGAGATTGTACATGTGTCCCTAATGAGTTGACTTTGAGTTAATCAAAAGGGAAATGATCCCTAGTCAGGGAAAACCTTCAAAGGACAGTTTAGAGGTCACAGGTTTTTGGAAGGGGGATGGAGAGATGTGAGGCACTCAGCATGACAAGCTTTCCAACTGACCTTGAAGAAACAAACTGCCACATTGTGGAGAGGGTCTCATGTCAGGGATCTGTGGGGGGTCTGTGGACTCTGAGGACCTCAACCCTACGACCCCAAGGAACTGAATTCTGTCAACTACTGGTGAGCTTGAAAGAGGACCCCAGTCCTCGGATGTGAGGTAGTCCTGACTGGTATCTCGATTCCAGCTTTCTAAGTCTCTGAGCCAAGAAACCCAGCTGAGCCTTGGCCCACAGCAGCTGGGTACTGCTTCAGGAAACAGGTACAGGTTTTATCTATGTTAAGATGTGACATTAATTGTAAGGCATTCTACTGATAAATAACATATGGGGAAACAATTTAAAAATGCCATTAAATGTTTACCTCTATTGTAAGACATTCTGGTTAAGAAATAACACAATGAAAAGTGTTACCTTGGTATTGAAGAAACACGCCAGCTTTACTACATTTGGAAAGGCACCTAGAAATTTTCTAAGCCCTGTCTCTCATGCAAGAGCAGTATCAGGGAGGAAAGTTATATGACAAAGCTGAGATGCAGAGAAGTTAAATGACTCACTCAAGGTCACAACCCAAGACAGAGTGGGATTGGAATCTATGCTTGCAAGACTAGCATTTTGTCATCACCTGACAACCTACAAGGTGAAACACTGTGGTCACAATGCTGCCCGAGAAGCAGAGATGATATACGAGAGAGCCTGGTGCCCAGGAACTGCTTCTGTTCTAGATACACCCCAATTCCTTAAAACCACATCCCAGCTTTTCCTGAGACACTTGGGTGACTAATGCCTGGGTTCTTCGTGCTTGTGTCATTTTTATAGTCATGAGCCATGTGCGGAAGTTCTATACTTGATCTTAGCCCAAAGGCCGAGAAGCGATGCAGTTCAGTACAGAAGTCGAGGAATATAGTTGCCTGAAGCATAGTTCGTATAGATTAAGCTAGGGTCCACTCGTGTTTATCAAACACTCCAAACGCTTTTTCCTAACATCACTCCCACTCTCCCCATGCACAACATCCCTCCCATTCTAATTCTGCCCCTAGCAGGGGATTCCTCTCACGTGCCTCCTGCTGTCTGCCTTCCTTCTCCATTTTCTATAATTACCCACTGTGAAAGCCTAAGGCCTGAACTAACAAAATCCTTGTGCAAGGAGGGAAGATGATAAGAGACCTAAACTACACAAGGAAGAATCATCTCCAGAGTAGAGGGAGAAGAATGGTACAGAAGCATTCATTTCTCAATCATTCTTTGCTCCTATATAATAGCCATAAAAAACATACCTAATAGAATCTGATTTTGAAATCATGGTCAAAGTAGTTAATATGACATGAATATTAAGAACTATGTTTTCACCCAGAATTATTCTCAATTTTCTGGGGGCAATACCTGTTAAGTGACCTAGTGAAAGAATGTGTGGTCATGTTATCCAAACCAAACAATCCAGCAAGTAGAGCAGCAAGTTTGGGTATCAGTGAGAGTGAGCTTCTGCTCTGTCCTAGGTTTGGTCAGAAGTAGTCTATAGGAGCACACAAAAGAGTTCAGACACTTAAATGAGGTGGAGAAGACAGAAGCCAGTAGGGAAGGAACCAGCATGCAGCAGGTACAATGCAGAATTATTTGGCAGGACTGGGTCCACTTTATCTCTCTAGTATTTCCCACAGCACTAGCTGTGGAATTCTGCAGGGAAGTTCCAAAAGGAGCAAGGGAGCCTGAAAAGCCACTTTAATTTGGCCAGGTATGCCTCCAGAGAATCTTCCTAAAGGCCAGCACTCAATGAGCTGCAGAGTTCCAGTCATTCCATGACAGCTCCTCTCTTGCAGGCTAGAAAGCAGGGACAGTGCTTTACCAAAGAGCCCTTTCCTCAAAGGAGGGGATCCAAACACCTCCTGGGAATCTGTTCAATATTCAGCAGAGCCCTAGCTGACAGAGCCCTAGCTTGCTAGGTCAAGGCTACTCAGACAAGTAACCTCATGGAGACCAGGAACAGCTGAGAACTGGGAATGATTCTGTATGACAGCAGACTTGCCAAAATAGATTCTCATGTCTGCCCACTAATGCTCAAGGAAGCTGGTATCCTAGGCTGTTGCTACCATTTGGTGGGTGGCCCATGACAGGTCCTTCAGGTGCACTTCCTTACATTTCTTCCTTGCCTCAATCCTGTAAAGTATTATTATGCTCATTTTACAGATGAGGAAACAAAGCCAGGGGAATGACTTGCCCAAACTCACCTAGATATTAAGTCACAGAGCAAGGATTCGAACTCGGGTCTCTCTGACTCTGAACCTGAGACTCCTTATGTGTTGGTGGTTGGGTTTGGAGTTCTCTGCCTTTCAGACTTCACTGTTGGTCAGTGCCCTACTACAGTAAACCTCATTTATATTAAAGTCCTACAGACTTGCCAGTCTGACTGTATCTTAAGAAAGCTAGATCTGTGCCTCCTGCCTTTCCTCGTTCAATGGTCAACAGGGGCAAGCAGTGAGCATTGCCCATAACTCCAAATCCAAATCTTCAGTTCTCTGCTGATTCCCCAACCCTGTCCAAGCCAGATCTCCCGCTCTTTGGTTTTCAATCCCATTTCCAGCTCTCCGCCTCTTTTTTAATATGCCCAGATCTCAATTTCCTTTGCTCACCCTTGGGCAAAT